>NC_090440.1:1154410596-1154725859 GCF_031143425.1 Pleurodeles waltl | reverse complement strand
CAGCGCCACTATTCACAAATCTGCCCATAAATTGCTTCTTAGTTCTCTTTGATGGTCCTTAATTTATTCACATTATATAACACTCCCTTAGGTGTGCCAAATGTGGACATATGCAGACCACACACACTAAAGACTTCTTCTACCAGGCTAAACACTGAGCATAAGGTATTCCAGCCACCCATACGCAAAGTACACTTACTTATCACAATGCATCCCAATCATATTGATAATCTCTCTACACCTTATGCATTCAGGAAACCCGTGGGTATCGTACACGTCATCCAAGTAGTATACCCGTCATTGACAATCCTTCCATTTAATATTAACTAATGGGTGAGGCTTACTTTCTTTGTTTGTTGGGTGCAGTGAGTCTATTCATATCACGTATATGTTGAATATCCTTCAACAACACTATAAGGTTTTACGCCCTCACTGCATCATTAACTCTAGAGAGCATGAGATTATGTTAATTTTTTAGGTGTTCTGTCTTGAATGGTTTATTACACTCTCGTAGTGCACACACATTGTGTGTTTTCTTGTAGTGCGGTCATCAAATACATATCAAATGTTACGTCAAGTGTGATTGCACCAGTGAGGTCACTAATGATGTAAATAGTAATATATATATATATATATACATATATATATATATATATATATGTATATATATATATATATATATATACACACATAGATTTAGGGACAGATTTACAAGGCCCTTGCGCCACATTGTGCTACATTTGTGCTAACGAGCCACTACCATCGTGCTATATTTACAAGGTGGCACAAACTAGGTTTGCACCATCTTGTAAACCCTTTGCTCCACACCATGCATATTATATGCATGATGTATGCAAAGTAGGTGTTCCCTTGTTAGAGGGTCACTAAAAACAGTGCAATGGAATCTACAAGATTCCATTGAGCCATCTCTTGAATCATTTTGAATGCCTGCTTGACGCAGGCATTAAAATAAGGTTCCCATTGATTTCAATGGGCCTCTTCACACTATAATGCATTAGTGTCATTTGTTTTTACGCTATTCAAGTATAGCGTTACAATAGCTTCACAAAATTGACGCTATTGCCCCTAACATGTGCCATGGTGTGCCATATTGTACATACGGTGCTACCATGGTGGAATTAGGGGACGCAAGGGGGCACAAGAAAAGTGGCGCAACACTAGTGATACATCACTTTCTTGTAAATATGGCCCTTAATGCTGATTGGCATAATCTGTTTATCTGATTGGCGTAATCTGTTCAAATTCAAGCAGATAAGCAGATCTATGAGTTTGGGAAGTGAGTATATGTTCTCTTGTTTTTCCAGACACCGGATTCTGTGCCTCCTGTAATGGCTGCCAAAAAGAAATCCATTTGTGACCATCTAATGAGATTTACCGTGTCCTTCCATGCATCCCATATTGGGCAAAGATAAAAATATTTATTTGCGCTTTCAAATTCCTTGTTTTTTCCAATTTGGATCTACATATCCCAAAATTAGTGTACAAAATATTTTATAATTTGATTCCTCGAATATCACTCAACACATTTTTGTAATGCAGCTGTCTCTGAATAAGCAAACTGATTCACATCGAACCACATAAGGCCCTATCTTTTTTAAGTTGTAGTCTCATGCCTAGTTTAGTGTAATTGTACTCTGCGTTTTTAGATGGAGTTGAGTGGCAAGATTTATCTGGGACCTAAAGTGTAAAATGCTTTTCTAAAGCCTTGTTTAGTCCAAAACCTCAACCCCAGGTAGACCTACACAAAACTCAGGCAGATGCATTAACTGTGTGACAAATTTCATGCATAATCATAAAAAGGTCCTTAAGTTATCATCAAACTAAAAGCAGCTTTTCAATATAGATAAGACATAATATTGCTACAGTCGGTCTCTCACGTCAACAAATCACATTGAAAAAGCTTTCTTTTATTTGTTTATGTCTTTAGCATCATTTGTCAAATCTAGATCTAATTTGACATAAGCCTGAAATATGTTGCACACTTTTCATTTGTGAAGTTTTCAACAGATCTCTTGTGGGACTGGAGCAAGGTTAAAGGATACAATAAGCTAAGAACAATGACTCCACTTGGTGGATCTGCCCAAAAGCAGAGATTCCAGAACTGGGCCAACTATCTTACTAAATAGAATTAAACCACATTTATCGAGGTGGGTGTTAGACCTGTCAGCCTCAGGGTGGTCTTCCCTCAAGCATTTTGCCTTCACCTTACATTTTTTGCTGATCTAGTTTTACTTGCATTAGGACTCTGTGCGCTTTGCCACTTCTAACCAGTGTTAAAGTGCATGTGCTCACTCTTCAAAAGATGGTAACATTGGCTTATCCCCAATTAGCATATTTAATTTACATATAACCCCTAGCGAAGTAGTACTACATGCACTCAGGTCTGTAAATTAAATGCTACTAGTGGGCCTACTGGACTGATTGTGCTACCTACTTATGTAGCCCTTTAAACATGTCTCATGCTTGCCATGGCAGGCTGTGTGTGCAGTTTCAAAGCCATTTTAACCTGGAAAAATTAACCTCTGGCCAGGCCCAAATGTCCTGCTTTAATTACATAGGTCACCCCTACGGTAGGGCCTGGACAGCCCAGAGGGCAGGGTGCTTTGCTTTTGAGAAGTAGGAAATGTATTTTTAAGTTTTAAATGTTCTGATTGTGAAAAAGTATTACATTTGTTTTTCATCACTGCAAGGCCTACCTCTACCATAGGATAACATTGGAGTTACCTCATTACATTAAATAAGCTATCACCTCCAAAGGGGAACAGGTAACCAGTTCATGTTTTCTGTTTTTGGAATTGGAATGAAAAATCCTCTCTCATGGTAAAGCTTGATTTTAAATTAAAATTTTGAAATCGCCACTTTTAGATAGCTGACATTTTCCTGCTTCAGCGATAAAGTGCCTGCAGCCTGTCACTGCATACCCCCTGTAGTTAGTCTGGAGCCAGGGGAGGCAGGAAAACTGTGCATTTTAAAAAACAACCTCTAGAAGCTTTTTCCACTTGAAAGGAGGCATCTGGCATAAATAATGGACCTCAGACCCCAACTCTTCAGTACACTTCTGGACTTGTGGAGAGGCTGACAGGAAGAAGGACTGTTGTGCTGCTGAAAGGACCACCACTCTGCTGGATTGCTGCTATGCTGGACTGCTGACTTGGTGGACTGCTGCCTTTTAGGATTGCTGCCCTGCTGCCCTCCTGCTTGAGTCAGACGGATTTGGACCTACATCTGAACATAGGACTACCAGAGAAACTCCAACGAACATTCTGCTGGCCTTCTGTTCCCACAGGTACATAACAGGATCCCAACCACCTGAATCAGCACCCAGATCCAGCTGGAGCAGGGCCAGCTCTGGTGGCGCCTGGTGCGACAATCTTTTTTGTGCACCATCTCACCCCATGACCTCCTCCTCGGATTTCCTCACTACCACCCCATAAAAGTGCCCCTCCTCTCTCCATAGCCCCTCTCTCACACACATTTCATTTGTTTTAAAGTGCTGGTAAATGGTGGTTTTACTAATCCATTCAGCTATCCACGTAAACTACGCATCTGTTCTTTGCGGCAGGCATATTAACCCTCTTTGTTACTTTATGGCGAGTCCAAAAACTCTATCTCTAGCATGAACATTAATCACAATAGTTATCTTGACATTTTTACTGTTGCCTGAAAGCTGGGTGCACAAGGAACTCTGCAGCAGGTGCTTTTAAATCATAAGTTACTGCTCAACGCAGCACCCCACCCCTGAAGTCAGTGCCCCACTTCCAGGTCAGCAGCCCTTGATGCCACACCAGTCGCATTGCCCTAAAGCTGGCTCTGAGCTGGAGAAAGCCACTGACCATTAAGTGATGTTGCTCAGGTGCTGGATCCTTGGTATAGTTTCACAGGGCTGAAGTGAAGTTTTTGAGCTCTTCACAGTTGTGAACAGGCCCGTTGGTGCCAAACCCTTGTCACTCGCACAGCCCGCCAGTGTGGAGTTCCATACGCCCCACTTTTCTCTACAGCATCGAAAGCTCAGAGGGAGTACATTTGCGAAGCACCAGCCCAACAGTTCCTGATGGTTACAGGATCTTTGCACTACAGCAATGCCTGTCTATGACCCAAAACCTGCTCTTTGTGCTGCATCGATGACCATCCTCAATGCTTAATTACTCTTCGCAGCCCCCTTCACCATGAAGGGAACTTTTTTCCCTGGACAGAGAAGGTGACCTTTCAGCAGGACTAGGCTGGCCCCTGTATCTGACACAAGCTCCATTGCGATCAACCTGAACATGTGACTTTCCCCCAGTCGTCCATGACAAATAGCCACAAGTGTTGCTTCCAGCTTTTTGGCACTATTTTTGCTTAAATATTTAAAATTACATATCTCTGGTTTTACTGGATGGATTTTTTGTCATTATGGTCTTGTTTTATTTATTAATATGCATTCTAAATTAGTTGAGGATTATTTTTGTTTAGTGTTCTCGTTTCATTACTATTTGAAGTGTTGCACAAATACTTTACACATTGCCTCTCAGTTAAGCCTGATTGCTCTGTGCAAAAATGGTTGAGCACAAGTTAATTGGGGGTTTGCTTATGACTTCACCCTGGCAAGAACTGTGGTTGCTGCTTGAGTAGGGTTGCATTCCCATCAACAAATAATCCAATTTGTTACAGTGGGGAAGGGGGCAAAACTAAATATGGCTTGCAACTAAGGGCCTGATTTAGAACTCGGCAGACGGGTAACTTCGTCACAACGGTGACAGATATCTCATCCGCCGAAATCTAAATCCTATTATAATTGATGGGATTTAGATTTCAACAGATGGGATATCTATCACCATTGTGATGGAGTAACCTGTCCAATGCTTAATTTGAGCCAGTGGTTGCCAGTGGAGGGCCCCGGGACTTATTTTTGGGGACTGGCACTTATTTCTCCACATAAGACCTTTTCTGAGGCTAACAGAAGGAAAAACAAACAAAGCCAACAGTCAAAGCAAAGGAAATACCGAAAACCGGTCACCAAGGGAAAAGCAGACCCCTGTAAGAGTGAGTTAAGAGGGAATGGAGAGCCTGACAGTGAATTCAAGAGACATGAGGTTGATTCTGGACTGTGCACTCCTGCTATTCATGCTCTCACATGTTATAGCATCAGCCGAGTGTGTCTGAGCAGCGCTTTGGGCTCCAGCACTTATCATTTTACAAATAAAGCACTGAACCCATCCGACCAAGTGCTAAATCAGGCCCTAAGTGTTAATTTGCTAATACCTTTGGTCCTATTTGCCCAATCTGCATGGAATATGCATGATTTGTTCTTACTTCAGTTATGCCAAGTTTCTAGTGATCCATCAATCTGTGCCAAAGTTATAAGGAGGTTTTTAATCACCCTTTCCCAATTGCCCTTATTTAATTCACCATTTTTTATTAAAATTGGCAAAAGAATTCTTGGAGAAGAATCCAAAATATATTTTGCACCCTACTCTTTAATTCAATGTAATGCCACTGGCCTTAGGTGCTTAGAAGTGCAACACTGGCCATTATTTTGAACCATTGCTTCCTAAACAATCTGTCAAATGCACAGAGCATTCCAACTCGATGATCGTCCTTCTCACATAGCTATCTGAGTGCATCCTTCAGAGTACCCACTAGATATCTGCAACCTGTCATCACATGCCTGGAAGACCCCTCCATTTCCACTTATCTGTAAACAAACCGGTGAGAGCATTCTCAAATCACACATCTTTGTAACCTTCTTGAGTGCAAGTCACCTTGTCCAAGAACTGTTTTCATAACCTATCAGGAATTCTTGTCCAGGCACAATTGGATGTTGCCACACACCTGAAAACATCATCCAAGTCCAGATATCTGGAGTCATGCATGTTGAAGTATCTGTTTGTTGGCAGTTCAGTGAAAGCCTGCCATATCCACATATCTGGCACCACATGTCTGAAAATATTGTACATGCATAACTTTCTGTGGCCTTGTGCCTCGAAGTTTTGTCCATTCAAGGCTTTCAATAGCCTTTTTCCTGCAAAACCTGTCCCTGTACAGCTGTATATACTTATTGGGCAGATTTAAGAGCCCCTAGGGGCACCTTAGCACCACCATAGCGTCATGATTTTTATGCTAAGGCGGCTCTAAAGTGGCATTTTTCCCCCACCATATTTACAAAGTGGAGCAATGTATGCATGGTGCCACTTTGTAAACCTTTGCACCACATTATGCCTGCGCCAAGCATAATGTATGCAAGCGGGGTGTTCCCCTGCTAGGGGGCCTGTAAAAATGGCACACGGAAATCTAAGAGATTTCCTTGTGCCATTTCTTTCTGCACTTTTAACGCCTGCTTAGAGCAGGCATTAAAAGGGTGCTCCCAATATTTATATTGGGCCCCTATGTACTCTGCAGGAGTAGCACCAAAATTTTTTGCACTACTCCTGCAGAGTACATCAATAGCATAAAAAAAATGATGCTATTACCCCTACTGTGCGCCGTGGTGCGGGGTATAATTTAAATACGTTGCACACATGGTGGCAGTAGGGAGGCGCTGAAGGGTACAAAAAACATTCCGCTGCACTGTGTACGGCGCCACTTTTCTTAAATATGCCCCTTATGTGCCTTAAAGTCCTGCCCCTGCATGGCTGTTGTAGGAAAGTCCTCCTTTTTGCCCTGGTCACCCCCAAACATTTTGGACAGATACTGGTGGTTACTGACCCTTGGCTGTGCCCTGGGTACTGCTTACCAGTGCCAGGGCCAGTGCTCTGTGTAAAGTGGATATGCAAATTAGGCTAATTATAATTGACAATATTAACCTACCTATAAGTCCCTAGTATATGGTACGGCATGTAGGTTTAGGGAACCAGCATAGGTAGTGCACTGCTGAGGTGCCCAGTGTCATTTTAAAGGCAGACCTGTCTTGCTGGCTGCTTTTAAATTAAAGGTACGTGCAAATTCAACTTTGGAATTAAAAATACTTCCAAAGTCTTAACCCCCTTTATTTTTTACATATAAGACACCCCCGCCTAAGGTCTGACCTATGTGCTCATAGGGCTGGGTGCCATGTAACTATAAGCAGGGACCTTATAAAAATAGTTTTATAAGCCCGGTAAGGTAAACCAGCCAAATGTGTCTTTCCCTCGTTGTGGTGAATGGCCTCTATAGGCTAAAATGGGGAGACTTTATTTTAATTTAAAAAAGTCCCCTTAAGTGTCAGATACCTTAAGTCTGGTATCAAATGAATTGTTATAATAAATCCCACAACTTACAAATGTTGGATTTAATATAACTTGTTCAGGTAAAGAGTTTTAAACTTTACCTGAAAAGTTGCCAACTTCAGCCCTGCAGAGTTTTGCTGCTTTGCTCTGATTGGCCAGCCTCTGGCAGCCTGACCAGGCTGCCTTGATGAGGTGTGAAGTGGCCTGGCTCAACACAAAGAGATGTGCCTGGGGGAGGAGATCTTCCCTCAGCAGATGGGGAAGCTGGAAGGAGGGAGGGCTGCCAAACTGGTCTTCAAAGGCAGGGAAGGGCATTTGGAGCAACCCAGCATCTCCCTCACATTCTGCAAACCCAGACAGTTAGATGCCTCTTGATTAGATTAGGAGAGGGCAGGAGAGGGGTGTGTTTAGGGGTTTTAGCCACACCAGTGGGTGGAGTCATCCAGATGTAACCTCCAAAAATCATTTTCAGCCATGATGTATTTTTGAGGAATATTGCTTCCTGGGATTGATTTTTGCCACATGTCCAAGGAAGTGGTCATCACAGGGGGAAAAACCCTGTACCTGATTAGAGAACCAGGACCCCCCTGTATTTCACCCAGGAGCAAGGATAAAACTGGCAGACCTGCACTCACACCTCAGATCCCTACCAGGAAGGACTACAGAAGAAGAAGGACTGCCCTGCTGGACCCCTGACCTGCACCTGGACACTGCACTCTGGAGGATTGCACCAGCTTCACACTTGGGTTTCACCACAAGAAGGACTTTGCCTGGCTTCAACTGGTTCAATGAAGTCTGGCCGATGAAGTGTGATACCCTGAAATCGGTCCCAGGATGCTTGTTTCAGGCCCAGGGAGGACCTTGCCGGGGAGTTTGGGCTAGGATATTTCCATGGGAAGCAGGGTCAAGACTGATTTGCATATGGTTGTTCCAAACTGGGGTGGCATGGTGAGCAAAAGAACGATGGATTAAACCCAAATCTGTGACTGGGGGTGAGTGGTTGAAAAGTTTCAGCACTCCGTCCATCATCCTTTTGTATTACTTTTAGAAAGTTGACATTTTCTTTCTCTTAGCCCTGTGTGACTGCACACTGTCTCTAATACATGACTGGGGTAAGATGACAGCTATTTTCCTGCATTCCCTCTAGACAGCTGCATGCAAAGGAAGGATAGATGTGACTGAGTGGCCATCTACATGTTTATGGGTCATACTAGGCAGGATGGGAGGGAGGAGCTGACACTTCAATCTAAATAGGCAATGTCCTGGTCAAAACACAAAAGAAGGCTTAGCCACCTGTAATGAGTCTGCCGCAAGTGTAGGTAGAGCACATCTCTGTGCACTTCAGATACACTTTTTTGAAGTTCCCCTTACTTCAAAGACACAACTGGGTATAAGAACTGGACATCTGACCCTACCAAACCAGTACACTTCTGGACCTGTTCATACTCTGCTCAGAAAAATGTGTGCTGTGGTGCTACAAGGACTGCTACTCTGCTGGGCTGTTACTCTGGAAGAACTGCATTTCTGCTGTGCTGACCTGCCTGCTGCCCGCTGCCCTTCCTATCTGGGTGAAAAGGACTGGACCTGCACCACTAGAACCCAGAGTGACTCCAAGGCTTGTCTGTTTGCTCTCATCAAATTGCGAATTGGCCTCTCCACGGGCCAAAGCCTAATGAACTTCGTAACATGCTCCATAGGACTCCAGTTCAGTCCAAGGTGACCTGTTCATCTTTTGTGCCATTCAGGTCAATCTCTTGCTGTGTGCTGATCTGGACACCACTTCCAAACGTGGCACTGTTAATGTGTCCCTTACTCTTTGTGCCGCTGAGGACACAACATTCTATTGTAGTGCTAGGGCTACCAGACTCAAAACTGGCAGGTAGACCATCATTACCCATCTTGTTAAGATGTTGTTTTTTCTTAGACACTTTACCTCTCTTTCCAACAGTAACAAGGACATCATCCTCCATGAGCAAAAAATAATCTTCCTCCGAAGGACTATCCCTTTTTCGTTCAGATAAAGTGGTTTCCACTGCTTCTTTTACAGATGTTCTTAATTCGTGCTCGAAAACCCTCCTAAATGAATCTTTGTTAAATACATTAAGAGCCTGAGGAACTAATTTATCCATTATATCCTCTTTTCTTTCAATCCCTCTCTTTTTTTTTAAATTGATGCTCAAGATGGCCCCACGTACCAGCAGAGGGCCACAGAGCGTGCTGGTTAACTGAAAAAGTAGGGTCATCTTTATAGCGTGCTATGAAAGACCTGCATTCAAAGGAAAAATCAGAATGCAAAATAGCTTCCCACAAAATAATCCTCAATCCCCTTTATATGACAGATACGATATATGTGTTTGATCGCCGATTGTGAATGAGAAGACAAAGCCGCCATCGGGAGTTCTTCTCCCTTGGCCCGAGCTTGGCGATCAGGCACACCTCTTCCTTTGATCGCGCTATGACTTGCCTGCATGGAAAAACTGACTGTGTGCACACTTCAAAGGAAAAACAAGCATTTACACTGCAATGGGTCTCATGTTTGCTCGAGTTTCAGCTATAAGCGTTGCAAATTCCTAACTGGACTTTTCTTGCCACTTAAATTGACAATGAAAAGTAAACCAGTTGACATAAGCAAGCTGATTCAAAGCGCCATTGCCACCATGAGCATGAGCGGGAAGAAGAGGTACAAAAGGAAAAAGAAGTACGCTCACAGTCAATCAGCAGTTGTGCATTTATCCATGTATCAGGGGCAGTCTGCAGGGCGTTAACACAACCACCCCAAGCAGGCATTAAAAATGCCGAAACAAATGGCATAAATAAATATTTTCGATTTCTTTGCACCATTTTTCCGGCCTCCCTAACAGGGGAATGCCCCCTTGCATACATTATGTCTGGCGCAGGCATAATGTAGTGGAAGGGGTTACAAAGTGGTACAACGCATGCAATTGTTCCACTTTGTAAATCTGGCGCAGTGATTTTGGCCTCATTGGGCAAAATTATAATTTAAAAAATTACGCTAATATGGTGCAAGAAGGCCTAGGCCCTCTTAACTGAGCCAATCAGCTACAGCAGAGGTGCAATTGGTGGTGGAAGTGGTTTGGGAGATGTCAGCTCTGATCCTTAAGGAACAAACAACTTCCTCAGGCATGAGAGCTAACCCCAAGGCCAGCAAGCAGGTAGAAGTAACACGGCACTGGGGCTGGAGAAGGACTAACTGCTGGAGGTGACATTACATAATCTTAGAGATCATTGGTAGAAAAAGTACAGCCTTGTGGAGTCTAAATAACTTCTATTCTGATCTTCAGAAAAAGAGCATTCAAAAGAGATCAGAGTCTGTTGTCCCGGATTTAGCAACTTAGATTGAAGTTAGGTTTCAATAAATTAAGAATGTATCTCACTAGAAAAAGTAGGATTTAGAAAAGGAGGGAGGGTTAGTGGCCCTGCAGCACACTGCCAGATTCAAAATTCCCACTCTGTGCTACACAAAGAACCTGAAGGGAAAGTGAACAAGAAGAGCCTACATTGGTCTACAGAGGACCCACAGGGACTCAAAGAAAGTCAAACAATGCAGATTTCCTGTTTTTTGAAGCACATACATTCACAACACAAACCATGCCCTGGGCCCTAGACAAAGCAAATACGATATATAAAAAACAAAGTATGTTTCTAGATCTTGATAAACATACTGATAGATTCAAGAAAAAGCTTCCAACATCACGCCGCAGGGTGTGGAACAGAATAGTTTTAACAAAATATCTTCCGGCAGAATTATTGTTTACAAAAATATTTCTCCACACTAACTGATAATAGAAAATTTACATCCAAAGGAGAAATACTTTTGTAAGTCATATTTAGGACACAATATTTCTCTCAGATGATAATTTTGCTAACACTGTTGTGATATACAACCCAACACAAATGAATGTGTCCCTGGCATAACTCCCAAATGAGATTTTAGTGATAAGTAGTATATGGTAGGTGACAAACGATTTTAATCAAATAGACCTTTCTAAAACTTTGCATTTTATTTAATCATCGACCTTTGATAAAAGTTGGGTGAATTTAGTTTAGTCATTGTTTTTTCTGGATCCAGCACTTTGAGGCTAGTACTTCAAACAAATTTGCTTTACATAACCATTCCATGAAATGCTCAAATTGCAAATATCCGTGCAAAGGTGCATGATGGCTTCACTCACAGTCACTTGATGCTCGACTGCATTGTGCAATGTTTACATTCCATTGGCATCATCTTGATGTCAACAGGCCAAAATAGCACAGCACTTGAAAAAATCAGCTCCAAAGTGAACTATTTACATCTGCAAATACAGTACGCTATGGACAAATACTTGACTCATAACTGTGACTTTCCACCATTGGGAGATGCACTAATTGAGGATCGAGGATCATTGGTGAGTTGAGTTTGCATAGGATGCAGAAGAAACACGGTTTAAGCAAGGAGTATAATCATCTTCCTTTCTTACACCTGATGGCTTAACTGTCTGCTCCTCCCTCATCCTCTGCTCCCTACACTGCATCACACAGTGGAAACACCCCATGATTGCAGTCCGTTGGCCCATTGCCCCAAGAGGAAAGACTCTGCTCCATGTTCCTCTGTTGTTAAAGTGGTCACTCTTGTGTAGCCTCACACATATCTTGCTAAGCCTTGTATGATACGATAGACTTGTGCGTTTTGAGGATTCCATGTGATCTGTGGAGCCAATCCACATGGTAAGGCAAGAGACAATGTCAGTGTTTAATTTGAGCCAGTAGTTGCAGGCACCTATTTTGGAGGACCGGCACTTACTTTTCAACATCAGACATTTCCAGAGAGCAAGAGAGGGAAAACACACAAAGGGGAAAGACAGAGCAAGAGAAAGACAGGGAAACAGGGAAAAACGAGGAACCTGCAAAAGAGATATAAAGTGGCAAGGAGTGTCAGGTAGTAGATTAAAGAGGCCTGAGATGGATTCAAGGCTGCGCATCCTTGGTATTCAGTTGCCAACATTTAAGTGCGCCAGCCGCAGGCTTCTGAGCAAAGTTTTGGGTACCAGCACTCATTCTTTTACAAATGAGGCATTGGACAGTGTAATATGCCAGTAGCAATGAAAGGATTTAACAAACAGCTGCATGATATTTTTCGGTTATTAACGAAGCAGGATTCCAAGGCATGCCCCAAACTAGTGGTGCTCTTATTGATTGAAACCATCTACTCAGCTGTGTCATCAATGTAAAAACTGTGTAATAGACACCCTTACTTATCAGTTCACAATTTCCACTCCCAATTTCAGTTTCTGCCAAACATAATTTCCTTCCGTAATTTGTGAATGAACGCCAATATCGGTGGTCTTAGTAAACATAAAAATCTATTTATTCTGATTTAGTCCACGAGTTCAAAACAGTAAAAACACTGTTTAAAACCATAGTCACTTATTCAGGGTTCACTGAAGGCTTTCAATTTACAATGCATGAATTGTGAGAACATCTTGCCTGCTGTTGATACAACTCTTGATACATCACGCGTCTTTCACATTTGCAAATTAATTTTCATAATGGTATCTGGATCGCCTTAAGAGTGATATGTTTTTTAAGGTAATACAGTGGATTCGGTGTAGTATGTTGAGGGAATCTCTACGTTAACTTAGCTGAATACAAGTTATATTTTAAAAGCCATACAGAATTTCTCTGATAAAATTATACAGTTATTTCACTGCTCTTTACATATCTACTCTCAGAGTGGCTAATAATTCTCCCAAGCTTAATTTTGAGTCATTTTCAAGAAGGATTTCAGTGCCAGCCGTATAGTGTGGACATATGAGACAGAAAACCAAGGACAGCAGAGAGATTTTGCAGAGAGGAACATTACAGAGAGTCTTGGGACCTAGGCTGGGTTTGCGGGGTCACCCGCAACATCTGCAAGACGCTGTTTCAGAATAGGCAAGCGGTTGCTGTGGCAATAGATAAAAGTGACTCTTTTATGCACAATCTTTGATGCATTCTGCGCCCAACTGGAGGCCTTTCAACTCCTCCAGAAAACATGTCTTTGAAATTACAAAAACAAATTAATGAAAGCGCAGAGAAGAAAAGAATGCCGCACTTTCCTGTTCTGACATAATTCTCAAGCAGAGGGTTCAGGGGAAGGAAAATGGCTATGGAATCAAAAATTCTCTTAGGTGGCGAGAGAATCTCTTCTGAAGTGCCAGTTTTAGTCTCTTTCCAAGCGACGGGTTGTCCTTAAAAGCTCACTTGGTGTTGCTATGGATGGACAGGGGCAGTTGATTTTTTTACTTGGTGTGCCACTTCCATTCCTATATTGTTACTTGCAAACTCTGTGCACTGGTACGCAATGCTCCGACCTCAATTAACCGACCTATCATTGAAAAGCTTACCTTTACTTTTTGATAATTTGGATAACTAGATAGTGCATGTGATTTTATCATCAGTTTTTGATTAATATGATGAAACCTTGAGTCTTAAGTATTGTTTCGAAAGCCTTTAGAGGCCCTTGTCTGGTAATGAACTTTGCGTTATTTAAAGCAGTATGAAAGGTAAGTGCAATATCACTGCTGCTACCTATATGAGTTTAATAAATAATACCCCTGATTAATGAGGTATGAGCTATGGCTGTACTAAGTTAGGGGGACTGATTTCTGAAGACTTTAAGATCCTCTCCCATAGGAATTTATTGACTGCCATTAGAAATTGAGTCTCTAGTTGGCAGAGGTATATACCCTGTCCAAGTAGGGACCACAGTCCTAGTTAGAGATATGTCAGTTGCACTCCTTAAATTAACCAGCGCTCAACCCCTGGTAGCTTGGCACAGAGCAGTCAGGCAATGTGTATAGTACTTGTGCAACACTTACTTACAGTAACACATGGAAGGACACCACATATATACTCAACACCAGGTTAGAAAAATAATTGATATCTACCTGATTTAAATAAGACCAACACAACAAAAATCCAATAAATCAATCAGGTGTGAAAATTATTTAAATCAGGTCACCCAAAAGTTGAACTATACATCCATACAGTAAATGGGTGACTGTCCTTGTGAGGTTAAGGGAGAGCAGGAAGTCCTTGTTGTGCCAAAATTATCACTACAATGAGGGAAGGCATCTGCCCTCTACTAAGGCACTGGACTTGCAAGAGATAAGTGTGTTGCTGAATTCTGCAGGAGTTAAGGTTGATAGTGCAGCCACATACCCTCCAGGGGCAGTTTTACTGCCCTCCCCGGCTCCAGATACTACCAGGGGAATGTAGCCCTTTGCGGGAGAAGAGGCACAGCCCTATTCAGAGGCAAGTGTCCGCTCCTCCTCCCACCTAGTCCAAGAAGACCTATCAGCATGGTGGTGGGCCATCAATATGCTAACACCACACCCAAGCTCCCAATTGTTTGTGCCTTTCTAGTGGGAATGCACAAAGCCCAGCTGCCATCTACCACAGACATGTATTCTGGGGCAGGCAGAGGCACGGAATGGATAAAGTAAGAAAATGCCAATTTTACAAAAGTGTCATTTTCAGTTAAACTTAAAAGATGTTTTAATGCAACCCCAATGCTATTCTAAGGGAAAGATAGGCCTTGCACTAATGAAAAATGAATTTAGCAGTTTTTCTCCACCTGGACATGTTAAACTTAAAAGTACCTGATCATCTTTTTAAATACACTGCACCCTGCCCTTGGGCACACTAGGGCCTACCTTAGGGGTGCCTTAAATGTAATAGAAAGGAAGGTGTGGGCCTGGCAAGTGGGTGCACTTGCCAGGTCGAAATGGCAGTTTAAAGCTGCACACTCAGGCTCTACAGTTGCAGGTCAGGGACACGTTTGGGAGGCTACTGTAGTAGGTGGCACAATTAGACCCACTGTTAGCATTTAATTTACAGGCCCTGGGCACTTATAGTGCACATTGCTATGGACTTAGAAGTACATTAAGTATGGCAATTGTGGAGAAGCCAATGTTACCATATTTTAGAGGACAATGCACCTGCACTTTAGCACTAGTTAGCAGTGGTAAAGTGTCCAGATCCCTAAAGTCTAGCAAAAATAGGTCAAACTCACAGAGATCAGATGGCAAAAAGATAGGGGAAACCAGATCAATAATATCAAGTCTAACAGGTGCTATAATAAAAATGCCCAATAAATTGAAATTTTCTATTTTAAAGCAAATAATGGAAATATTTTTGCTGATTTTCTGCTGATGGAGATCTACTGTTTTCCATAAATTATACACAAATAAAGTGAGTGTTCGGGCAGCCTCTTGCTCATGATTGGATGGCCTTGTTGCGTATCTCACTTCTCGGACCATTCCATTGCTTACCTCCCTTCTTGAGTTTGTCCATCCTAAGAGCATTTCACTCTCAAATCGTCTGGAGTGGTTAATGCATCCTTCCACTACTGACATCAGACCATTCATTGCAGTGCAGCGAGGATCTATTCTATCTTAATATCTCACTCTCATTCTCTCTCTCCCTACTCTCCATCTCTTTTCAACCATCCCCTCTTATTTAAACTTGCCCCAATCGCCTCCTGCCACCCAGCTTTCTCTTGTCTTCCCAGCCCCCATCTAATTTTTAGTCACCTGCAATACTGTGGGTGACCATCTTAAAATGGTGTTTTGAGCATTTCGAGATGGCTGCCCACATGTGCAAGTGCCCTCTTGGAAAGGAACTCATCAAAAATGGCCAATGTGGATGTGTATGGATCCATGACCGTCAATGTAGAATGAAAATTATTTTATATTTAGAAATCTCATTTGAAAATAGTTGTGGGAATTGTGCATGTGTTCATGAAGGGCTTATATCATAAAACAAAAAGCATTGGCAAAATCATGAGGTTTCACAGCTGAGGCCTATTGGCTTTTCAAATTCTTATTAAAATTAGAAAATTATAAGCCATTCTTTGTTAAATAATTTTCCCACAAAATGGTCTCTAAAGGAGAAAACTGTCAAACACTACAAAAGAAATTGAACTTTGCCCATTCCCACAAGTGGAGTAAAAACATGTACCCAACCCCCATCTCTATTACTTTAGCAATTTGCCTTATTCAAAAAAGGTTTCCTGAACTGACTGTGTGTGAGTTCCCTATGAGGATAACAACAAAGCATTGGGATCTGTAATTCACAGTTTATTATCAAAAAAACCTTCCATGTACTCCACATTTAGTGATCATTTTGCTTCTGCAGAACCCACTGACAAAGCAGAAGACAGTCAATATTTTTCAGAAGATGCATTTGTCCCCTTAATCACCAAAACTATTACATGTCTGTTTGTCTTTTCAAAGTCCTTACTTGAGAGGTGTTCATATCTCTGAAACAGGAAAACTCCACACTGAAAGCTAAAGTTTCATCCATCCTAGTAAAAGCTACTAAAAGGGGAAACATTCTTAGCGTCCTCCAGAACAATTCAAGCAAACTGTAAGGGTTGGAGAGATGAGCGTGAGTGTTTGGTCATAAGCACAGTGACGAGGAAGAGTAAGACTGAGTGTAATAAGATGTACTTTTAAGTATTCAGGGCGTTACCTCTTCATCCATTTTCTTTTACCAGTCCTCACTTCTGAGACATAGCAAAAGACTAATATTGCCTTCGGGGGAAACAGGTCACACAAAAGCCACAAAAATTCCAGAACATTGTGACCACAGGCGTGGGGCCAGCAGAAACAAACAAAAAAATCTGCCCTTGTGAGTGGCACAGAACTAAGCTAAACAATCCATATGACTTCCAAGAAGGCCCATTAATGGAGAAAAGAATCACACAACACATCTGATGAGAGGGAATCAGGAAGTACATGACAAGAAAACAAACAAAACAACTCCACATCCCTTGGCATCAATGCGAAGGCACCAGGAACAGTTGTTCACTTGCAAGGTATGAAAAGGCAATTTCACTACTCTTACCGGCTCAGAAGAAACAGGTCAAAGCAAATCACTTCAAGTGGACCAGTCATAAAGAAACAACTATGATATAACACAAAGAGCAACCAGAGCGCAGGACCGGGAGTTCAGTCATAACTAGAAGGGCACCAAGAGGCATCAGGGGAGAAGAACAAGGAGAAAAGAAAAGGGCAACATGGAGACTCTAAATGTAGTAGATCTAAGGGATGAAGTTTACCATAAGTAATCACGGCGTTCTTCAAAACACCTGTTTTTTGCTTCAGACCTGTTTGAACTGTGGATAAATATGACATGAATACTGCAGTGGGATTTCATTAAGCAGGATACCATAGTTTATCTATACTGATGCTAATGGATGCTGTAGGAGTACCAGAGAATAGCCTGTCGTTTTTATTAGCAGAGACATTTTAATTCACGTGTAGGTTTAGCTTTTCCTTTTTGTAAATATTTGTTTCCATAAGTAGTAAATCGAAACAGACCTGGCACAAAACGAAATTGTATAAGTTTCTGCATGTCTTTCTAACCTAAAATAATTTAATAAAAAATGTATGTTTGACATTTAAAATTTTGATTGGCACTGCTTTATATATTTTACCCAAAATATATTCTGCCTCCGCTCCCTGAAAATTGCCTATCACGTCCCCTCAGTTCTTTTTGTTAAACAGGAGAAAATTATTTATTAACCCAATTTGCTTCACCTTCTCCCTATGATTGCATGTCCCATATTCACTCCTATATTACATGCTGCAGGTCCCTCAGAAGCTCTGATCACCTATGCTGCTCATCTTGCTTCTGCAGCATCCAGATGGTTTGTCCTTTCGTACCCTTCTTCTTAAAGGTCTCCTCTCCTCCGAGCTTCTTATCCTCGCAAATGACTCTGTTAGCATTGCTCTAAGTTGCTGATGCTGAAAAGCAACTGCACAGCAAAACAAGGTACAGCAATTGCAAGTGTTCAAACATTTTGGTACTCATTGCGAGTTTGTCGTAACACGATGTAGTATTTACAACAAATCGCAAATACCTTTAACAAAGAGAAAAGTATTTACCACATAGGGCAAATATCTACTATTTTGAGTTTTTAAAAGGAAACTGTTGCATAATATGCAGAATTGGCTTTTAGCACATTGAATTCTGCATGTTTTGCCTGCCCTTTCCCCCCAATAAACTTTGACAGGTCTGACCATCCCCAATGTATCAGGCTATAACTGCGAGGGTGTGATAATTATCATACTAGTAATTCCGATTCCTGTGTTTTTCTCTGGAAATTACATTTATTTGTAGATTATTATGAGATTTGGGACTCATCACGTTTCATAAAATTTTCGACCCCAAAACTGAGATTCACGCCAATGGTTTTAGTTTTTATGAACTTTAACAATTCTGACCTTTATTTTTGAACTTGCCAGCAATTTTCCTAAAAAAAAGGAACATAGAACAATTAAACAATACAGTAAAATTAACACCTGCAAAGAAGCACATAGAATAAGGAAGTAATAATATGTAGCACCCTAATATACACTGCGCTCTATTTGAATCAGTTCTCAATCTATCATCATGCTCTAGAGTCTCACGTAGAACCATGGGGCATAGCTAGCTGATGGTTAATTAAGTGTCCCCAAGAGCACATCATTTACCTGCACTGAGAAAACAAGTAGTATAAAGAGAGGCCACATGCCCCCACTCATGACAGTGGTAGCAAATGTAGTCAGATAATGATCACTTGAGGTTGAACGTTTAGAATGAGCAGCATTTTGAGGTGATGTAGAGTTTTCAGATTTCGATATAGTTTTTTATATATTGTTTTTAGACTTCGATATAGGTGTTAATGAGAGACGACATTTGTCAGTTTCAACTAAAGGAGGATGCACTAGCAACAATATTACTTTAGGCAGAAACCAAAAAACATTTATGACAAAAACAAATGGGCTACAAATTTCTTCTTAACCCTCACAAAGATGGCGCTCATTTCAGTTATAGAAGACCAGAGTGTATGCTCCCTTCATCAACTTGGCTGCAAAGAAAATGCTTTTAGGAAGCACTGGTTATACGATTAATTTGCAACTTCCATTTTAAAAGATCGAATATGAGTTTGGGTGACCACGTGTTCTGGATTTGCCTGGACAGTCCTGGTTTTTCAGCAACCTTCCTGGCAGATTTCAGCAAATTTGGCTTATATCCCGGTTTTTAGAGGAGGTTGACTGAAAATATTGATAGGCACTTTTAAAAATGTTTCGAAGCAGGGCTGGATAGGGGAAACAGCCATTTCTACGTGGCCAGAGCAAAGTGTAGCGTAGCCACGTGTTAACACGCTTGCCTGAACCACGCATGTGCCTGAACCACGCAAATGTGTGGTTAAGGCACCATGTATATGTGTGACTCAGGCACACAGCAGGAACAGCCGGGAGAAGAATGTGGCAACCAGGTAAGTGGGGCTGGGGCATGTGGGGGGATTTTTAAGGACAGGATGGGATAGGTTTTAGAGCTCAGGATGGGGGAAAGTGGGCCAGGTAGTTTTTAGGACATGGTGGGGTAGGTTTTAGGGTTCGGGCAGGGGGTCAGAGTAATTTTTAGGACAGGGTGGGGTTGGTTTTAGGGTTCAGGGTGGGGTTTGGGGTAGTTTTTAGGGTGGGGTAGATCTTAGTACAGGGAGAGGTAGGTTTTAGGGTGGGGGGTCCGGTATATTTTAGGACAGGGCAGGGTAGGTTTTATGGTTTAGGATGGGGGGTCAGGGTAGTTTTTAGGACATGGCGGGGTAGTTTTTAGGACGGGTAGGTTTTAGGATATAGGTTGGGGGCATGTGGGTTAGAGGGGTAGTATCATACACCCACACATGCCGATACCACATATAACTTTATGAAGCACGCTTTTACAATGAAATTAGTTGGAAGGCACGGTAAGGTAAGGATGCGGTCATGGTTCCGACTGTGTTGTTAAGCCATGCATGGTTCTGCCATGCGTGATTCTGATATGCAACCACTAGTTAGCAGTTGTTATAAGTAAGCAGTTTAATTAACGGGTATGTTGATAGTTTTAAAAAAATTACATTTGATTCATTTTTTTAGTACCCCTTTTGTGGTCCAATGTGGATTAAAGCAGTCATTCTGCGATGGTCTGATGATGTTAAAATGTAGTCTTTCTTCTATTTTTGCAAAATGTCCCAGTTTTTGGTGCTCAAGATCAGGTCACCCCAAATATAAGTATTCTCCTCCTGGTGCTCAAAGTTATTTAAATAGGTTACAATTGAATATGGGCTGATGGTACAATCCCTCAGTCTATGTTCTTTAGTCAGATCTCACAGGAATACTTTTGAAGTACTACAGAGAGAGACATTAAAGGTTTTATGAATCATATCACTAAAAAAGTACATAAATATTTTACAAATAGATGAATACATTTACTAAAAGTTGCTCTTTGAAGATGGACAGTGTGCTTTACTGTTCTGAGCCACTATCATTCTATCCTGAAATGAAAAAGCACATTAATTCTTAAGTCAATGTGACCAACTTCATTTCCAGGATAATGCTATTGCCTTGTCACTGGATGGTAAATAAAAGAAACAGTGGGATTATTAAGTCTGTTAAAGCAGATATGCTAATTGGGAAAATTATTAATGATGTATATGTAATAACTAATGAGAAATTGCGTAGAGAAATTAATCATAGAAAAATAATGTGCACGTTTGAAAATGTGCCCTCGGGAAGTGATCACCATGTGCACTAAAATGACTAAAGCTTTAGGAAATAACGAAAATGTATGAAGAAAATTGTAATAATATGTCATAATAATGAGATGTATAACCTATGTTTTATATTAATTTATAGTATTAAGTTAGCTGGACTAAGGGCCTAGTTCCACTCGGCCTTGCACACTCTGAAAGCATGAAATACTGAGAGCTTTGCAAAGGACTGGTAACCGCTATAACCAACCTTGACCAGTTCGAAGTTCAAGTAGTTTGAATGTTCTGCAATGTACCAGCGGACAGGAGATGATGAAGACAATTCAATGCAATTATGTGTAGAGAAGGCTAAATGTGCTTTCCCAGGACTTGAACAATAGGAGCACTGACTGAAAAAGGATATGCAACAATTTTGATACCTGGAGGCCCGGAAGATGAGGACATCGTATGAAAAACCAATCTGTTTCTTGTGAACAGAGACATATGAAAATTAGTAGATTTGGTAAACAAAAACTATAGGTTAAAATCATATCTGTCGACTGACTGACCAATTAGCAATTAGGGGGAAGGACTTGGAGACCCTAATAAAAAGTCATGACATGGGGCAAGAAATCAGAGTTGAGGAGAAAAGTTGATGACATCAGGAGACGCTGTCCGAGGTGCTGATATTGGGCTCATGGTCTGTGAGCCTGACCCGTAGCTGACTGATAGATGACCTGAAGACGAAGACTGACTTGTTGCTGATGCATCCTGGATAGGTAGCTATGACAATGCAACTGATTATTCTTGTACCTTTTCTTCTAGGTACCAACTACGCTGTGTTTTAAAGATTCTCACTTAGGTAGATTTTTTTCCAAATTGATGTTTTCTCTAAAAAAAATTCGCATGAATATCCCCATGCTAATGCTAATCTTCGTTAGGTAGGTTGTTAGGGGTGACGTTGACAGTGACAAATGACTGACAAACTTAATTGCTGAATTTCACTACTAATGCTGGTATTCTTAGTTTGTGGTATTTCATTGTCGTATAAGCGTTCTTTAAGAATTGATGTCTTTTATAATTGATTAATAAAAAGATTGATTTTAATAAAGATTGAACTAACGGATGATCTAGAATTGTAATCAATAGGGAATAAAAATTGTTAACTCTTTCCCGCGTAGTGGTTATTCTTGAGTATTATGATTTAAAGCTGTTTTCCATAGAATGTTTCTTGATTATTTATGTTAGCTATCAAGACAGTAGTTACTGCATGACTAGGATACTTCATGCGATTCAAAAGGTTCATCGACCTATACGCGTCCCCTTGTAAGTTTACTTACTAAGGACAAGGAGCGTTAACAAGTCTGTGTGGCAGTGAGAGGGTTGGGGGTATGGCAGTAGCCAGAACACTGCGTCAAGAAAAATAGAACATTATTCAGTTACTGCCAAAAAGTTGTACCATGAAAATAGCTTTTTGGGCCTTTTTGTGAGCACCTGGGATTATGCGCCTGTGTATGTACCACCCTGGAAATACCAATATCAAAGGAATCATGGACTATGAGGTGTGCCCGAGTTTACCCTCAGAAATAAAGAATTACTATGAATCAGCAATACGGCACACAATTCCACCAGTAGTTTATCTTTATCCCCAGAGTTACACCCAGTCAGTCAAAATCTTTATTTGGTCAAAACATGATCATAAAAGCACATAGTAAAAACTACATTTTCAATCATTCATAAACATGATCAGTTATTCATGATATGCTTTCAATGTAAATATAGCATGCTACACAACGTGGAACCTAGAAACATACCAATTACAGGGAGAAAAAAAGGGAAAAAATAGGTTATAATTTGAAAACCTGCAGGCAATCATGACATATTGGTTAAAAACAAGCTCTATACAATTAAACAAGAACTGTGATTAAACTGATTATGAAGCGTATTTGCTTAGTTTTATTGCAGAGGAAATATAGTTGGTCAGTGCAAAGCAGGTTATGGGGAACCTAAACATTTTAAAGAGTACAACCCTTCTTGGTATGAGTACAGTATCTTACGGTGTGGTACAAAGTGCAAAAGAGCATAAGGTGTGTCATAGATTGGGTAGAAGCAGCATCGCATGGGCAACCTGAGAGAGAAGAAAACCAGGAGCCTGTCAAGAGGAATGCAACTAAAAAGAGAGCTGTATTTAATCTTAACTGTGTTAAATAAAATCCATATTCAGGATGCACAATCTATGCCAAATAAGGTTGCATCCCTGGGGTAGCAGAAATGGGCACATATCGGAGGATAGAAGTCATAACAAGTGACAACTATTCTGGCCTCTTCTCTGTAAGCTAGGAATCTTTGTTTAACCAGATCCTTGGATTGGGGGACAAGGCACCCTGGGGAGTCAAATAAAAGGCTCAAACCCAGATCACGGAAGTTGTTCTTGACATATGCTAACCAAGGAATGGCAGTCATATTACTTTATTTCAAGCAATCCTCCATCACCCTTCTAGAAACACTGGTCTCAGAAGTGACCTATAATTTCAGCCACAATAATAAAGAGGCCAATCTTACTTGGTCCTCCAAGAAGCCCATACCTAATTCAAGATGTGAACTAAAACTCTGCATAGTTTTGGGGATAGCCAGGAGTCTGCACAATAATTTATTTTCGACATCCTGAAATTTACCAAGTCCAACATATCCCCAAACTGCTGCTCCATGTGTTCCAACTGAAAGGCACTTGTTCCTGTATAACTGGGACATCTATCTAAGTTGTTTATGGCCTAACGTTTTGACAAAGCTACAGAATGATTTGGAAGATGCCACCATCTTCTGAGTTCTCTGATTTGTTAGAAGATGTCCAAATAATTAAAATGAGAGACCTTGCCAATAGGGGTCACCCAATTAATTAAAAAAAACATATAGATCTAGCGTTTTGTGGGCCACAAGTCAAAATAAAAGATATTTGGTGGTTAATTTCAAGTTTAAACTCATCATAAGAAAATGTAAACCCATCTAAAAGGCCTGTAGACCATTAGATGTTCGTGCTAGTAGAACTGCATTGTCTGCATATAAAAGTACTGGGACCAGATGAAGGCCTTTTTTGGGGACATCCTTAGCACACGTACCTAGATCTAAATATAAGGAATTAATATAAAAGAAGAATAAAAAAGGTGCTGATATACAACACTGCCTCACCACTCTGGCTACCTTATTAGAATGTGTACAGCCCTTGTTTTGTATGCAACATACTTTTGTAGATGTGTCCCAATGGAGATGCCTAGCAAGCTCCAGTAAAGGGGGATAGGTACTGGCTTGCTCGATCAGCTCCCGTAGTTTCTACCTGTCAACTAAGTCAAAGCACAAGAGAGGTCCATGAAAGCCATATGTGGGGCACCTCTCCTGGCTATGACATATTTCCCTAATATCAAAGATAAATTGAGTGCTTGTTCGATAGTGGCTAGGCCAGGTCAGAAACCATACTGGACCTCCGAAAAAGAGGAGTTGGCCTAAGCCTAATATTCCAGTTTACCCAGATTTATACACCCAAGGATTTTAACAGTAGAATCTAGTAGCAAAATTGGACAATAAGAAGCTGGGAGGTCCTATCACCTTTCCTCTAAATAAGCACTATGATGCAACCCCTCCAGGAATCAATGGGACTCTCTCGTACCACATCTCTGAGTGCATTAGTTATTGGAGGAGCCCAGAAAGCCAGGTTATGCTTAAATAGGTCAATGGGGACCCCATCGGGGCCTGGCATCTTCCTAGCCACAGTACTCGAGATGGCTTTGGACATGTCTGGTTGTCGATAAAATCAATAAACCATTTTTCAACAGACACATGAGGGTCTGCACAGCTTTTCAGGGAGGAATGAACCAATACCAGATCGCTGAATTCAAATATAAGGGAGAAGTGAGTGATCCAATAATGTTCAGGGATATCTATACCAGAGGCTGGGTGATCAGAGAAAAAAGGATGATTTATGATCTCCCCAAAAGCTCTATTATCTCTTAACTGGGCTGCTTTTTCCAGGTCTTCCCAGGCTTTGTGTCTAACTTCCTGTTGTCTACTTGATATGATTCATTTATACTCTTTCCTAGCTGCCTCAATAGCACCTATATTGCCTGGGGTCATATTAGTAGCACTTTTGAGGGTTTAAGAGCTATAGTGCAATCTGAGTTAAACCATGAATTCAGTGGGTGATCTTTTGATGACTTGTTCTTGGTTAACATACGAAAAACAGTTCCACAGATTGCTATAAAATGATCTCAAATTTCAATGGGAATCAGCATTAGCAGAAAGGCGACAAATAATATCCTCATAAATGTCTGTAATGAAACCTTTAAAAAACATATTTGGATCAATGTGTTCCCATTTCATGTGGGCCCCCTTCTTAGCAGAATAATATATAGGGAGGGGCTAATCACTTTCGGGGGCTGGGTTGCAAATAGATAAAAAAAAGGTTAAAATAATTGGATCATGGTCACTAAGAGCTAAAGAATGCACCTCATGACTCACCAGTCTATAACCAAGGTCCGCTGAGATTAAACCTTTGGGGCATATTACAGGCCCTATAGTGCCACAGGAGTGTCACTTTTTGTGATGCTCCGGTTGCGCTGTGCATTACACATATTTACAAGGTGGTCCTAAGCCACTTTTTGTGGCTTAATGCCACCTTGTAAATATGCTCCCTGATGCAGTTTTCTGTGGCAGAGGGGGTTGTAATGGGTGTTGTTGTGGGTGTTCCACCCCAACACCCATTGCGTTTGACAGTGTCGCAGATTTACAAGAATCTGTAAATCTGTGGCAGCGCCAAAAAATAACGCCACCCAAGGGGTGGCATTAGTATGGCTCAACTTGGCTTTCATTTCTCTCCGTTTTTGCTTGTTCTATGTGTGCTGAATTTTGCAGCACACATAGAAAGAGCAAAACCACCATGAATGATTGTTTACATGCAGGAAGGTGTCCCTTCCTGCACACAAACAATCAATCGAAAATGAGGTTTGGTATTTCTTTGTGTGCTGCATTATACAGCACACATAGAAGTGCCAAATCACCATTGTAGATTGTTTATGTGCAGGTTGGGGCACCTTCCTGCACAAAAACAATCAATCCCCTCAACGCAGACACTCTTGCATTATGGTGCAAGGATGCCTGAGTTGGCACTGGCAGCTAAATTTAGCTCTAGTGGAGGGGGAAACACAGGTGTGCACCATATTCTTTTAAATACGGTGCATCCCTACATTTTAAAACTGGCGCGGCTCTGCTGGTTTTGGCACAGCACCACGCTGCACTACTTTGTTGTAAGTCTGGCCCAAAGTCTATTACACTGGCTTTTCATCTTCCGATGAATATGGTACCTTGATAGGACTTAAACTATGTATATTTGATGAAAAGAACAAATTATGAGCAAGAACTATCTGGTTCAGGGCTTCCACATAAGCTGAATGTGTGAAGTGGCTAGTATTTTTCATTTGTACATCCGCAGTTGCATTTCACAATGTTAAAATCGCGGGCCCACATAAGCAATACATGGTTTCTTTCATTGTGCATTAATTATTTAACAGATTTCCCTAACTCTTCAATAAAACCTACTGGTTGGGCAGAGAAAAAAATAAAATAAAAGTTAATTAACATTATATTGCCAGATTTTGACTTGTAAAACTTTAAAATCTTATAGCCAAAATCCCTTTCCCCCTTTCTACAGCTGACGGAATTGCAGAAGAACAACCTTTAAAGCCATCAATGTAAATGGGGTCCCTTGACAACATAAGACACCCAGTCCTCTTTAAACAGTTTCAGGCATATCCCTTCAATGTTCCAAGATAAAAACTGAAAATCTGGGGGCGTCTTACTTACGTTCTGAGGCGTGCTTGAACGTGGTGTCATCTAAGAACACAGGGAAAGATTAGGGATGATCTCTAGATGGATGATATCTCCACTAAGGCTGACAGGAATACACCATCACTCGATTTCTGAGATGCTTGACAATGGTTTGAAACAATTGATAAGAACAACTGGAGCCAGTGTCAATGTTACTTGCATGTTTTCCCGGCTTGGTCTACTCCATGTATCACTAACATTAGTAGGCGGTCAATAGAAAAAGCCTAAATGAGAGGACATGCAATTTAAATTGCTGGAATGAAAGTTGGCTCAATCGTGACAACAAAAAATGAACACAATCTAGGTCTTTAAGAGCCACTCATTCCCCCTCGAGGATTTGGGTAAAGTGCCCACCCATTTCACCCTGCAGTCCATAAGAATCTTATCTACCACATCAAATTGACAACCTACGTTTTTCTTACACTAATGAGTTTTATTTATAAGTCTTCGACAGTTCTCTTGGACTCCTTCTTTCAGAAGTGGCACCTGTCCAAAATGGTACTAATATGATATGGTACACTGTTCCAAAATCGAAAGGAGAGGAAAAAGGAAATCAAGGAAGAAGAAGCGTCACAGGATCCTGTTGGACCAGTAACGACGCGAAACATGTCGACCGCATATTAAGGAGTGTCGGACCTTCTCCGTCCTCCTTAATTACTTTGATTGATCTTGTGTAAGTGTTCAAGCATTGTCTCTAGTTTCACTCCCTTGATTTCTTTTTAATCTTGACCACTTCCTAACAGCAAATAATAAACTATTAGGTGAGGGATCTGAGCCAATTTTATTATTCTTTTTCTGTACATTTTCTCCTCTCTCGGACCCATATTTGGCTCCGCGGCATCATCGAGTATATTCAAAAAGATCTCCGGCAAAGAGCCCCCCCTCGGGGGGTGCCCGTCAGACATTGCAGCGCCGGTCTGACGAGGAGCTGTCCGATGATGAAGCATGACACCAAATACGGTGTGTGAGGACCATTGCTCCTGATTAACAGGACTCTTTCTCTTTTTCCTCTCCTTTCGATTTCGGAACAGTGTACCATATCATATTAGTACTGTGTTGGGAGGACGTACACTGGACCGACCAATCCTCCTCTCTTACCCCCCTCTTTTTTCGAAGAAACCTGTCCAAAATGACCACATATGGGATACTATCGGGGTAGATAAAGTTGGTCCAATTGCTCCTTAAGGCTGAAGATAAAGTCTGCTGATTATGAGTATAAATAATCGAACTACTAGAAGGAGGTCATCTAGCCTTCTTCTCACGTGTAAGTAGAGCTTCGGGCCTCTCTTACAGGCTAATTGGCCAACCTATGGGGGCATTATCAGTGGGACATTGGATGATTTGGGTCTGTAGAGCAGCTGTGTTATGCTCCCCTGATTCACTTAGTAAGCCCCTGTTAAATGTCTGGGGCAAAGATTGGATTTTGTCAGACAATGATTTTATCTGGCCCACCATATCTTCCCATAAAGATTTCACCATGGTCTCCACAGCTACAAGAGACTGATAGCTAGTTTTAAATGCTCCATTGATATTGTTCAAGGTTATAAGATTATGCACTGTTAGCTATGTAGGGCAAGAAAGTGAAAAAACTCACTTTTTGCCCGTATGGGAAAAGTCCAAAGACGCATGATCTATTTGAGTGGGACCAGTTCTTTTCCCTTCATCCGCTTCCTTTTAGATGGTGGTAGTTTGTTAACATTTGAGATTGTGGGGCTGGCTGATCCAGAAATAATAACACTTATATCATCATGCATTATACGCGGGTTATTAACTTTGCCTTTGTTCCGCATCATGGCTTTCTGATTAGGGGGAATGGCTAATGGTACATCTTTCAGGGTGATAACAACTGGGGCCAAACTAGCATCTCCAACAGGCACCCCCGATTAAATCTCAGGTAATGAGGTTGGATGTTATCAGTTTTTGCATGTATGGTCCTCCACCAAGTTAAACTTAGTATGCCCCCATTGCAATGATGAGATAGTACGTAACAGAGGGAGTAGAGCATGAGCCCTCCCCCCCCCCTTATTGCCAGAGAGGCTTTTCTTTCCCACAATGGAAAGGTAATCCTTAAATAGCGAGCAAGAGAGAAAGAAAGTCACACACAGTATCTATTCCTCAAAATGTGAGGTATAAAACATGCTAGATGCGATGGGCCATCCACAGAAGATAAGCCGGTAGGTCCACAGCAAGATTCAAAGCCTAAGATACATGGCCCAGACCAGCCTCGTTCGGGTGTGGACGGTCACAGACAGGCCTGCTTTTGGCCTGGTCTTCATCAGGGCACACACCAGGGCGTGTCCGGTGCTGTGGGAACAAAGCACGCTTTTCAAGTGCTAGATGATGGGCAGCATCAGGCAGTAAAATGCAGCCCTTCTTTCAGGTACAGAACAGTGCAGCCTGGGTTATGAAGTGCCCCGTGTTTGTCAATGGTGCCCTGCACCGCAGGAACAAGCCGTCGCATTTGAAGAGCCATACGGCGGGAGGCATCAGGCAGTAGAATGCAGCCCCCCTCCTCCAGGTCCAGCATAGTGCAGGGTGAGATTTGGAGTCCTCCATGTTTGGCAATGATGTACATCCAATCATTTCAACTGTGTTTAGCAGCCAAAGTATCAAGGTGAAATGCAGTGGATCTGCTAATTTATAGCGTATCTCGATAAGGAACAGGGGAAACCCTAATGAGGCCCTGTGAGTTACATCTTACAATAAAAGAGCTTTGATCTTTTCTATTTGCATATTAATATAAGATGGATGAACTGTGGTTGATCAATAATTAGCTGAGGCCCATGGGGGTTCTTCTCCGTAAACATGGGGATGCACTTTACATGAAATAGGGCTTAATTTGTTTTTCAAGTATTCTGCAATACAGACAGCCCTTGTAAAATAGTAATTATATCGTTATTTCTATTTAAAAATTGAAACAATTTATATTTAGGCATATCGCATTTCAACATAGGACCAATGTTCTTTGTTAGCCTTCCATTTTATGGTAGTTCAGTGCATTACAAATCATTATTTCCTATTTCTACACAATATCAACATCCACGAGGCTTACAAGCCTTCATTCATGACACACTAGAAGGGCACCTCTGATGCAACATGCTTCTCACCTCTACTAAATATATATACCCTAGAGGTATTTTAATATCTTTCAGTGGTCTCTGTTCATCTATCCCAATTACATACTCAAAATCCATGCATTTCTCTTGGCTGAATACCTTTTTTTTACAGCAGCAATAGACTATCGTTTTTTCCGGGTGAACTTGCCCCCCTTGATATTGAATCAGCAAAATAGGAGGGGAAGATGAAATGAGGTCATATGCCCTTAAGCCCCTATCAGATCACAGTTCTTACGAATTGACACACCCCTTCATGGCCCCTCAAAAGTTTTTATGCCCTTATCACATCAAAAGGTTCTGAAAACTACTGCCATTTACTTTCTTTTCCTGCATAGCTGGGTAATGACAGAGATCTCAGAAATTACATATGATACTGCTTGGAAACATCGAGATCATTGAATAAAATAACCTAAAGATGGTGCATCTATAATTCTACTGTCAAATTCGCTATCTCTCATCTTGTCCTACTCCCACAAGGGAGTGACTCCTATTGTATTAAAGGCTTTTTTCTCCTCATCATTAAGATGTGAATGCACAAGTGGAAATGAGCTCCTTGGGTCCCAAAATGCTGAGTCCCTTTTCATGTTTGTGGCTATCATGGGGAGTTGTTTAATAGAGTTGTGCCCCTTAACATAAAGGTATAAGGCCCTGATTGGGCCAGAATGGCGAGAATCAGTTATTGCACCTGGTCAAATAGAAAAAGAGGAATTACTTGCAGAATTTCCACCACGTATTCTGCATGTCTCAATATTTAACGGCCATTCCATTTCTGCTGGCCTGGCTAAAGTCCGCCTGCGATAAATTGCAGAGTGTGGTAATTAGAACACAGCTCACTATTCCAGACCCGACCCAAACGGGAGGGGGGAGGTTGAACAGGGAACAAGTGGGGTTTAGGGCTTCTGTTTCACTGTTCTTTCCAACGCCCTTCTGCAAGCACTGGTACCTGATGCTGGATAAACTTTTGCGTGACAAACATAACATGAAACAAATGAACACATTTCCGGTAAAAGGTCTTTTACTTATGATGGATTCATCTTTAATGCGTCAAAAAAATGAGGCTGCCTCTCACTAAACTTAAATGCCCCTCCCAGCGCAAATGTGGAAGAGGGTGCAGTGTCTTTAAAGAAAGATATCGTGTCAAAGTCTAGCTACTGCACTGCGCTTTGTTGGGCCCTTGGAGAAAGTACATTTACAGACACCTTGACACATTAATACAAAAGTCCAGACTAATATAAAAAGGCAGATTTGTACGGTCCACTGGGAAAAAAGGAGTGAAGTAAAACAGGATACCAGCAACCTGTGAAAAATATATTACACACCAAGAAATGGAATGTGTTTACAAGCAGGTTGAAGAAAGAATGTTGAATTGCATCCGTGGTACATTTCCCCACTCCTCTGACCGACCTACACTCAATCTCTCTGACATCAGAACATTAAACTTCAAAGCACATACAGACCTTTGCTTACTGCTGCACACTCATGGTTTTGCTGCAAGGGACACCAAATGCAAAACAATTAAGATGTTTTACTAAAATCCCATTAGTTGTGTCTGACCTAGAATAGTTTGTGTTTTTTTCCATGTCTACAGTTCTCATAGCAATAAATAAAAAAATTAAAAAAACAGGGCCATTAGGCCCACTCTTCAGTATACTTCTGGACCTGTGGATACTCTGCCAGGAAGAAGGACTGCTGTGATGCTGAAATGACTGTCATTCTGCTTAGCTGCTGATCTGATGCTGCTTGGCTGAACTGCTGCCTTCCTGCCCTGCTCCCTCTTGCCTGCGGAAAAATAAATGGACCCACAACTTTATCTTGAATCCAGGGCTACCAGAATGACTCCAAGGGCTAGTCAATTTGCCTCCTGATCTGAGCCTCAGGCACATAAGAGACTCCCCAATGTCATGCACCAGCAGCTGGTCTCAGCTGAAGTGAATTCCTGGCCCTCAAGTGGTGCCCCTCAGGTTCTGGACCCTTGCTGTGGATCAGAGAGCTGTATTCACACTTTCAGGATCTTCGCGACTGTGAATGGGCTCATTCACACCGAGACCTCGCTCCACGATTCAACATCAAACCCCATCAGCCCAATCTTTCATGCTACAGCTTCAACCGCTCGTGAAGTCCACCAAAGTCGAAGCTCCAGCAACGCCCATCCACAACTCCTGGCCTGCTCTTAGTGCTACTCTGGCAACCTCCTGCAACAGTTTCCCTAATGCTCATGGCTCCCACCCTCACTGACGGAATTCTTGGCACAGATTTGGAAAGGTTAAAATATTAGCGGGCCTCACCTGGAGACTGTAGCCAATCCGTACTTCATCGCGGTTGGCCTGTACTTGTGACTCTGACTCTCTCCAATGCGAACAGATATCTATAGTTCGCACTTTGTTTTTTTGGCTCTATTTTCACTAAAATATTTAAAAATTCATAACTCCGGTCGTAGTGGTTTGATTTTGTCATTTTGGTGTGAAATAATTTATTAACATTTACTCTAATTTTCTGAATTGGTTTGTGATTTTTCTTGTGTTGTGTTTTCACTTCATTAGAGAAAGATTTCCAACATTTTCTAACTATAAGACAAAAACAGCACATGATTAGGCCTCTCCATAACACTATTAGGTAATGGGTTTCACACCCATCTACATTAACAGTACCATTTTTCACACGAAACATGCTACGGAAATTAAACTAACATTTTAATACATTACTATATTTTAGGAAAACTATGCCTATGAGAAGTTTTGAATCTAACGTTTTGTTTTAGATCATGCATTTCTCAGCACATTTGCCTCCTTGAACGTTTAACAACTCGCATTTCTGGACTAGGTCAGGCTTTTGTAAAAGAAGAGAAAAATGCATCCTACAGCCTTTTGAGCTTAGCACTGATAGATATGAAAGACCAGTGCTCTCATTTGCGTTTAAAATATAGTTTTCATCGAAGGCCTACACTTTTATTTCTACATGGTAATTGCATTCATTTCCATTATTTTAAATACCCTAGCACTGTGCCATTCTAAGTGGGACAAGTATGCACAGACGTAGGCCCCTTGCACACCGTGTCACTGAAACCAAGCTATACCTGACTGATGTCCTAGATTCCTTGTGTTAAGGTGCACAGAGGACCTGGTCTGGCAGTACAGGTTGGACTGTTCGCACTGGAGCAGTATTAAGATTGATTTGGATATGGCTGGGTCCAATCTGAGGTGGCATGGTGTGCAAAATAACAATGGACTGGGATGTGGCCAAGAGTAATTACCAGTGGCTGAGATTAATTCAAGCATTCCATTCAGCAGTTTTTGTATACTTATATACGGTTCAGCAGGAGCAACCTTTCCTCTCAAACACTTCAATTGATGGTAACTAGGCTTTGATGAAGACTCACATTGTTTCCCCTCCATCAGTAAGGCATAGATTCCCATCCTATGATGCTCAAGCGGGTTATTTTCCAGCTTTCAGCCCATGGAGAGTGAAATAGCTTTCAAGTTGGAAAAAAACAGAAAATGGTGGAAGATGTTACAGGAGGATTGGGAACAGGGCATGAGCTGTGCTGGGGCAGATTTGTGGGATGGGCAGTTCATATGGGAGGAAGTCTGCTGGAACGGAGCTGTGGATGGTGGCGACAAGGGGGAGGGCGATCTGTTAGTGATGGGGCAAGGGATGCCCTGGTGGTAGTGCCAAACAGTGAACTGCTGCCAAGTGACATCATTAGCAAACATCGATAGATTAAACAAAACATTAATGTGAGATGGTCAGAGTTTGTCAATTAAAATAGGGTATGACTAACATCCTTTCCTTTGTCATCACCTCATTTATGATAGTGAGCTGGATAAAAGATGTTAGAAAGACAGCCTAACACCTGCTACTAATATTCCGTCATTATTGACACCATGTTCTCATAGTATTTAAAAAAAGCCAATACAGAGATCAGGCCAGTGACAACTCCCAGAGACACGAGAATATTGTTACAGCTGTTAGATGCCTCATGTTCACATTGGGCCTTCACAGCAGGAGAGCAGAGTCCAAAGGCCATCACATTCATCGAGCATAGCAGGTCATGAGGTAGAAGTGGGTCGCAGATGATATCCGTCAGACTCCTTTTCCTGTGGTTTTCCAACTTATCAGGGTATGAGGAAAGAGCTCACTAAAACCTAATGCATCTGTTATGTCGTCTTTTGACAATCTAAGAAGCCATTCGAGTGAGAGCTAGGGAGCTAAGGCCAATGCAGTTCCAGAGTTCCACACAATTGCGGCCATTTTCTAAAAGACAAAGCCATGCACCTCAAGTCTCTGGTTGAATATTAAGCTCAGGGATTCATTTGACTGCTGAGACATTGCTAATTACAGAAGATAATGCAGATACCGTATGTGTTACTCTATTAATTACCAGCTAGCAAATGACTAATCACAAAGGCTATCATTTTTCTACACGCTGTTCTAAAAATACTTCTCAGCTCTCGCACTTAACACCTGTATGGGATTCTATTTCACACAGCCATGAAGTGTACCATGGTTGAACATTTGTAATTTTGTCACACAGCCCATGACTTTGATGTCACACAGCCCATGTCACACAACCCATGGCAACCAGTTTGAGAACATGGTTCATTTTTACCTGCTATTACCTAAAAATAATACAAACGTCTTTTAATGGCGCCTGTGAAAAGATCCCTAGGCTACACTTCTATCACAAAATATTGTTAATAGCAGATTTTAAAAGTCTCATACCATATTAATGATGGAAGGGGTGGTTTGAAACAGCAAAATGGTATAAAGAATTGTATTATTATTATTATTATCATTATTATTATTATTATTATTAGTAGTAGTAGTAGTAGTAGTAGTAGTAGTAGTAGTAGTAGTAGTATTGGTGTTGTTTTGTTGTCGTTGTTGCTAATATTATTACCACTGTTGTTTCTTGCTGTCATTATTGTAGTTGGGTGTTGGGGAACACGTAGTGTATTATGGAATGTCCAAGGACAGCCCAAGACAGTCAAAGGCATTTGGAGATTTTGAGGCAGGGGAGGGGTATCCATCTCTTCATACCATATCAATGAACAATTGTAATTGTATTGCTTAACCATCCCACTGAATAACCTCTGCTGGTGTGAAAGCGGTATGCCAGAGTAGTCTGCATTATTGTACTGGCTGCCATGCTTGCAGACAGTAATGGTCAAGTTACAGTAATAACAAGATACAGTAATAACGGTTAGGATGCAGTTAAAAAGGTGCAGTTGATTATTGTTTTTATAGAAGGTTGACCCGCTATGCTCATCAGTTGTCAAGCTACAGTGTAACATGACAATCCTCTATAGCCAAATGTGAAATATGCTTTTTTAATGTAACGGGCAATGTTAAGTCACATTGCAACTCTAAAACCATAGCAGAGTTGCGGTTGTATTTTTAACCCTGCCAAAAAAGTCATTTATTCAGTGGTGTAGGAAGAGTTTGATGGACACTAATACAAACATGGGCATTTGACTCCCATCTCTTCTTTATAGCAAAAAGCTGCCACTAATTGGGGTGAAGTAGCCCCATTTTAGAACTTGGGTCTCGAGTTGGCAGAGGTATGCCCCCATTCCAAGTAGGGACCACAATCCTAGTCAGAGTTAGTCAGATACACAGTCTAAATTAACCTCTGCTCATCTTCTGGTAGCTTGGCACAGAGCAGTTAGGCTTAACTTAAGAGGCAATTTTTAAAGTAATTGTGCAACACTCAAATAACAGTAACACAGTGAAAACATAGCAGAGACCGCACACCAGTTGCAAAAAATAGAGAATATTTACCTGAGTAAAACAATACCAAAACAACAAAAACCCAATAAGTAGATCCTGAGATATGCAATTTTAAAGATTTAGGTGAAAATAGTGCATAAAGGTGCAAAGTGCCATCTGTGGGCACCTAGTTGTGGCAGACCAGGACAAAGTCAAGAGTTCAGACTGAATGCAATAGAGCATGGTCGGATACAGGGACCCACTTAGGCCCGCTGAACACAATACCTTAAATCCTGCTGTGTGGTCTGCACGGCATTGCTTTGCGAGGCTTTGTGGTGGTTCCAGTGAGGACCACAGAGGGAGGAGCAACTTAAACCCACTTTGGAGGGTTCCAGACTGGGGTAGTAACACTTGGCAGTGCAGACTCACAAATGGCAGTTGCAGGATGAGGTTGGTTGGAAGTCTTTTGTGTCTCAGAGACTTCAGAAAACAGGAGGCCAGTGAGCTGGCCCTTGGAGTCACTCTGGATTCTGGGTTGTAGAGATGCAGGTCCAGTCCTTGTCACTCCCAGGCAAGAGGGCAGCAGACACAGGTTAGCACAGCAAAGCAGGAGTGCAGCAAAGTTACAGTCCAGCAGAGTGGCGGTCCTTTCAGCAGCACAGCAGCCCTTCACCCTGGCACGTTATCCATAGATCCAGTAGAAGATTGACGTGATGGTGTTTGAAGTCCAGTATTTTGATGCTTGGTTCTGGAAGGTGACAGAATATTCTAGAGGCATACCTTTGAAGTGCATAGATGCCCTACCTCTCCTATTCTAGCTCCAAGCTGGCTGGAGTGACAATGAAGGGTTGTTAAGCCCTATTGTGTGTGCATAGTACAAGCCTATTTGAGTGTATATGAGGCAGTGCTAAGCTTTGCACTCCATCAAGCCAGTTAATGGCCCATCAAGTCACACCTAGTCTCCCATTGTGCGGCTGCCTAGAGGGAATGCATGAGGCCCAGTTGTCACCCATCTCAGACGGGTATTGGAGACAGGCAGCAGGCACATAGGGCTAAGAGCAGAAAAATGCTAACTTGCTAAAAGTGGCATTTTTAAAATTGTAACGATAAATGCAACTTTACCATTAAAGAGGATGTATCCACACAATTCCATAGGTACTAAGGGGCATATTTATACTCTGTTTGCGCCGGAATTGCGTCGTTTTTTTTGGCGCAATTTCGACGCAAAACTAACTCCATATTTATACTTTGGCGTTAGACGCGTCTAGCGCCAAAGTCCATGGAGTTAGCGTCATTTTTTAGCGTGGACACCTACTTTGCGTTAATGAGATGCAAGGTAGGTGTTCCCGTCTAAAAAATCGACTCCGAGGCATGTGCGTCGGATTTATACTCCCGGGCAAAAATCACGCCCGGGAGTGGGGGGGTCAAAAAAATGACGTACGGCCGCTTTTGCGCCGTTTTTTAGCGCCTGCAAAAGGCAGGCGTTAAGGGACCTGTGGGCTCTGAAGGAGCCCAGAGGTGCCCTCCCATGCCCCCAGGGACCCCCCCTGTCACCCTTGCCCACCCCAGGAGGACACCCAAGGCTGGAGGGACCCATCCCAGGGACATTAAGGTAAGTTCAGGTAAGTATTTTTTTAATTTTTTTTTGTGGAATAGGGGGGCCTGATTTGTGCCCCCCTACATGCCACTATGCCCAATGACCATGCCCAGGGGACAGAAGTCCCCTGGGCATGGCCATTGGGCAAGGGGGCATGACTCCTGTCTTTGCTAAGACAGGAGTCATTTCTATGGGGGTTGGGAGTGAAAAAAAAATGGCGCAAATCGGGTTGAGGCGCAAAAATTGCCTCAACCTGACTTGCCCCATTTCTTGACGCCCAAGCTCCATTTTCCCCTACGCCGGCACTGCCTGGTGTACGTCGTTTTTTTTAACGCACACCAGACGGCGCCGGCGGCTAACGCCGGCTAACGTCATTCAATAAATACGGCGCCCGCATGGCGCTTCAGAATGGCGTTAGCCGGCGCTAATTTTTTTGACGCAAAACTGCGTTAGCGCAGTTTTGCGTCAAAAAGTAGAAATATGGGCCTAAATATGACAGCTATGTCTCCTTTTAATCAGAAATCACACTTAATAAATGTATCAAGGAATCCCAAATGTTATCCTATGAGAGAAGTATGCCTCACAGTAGAGAAAAATGAATTTGAGGGTTTTTCACAACCAGGACATATAAAACTAGAAAATGCCTTTTACTTACACAACAACCTGCCCTGTGTAATAAAAGAGGGGGTTAAGGCTTGGCAAGGGGTTTTAGATGTCAAGTCGACATGGCAATGTAACTGCACATAAAGGCTCTGCATTGACAGGTTTAAAGGGGTATTTAAGTGGGTGGCGCAATCAGTGTGGCAGACCCACTAGTAACATTATATTTACAGGCCCTGGGCACTTATAGTGCACTTTATCAGGAAAGTATAAGTAAACTAAATATGCCAATTGTACATACACCAATGTTACTATGTTTTAGGGTGTGAGCTTATGCACTTTGACACTGGTTAGAGCCCTAAAGCCTGCAAAAACGAATTAAGCAAAAAGGGAAGGAGGAAGGTAAAACATTTGGTGGTGACCTGGCAGAAAGGGCCATTTCCAGCAACCCCTCACTCCAGTGGAGTTGGTGCCACTCCACAGGCAGCACTATTTATTGATTTTACCTGCACGTATTGTGTGCCCACTGCAAGTGAGAAACAGGAATGCCTCCAAGCCATGTTGCCGATGTTAAGGTTATTCTATTTTCCATAAGGTGGATAGTGGTAACTGCTTGTCAGCTTTCATCAGAGATGGAACTCAACTAACATCCAGATTATTAATCTACGCAGCAGTAAAACCATACTACCACATTCTAGCTGATGACTGGGGACATCGTTATCTTCCACACCTGCCAGATAGTTGACAATGGGTGTGCCTCCCTTGTACAATTTTCTAACCAATAGCTAGAAAAAAGAATGAAGGCGGCTCTGCCTCATCCTGACACACCTCACACTCCATTGGTGCATTTGAAGGAAGTTCTTCAGTGGCCAAATGAATACTTTTTTGGATCTCATAACTACAGGGAAAAGTACGGACTCCTATCGGTGTTGCACAATCTCCTGTTTCCTCAACACACATGATTGCTATTTGCACAGGTGTTGTATGTTGTTATTCAGTCTCTGCTTGTGTGGGACGCTGTCCTCTGATTTGCTAAAGTCAGAGTGCCATCTCCACACTTCATCCACAACTCACCACCTACTCCTGCCTCCTTGTTCTTGTCATCTCAGACAGACGGTAACATTTCACCTTTTTTCATAAATGCTAGACTACAGTCTGGCAATCACTGTATGGTGCATTCATTAGTAGTAGGCCAGTAATTCTTCAGCACAGGATCCTGACAATTCCTAATGAGAGATTTTGATCACAAACACCGGTCACGGTCGGGTTTACCCAAATCAGTCACTTGATCCCCCAGTAAAAGGTTGCTGCTGTCGGAAATTGCTTAGTTGTTGTGGCACCTAACACTCTTTGATCATTTATTACTTTATTCTGGGTCTGTACAAAGTCATATGGGGCATCAGGCAGACTATGGACTCTCCTCACTCTACACAAAAGACACTAAACTGCCTATCTGGGATAGAGAAAAGTATTAAACAACCTACAATAAAGGAAGAGGTATGAAAGCATACATGTAGATTAATAGAATGTACTTGTGGGAACTAAACGTATTGCATTGTGGACAGTTGTATGTCACTTTAGGCATGGACATCCTTTAGTGAGTGAAATCCTCTTTCTGACTCAAATGCTGGAATTCTTGTCAGCAAGGTGGGGGTACCGATAAGTCACAGATTTAGAAATCAAAAGAAAGTACTCATTGAAGAGATACTTTGATGGATCACCTTCCACACTCCTCTTTCCATTTTGAAAACCCCAATAAGCATTCAAATCGACGAAGACTCTTGTGGGGGGTAGTGGTGTACCCTCTTCTCTTACAGACATAGAACCAACATTTTAATGACTAACGCCATTTCAACATATGATTATATTGTTTAGATCAAGGTTGGCATTAAAATTCCCAAAAAGGACCATTAGCCATCCTTGATACAGAACAGCGCTGCGGTACCTTTTCTGAGCATAAAATACACCATTTTTCTACTCAATCTCCAAATGATGAGCCCTGAGCGGCACCAACAGCACCATATGGTGCTATACGAACACAAATAAATTAATAGAATTAGGCTGCAGACACTGTGAGTACCTTCAGAATTACGATTTAGTAACTATTTGTTTATTTTAGCAAGGTTACTTCAAGTACTAAATTTAAATGCATACATTTGGGTATGTTTATAACAAATTATAAATCAATTTACCTTTATTTATGTATTGTGGTCTAGTCCTTTTTGAAAGGCCCCTAAGTGTAGCACGATTCTGTTAATGAGGCGCTTCTCTTGGTGCTGGTCAAGATTGGCCTGAGCCAAATGTCCGGCCACGCACTAGGATGTGTGCACACTTGTAACGTGTTATTAAAGGTTTTTGTAACTTTCATATAGATCTATGGAATCGTTTTTGGCTTTGTCACATCGTGGGAAAATCATGCCTGTTGCAACAATTTACATCACATGTATTCCTATTTAACATCTATGAAAATAGTTATGCCCGAGATATATGCCAAAGAAAAGTGATCTCCAGACATCACCTCTGCGCATATAAAAGCTACACAAAAGATAAACTCACAAACATTCTATATACATTTTTATGCTTGATTTATAAAATACAAATTATCAGGCTGTGTAGGAAAAAATTAAGCAGAGGAGGTGAGGGTGATAAAGGAAACCTTGAAATTCAGAAAACTTCCAGAAGCACTATATTTTAGAACATCCCAAAGCTTTCCAGGCACAAAAAAACCAACAACAAAACTTTGCAAGCCTAGTTTACAGCCCATGATACAATTCCGGAATAACCACTATGTCATTGTTTTTAATTTAAAGTATTTCATTGTGTGTAAATCTGACACAACTACACTAGTTATTTTGTACCAACGATCGACATAGCAGGATATGCAGACTCATGCCGTTCAAAGAACTAATAAAATGAAGGCAAACTGGCAGCACCCCCTGTATCTGCAAAGAGGACGGGAAGGCCCTGTATCCAGTAGCAGAAAAAAGGTAGTCCGTTTTAGATTTGCAGCTCATACACTATGGCTTCCATGTTTCAAAATTATACCCGTATGTTAACCAAATACAAATGGATGGTACTGGGAGACAGGACAAATTGTAAGGAGAAACAAGTGCCATTGTTCATCATTGACTCAGATAGTTAAGGAGCCATAATGCTTTTGGAAAAATTAATTGTGAATCATTAGCTATAATAGGGGCAGAAGATGAATACGCTAGAAAGTATTATAACACTATTTAGACGGGTTGGGATTAGTATGTACCCTGCATGGTATATGGGCATGTGCCCTGTCCTGAGGGCCATTACTGTGAGTGAATCTGGTATCCTGACTTTTATTTTGGCTCTGCCATCATGATAATCTGACCTGTGAGCAGAGACCTATGCCTGTCTTTGACAATGCAAGGTCCTAAGCCTGTGCTTTGATCTTCAGGGCTGTACCAATTATTCCCTCATAGCAGACAAAAGGCTATAGTTCATGTAATGGGTGTAGCACATAAAGTAGTGGTGGCATCATACCGTGTTTTGCTTAGTGTGACCAGAGCTTTTTAGCTGTGACTAACAGAGCTTAGTATACTGAGTTATCTTGTGTAACCTTCTGCTGTTATGTACACCACAAATTCTTGTACACCCTGTGTGTTTCTCAAAAGTATGTGTGTGCGTATAGTATGCATGTAGTGCATATACAGTAATACAGCTCTATTGGTGTAGGAGTCTGAGTACTGAAGCCAATGGGATCTATTTGGATGTCTCAATTTAGCATGGCACAAGATGGAGGGTGAGGACAATTTACACAGACAGCAGAAGTATATTGATTACATTCCTGTCGCTGCATGATGTAGAGACAGATACTGAAGTGAGGAAGATGGAACCAAGCTACCTTTATAAATTCTGTGAAGACTTTGCTAGCAAGTGTCGCCTAATTAGTTCTTCGTCAGCACTGCCATTTGGTGCATGGTACGGAAAGGAGGAGGGACTGCAGTCCTGTTGTGCAAGGCGAGTACGTTTCTAGCTCAGGTCTGACCTTTTGTCTGTACCTGACTACTGTTTTGGAAAGCCTGATGAAACCTAGGTGGACAGAACGTACACTTCCTTGTGTCCATGTGGTAGGTTCTTCTGCTTTGAGACAGCCCCATTGCTACCTGCAATGAGAAACAACTCTTTACACAAAGACTGAATCTGGAGAGTAACCTGAGAGGAACATTTGAGGTTTGAGATGGTGGATCCACATTCCCTGTCCCCTTTCTTGACCATGAAAGAGAGTACTCAAAGAGTTGCTGTGTAACCAAGACTGGTTTCTGCTTGCCAGCCAGTGTCTCGGGGTGAGAGGACATTTCCTCATGTCTGCATTTTCTACTAGAGTAGCTGAGGGTGCGTAGATGCCTGCCTGTTATAAAAGAGGTCGAGTTTGCTTAGCCCTGTAGGCAGACAGACTATCTAGGAGGAGAAGCGCAGGGCTTTCTTAGTGTGTTGTACACCAGAGAAAGCAAACTGAATCAGAGAACAAAGCCAGGACTGACCTGAATCATGAGTGGGTCACCTGGCTTCTTTGTGCAGTTCCTACCCAAGAAATGCCATAAAGAGTGCACCAAATCAAGCATGGCCATCAGCCATGAACTGGCGCTACTGATTTTGAAGCCAGAACATCAAGATGGCACCGTGGCACTGTGAGCACACTTGGCCTTAGAGGTCCTAAATGCACCTTGCCATTGTGAGCTTGATAAGCCTGGGAGACTGCAACTGCACTTCACCACTGGAAGCCTGGTTGGCCTGGGAGCCCAGAACTGCATCTCACTACTCTGAGCCTGATCACCAAGGGAGGCCACAACTGCATGTCACCACTGTGAGCTTGATTTAACTTGGGAGGCTGCAGCAGCTGGAGAAGCAGAATGTCATTGGGTGAAGCAGCATGTTCGATACAGATCCGTGGCTTGGTTCCTAGACAACAGCTACCATGAAGACAGAAGGTGAAGGCTGCGGCATCTCACCATCTGACCTGCAAGAACTGTCAGGTAGTTAGGTAAGAACCATCAAGCAGGATTTGAATGGCTTCACCAAGAATGGAGCTAAACAACTGACATATACGCTAACATAGTAAAGTGCAGAGATTTGTGACTTTTTGCCTGCAGCAAAGCAAGGTATAAAACAAGCGACCAAGTTGCGTTATAAGCATCAAAGGTATAACGATGATAATCTACACCTTTGCAAATTCATACCTCTGCGACAAGGTAGAGAGACCTGTAGCTCGTAGGGTTGGCAATTGGGAGGGAGAGAATACTGGAGCAGTTGGTGTGGTGCCTTCTGTAGAAGCTAATCAGAGCTACAAACCTATATTCGCTCTCCATAAATTGAACAGTGTTATATTTACATATGCTGTGTGAGTAACATACTTGAATTTCTACAAGACAAGTACTGAGCTATGCATTACATTATTATGCCTTTGGATGAATGTTATGTTTTGAACTCTTATCCCCCACATTACCCTCTTGAAAGTTCTGTCACTGCCTGCCCTCTATACCTTGACAGTCAATTGAGGGAAGAGTTGCTCTTGACAGATGCAATGCCTGAGTATCCAATATAGGTCCTGGAAGGCCATATCAAGACCAGATATTCATTATAACCACTGATAATGGCAAAGATTTCTATATAAATTAAGTGTATGTCAATTAATTTTATGAGGAAATTCAGAAATTCAAGCATGAACTTGGCCCTTACAGACCTTTGGGTGACCCCCCTTCCTTACTGTATACAGTTATTTTTCTAATTCCATACCATTGGTAACTGCAAAGCATAAGTATTCAGGCACAACCCTTAAAACAAACATATGGAGCAGTCAACAATAATCAAAACTTCACTTAAACATACTATATAAAGAGAATATCTAAAAATGTATCTGTTTCACCCACATCTGAATACCTAATGATGCATTTCTCATTGCAAGTAATACATTTCTTAGATGAAGTTATCCCGGAAACATCTGCAATTATAACATAATTATCTAATCCTATTCACTTTTGTTTTAAATTCTGCATTGTAAATTCCAGTTCTCTGTATAGCATCCACATGCCTCTTAGTGAGCTCTTACCAGGGGACTCCCATTGACCTCAATTTGATCTATTCCTGTCACAAGCACTAGGCCCTACCACACAAGTGGTGCTTCGTTTTTATCGGCACAAGTGGGGCAATGCTTAGTGATAGGAATTTTGTGGATTCCTGTGGATTCCTTTGGGTTTCTGAAGTTTCCATCAAAGAAATGTTAGGAAAATAAATGATTTCAGACAAAGTTTGAAGTTTGCAGGGCATTTTAGGCAAGAAAAGGTCATGGAATCCATGCAAGGCACAGCAAGCTGGAGTCCTCTAGTTGTCTAGTTTTACAAAAATGTCTGTGGTTGGTAGGTGTCATGAATGGCGGCTGAGCACGGCCCCAAAGCCCATAACCACCCCTATCCCTGATCTCTACACGTAGTGCTTTAGGGCCTTCTGTGTCATGGTCTCTTGGCCCAAACACACAAATGGAGCACCGTTCTTATCACAAGACATGTGGTGGAAACTCAAGGTGGCAGAAAATTAGTGACTTCCTACATATTCAAAATGTTTTCCACAGTTTGTAATCAAGGTTTTGCAGGGCATTGGGGGTAAGTAAATGTTGTGGGATCCACGCAAAGCACACCATCCGGAACTCCACTGTATGTCTAGTCTTCAGAACTGTGTGGTCTTGTAAGTCTTTCCAGGAGGCAGCCTACCCAGCCCAAAAAGTGAAGCCATTCATCATTGCAAGTGGAACAATATTGAGAGTTTGCCACACACTCCTGACCCATATTCTAAAACAACACCCGAAAAAATCGAATGTCCTCTGACTTGCTATTAGGATGGTATTCTTTAGTCTGCAAAGGAGCAGAAAGACTTATGTTTTAGGGGTGAGGGCAGTGCTTTAAATGGGCCGGTACTGTCCGGTACTGAGTACCTGTACTTTTTTATTTTGAGAGGGAGGGTACCGGCACCACATCTCAAGAAACACATAATACTTTTAATTGGAGAGTACCGGCACTTCTCAGAAACAAGCAGGTACTCTGCAACAGAGTACCTGCACTTTAGTTTTTCCATTTCAAGCACTGGGTAAGGGTGGGGCCTGATGTTGACATGGGCCAGACCCACCCCAATATTTTATTTTAAAAAATGTACTTCTGCCATACAGTGGACCTCTCTGGGACAAATTGGGTGCAATCTCCCTTCTGTCCCAGGGAGCAAAAAGACTGATTTGTCCCTTTTGGGGTTGGTGGTGTGGCGAATGCCAGAGGAAAACACCTGCACCAGTTTCATTCCTTTAAAATAGAAAACCTTAGACCGAATCAAGTTATGCCACCATCATTCAATATTGTAAACAACCACTATGAAACATACATTAAATGTATTCATATTTCAAAACATGTACACAGACTGCATAAAAAGTGCAGTGTCGGCCACTGGGTCTTCAACAGATGCGTAGCCGAAGTTTACTTCCAGTGGTCGTACTGTTGAGGGACTGTCGAGTGTCAATGGCTTTTTACCATAGACACCTCTCCGCGTGGCCTTTTCTTGTACAATACATGATGGCACCTCGGATTTCAGCTCTGTAATAGAGAATCCCTCCTGCTTTGACTTGCACTGTCCAAAGTCTTCATTGAAAACTGCTATTTGAGTCACCCTCACTCTCCCCAGTACGATTCAAGATGTTTTTCCTACTTTTGGTGTTTTACGCTGTTACTGCTAATCACTTGCAGGATTTTGTGACAACAATTTCCTAGTAGTTAAGGGTAATTAATTTGACGGATGAGCTTTTTGAATAATGACCTCAGAACGTAATTATTGATTCTGACTGAATGGTCCTGAGAATAAATCTGAGACAATGATTTGCCATAGCTTACAGTTGTGTTTGCAATTCGTGTGCGAGCCAGCCAAAATAATAAGCATCGGAGTTAAGTAGCAGCAGAACTTTGGTACCATCTATACTAGAAACTTTTTAGGAGGCTTCAATGATGGCCTGAAACATGACATATAGTATAAGCATAAAATTGCACTGGTACAAGAATGCGCCTCTGCTGGACTTCTCTTAATTACAACTGATTAACTTCTCTTAGTTAGAATGGTAATCTTGAGATTTCTTAGGATTTTCAGTAACATCGAGCACATGCCCATACCCTCTAAATTTGCCCATAAGATGCCTACGGATGAGGGGGAAGGACTGTGAACAGTCCAGAAAAGCTGCAAGTGTGTGAATCTTCATCATGTGTGAGAACAATACACCTTCATCCACGGCTTAATCTTGCAAGCCTGCTGCTCTACATTCACTGAGGTACCCTTATTGTAATTCCCAGTTGGTGTTTTTTTTTGGGATGGGACAATGACTCCTCAGTGCCCCTTTTGGTCTTTATTGTCTTTATTTTTTTCATTTTATACAGCTGTTCCATATCATCCAAATGCAGTTAAGCAATGGTGGTGTGCTGTCCTTGCTTTACGCCACTAATCCGCCTACTTCCTGACTGTTACCATCATGGTCAACTTTGTAGTCGTACAAGTGACCTGGTATTTCGTGGACAGCAACTGTAGTTCAAGGATACCTGTAATTCCTAGGTTTCTCTTTTTGGTGGCAGTTTTGAAGCCCTTATTGGTTGTTGAACCTAGTGCTTTTTGAAATGTTGAATGGAAAGCAGTGCTATGGCTGGCTGAATCATGAAATTGATTCTTCTTGTAAATCATGTGTACTGGACTCCTTTGCAGTTAAAGTTGCGTTATCATTGTGGAATCTGATCCTTTTGTGCGCTGCTTTGTGCAATTTGTATTTTTCAACTAGTTCTCGAGTTCTGTGTTGTGTGCTGGGGAATGCCTTGACCTTTTCGTTAATAAAATGTTTGCTAAGCATGGTCATGGTAGCACTTTTTTTCTTTGCTTCTTGAACATTTTGAGACTTTTTGTATGTATAAGGGTCAATGAGCTACGCCCTAATAACTTAAAGTTTGGGTCCTCTGAGCTGCTCATAGCATGCGGGAAGTTAAGCATAAACAGCCGTGGGTCAGGTTTGTCAAGTAGTCTTTTCAATTTCTGTCCCCTTTTTGATAGCATGGTTAATGTCTTTGGCATCTGTGGAGCACCTGGTTAGGCTAGAGAATGTTATTTTATTGATTTTCTGAATGATTTGTCATGGTATTGACTAAATTGGGTACTGTTAGAAATGGGGTCTTTGTTGGCAGTGAGGTTACCCTCACTCTAGTCAGGGTAAGTCACACACAATCCAAATTATCCTGTGCCCACCCTCTGGTAGCTTGGCACTGAGCAGTCAGGCTTAACTTAGAAGGCAATGTGTAAAGTATTTCTGCAACAAATCACGCAATAACACAGTATAACACCACATAAATACACCACACAGTGTTTAGAAAAATATAGAATATTTATCTGGTTAATTTAAATGCAGGTCAAAATGATCAAGCTTTGATAAGTACACGTTGAAATATCACTTTAGAAAATGATAAAAAGAGTCTTTAGTTCTCAAAAAGCAACAAGTGTCTCTTGCAAGCACAGAGTACCTGGCTTGCGTCTAAATTCTCCACGAGGGGCAGCAGAGGAGGTGATGCGTGGAAAACGGGGAGGTGTGCGTTGGTTTCTCTGGGCGCACACAGACGATGCGCTGATATTTTTTCACGCAGACTGGGCCTTGCGTTAAATTCCGGCACAAAGACTTGGATCTTTTTCGGGTTGCCGGGTATTTGGGTACCCCGGGGGCGATGCGGAGAAATCCTGGGCATGCAGGACGAATTCACAGGAGCTGCGTCGATCAGGTGGGCGATGCAGTGAAATTTCTGTCTCACGGCAGGCACTGCATTGATTCTTCTTGCAGGAAGTGGGGTTGCGTTGTTCTGGCTTGGCTATGTGTCAATCCAGTGGGCCGTGCGTCAAAGTTCTGGCTGCAACGCTGGCGCTGGATCGATCTCCTCTCTGGGAGCCGGACTGTGTCATTCCGGTTCTGCGTACGGTGATTTTCTCACCGCGATGCAGGCTGTGCATCCTTTCTGGCAGGCTGTGCATCGAATTTTCACAGCACAAGTAGTTCTTTGCAGGTTGAAGTCTTTTTGGTCCTGAGACTTCAAGGAACAGGAGGCAAGCTCTATCCAAACACTTGGAGAGCAATTCTCAGTTTAAATACCCAAATGTGCCTTTGAAGTGGGGGACTCTTCAAAGAGTGGCTTGGAAGTGCACAAGGCCCCCTTTCAGTTCCATCCTGTCTGCCAGGGTCCCCATAGGGGGTTTGGCAGTCCATTGTGTGAGGGCAGGCCACTGTCTTTTGACATGTAAGTGTCAGGCCCTCCACCCTCCCAGCCCAGGAAGACCCATTCAGTACGCAGGTGTGTGCTGGTATGATTGAGCATCCTGTGTTTCGGGCTGTCTGAGTGAAATGCACAAGGGAGCTGTCAAGTAACCTAGCCAGATGTGGATTGTAAGGCACAGAAGGATTTATGTGCAGAGAAATGCTCACTTTCTAAAAGTGGCATTTCTAAAATAGTAATTTAAAATCCAGCTTCACCAGTCAGCAGGATTTTGTATTACCATTCTGGCCATACTAAATATGACCTTGTTACTCCTTTTAGATCAGAATCTACCATGCAAACAATATATGAGGGTAGCCCTAATGTTAGCATATGGAAGGAGCAGGCCTCACAGCAGCGTAAAACAAATTTAGGAGTTCCACACTATCAGGACATATAAACTACACAGGTATATGTCCTGCCTTTTACCTATATAGCACCCTGCCCTATGTGGTACCTAGGGTCTACCTTAGAGGTGACTTATATGTAGAAAAAGGGGGGTTTTAGGCTTGGCAAGTACTTTTAAATGCCAAGTCAAAGTGGCAGTGAACCTGCACACATAGGCCTTGCAATGCCAGGCCTGAGGCATGATTAAGGGGCTACGTATGTGGGTGGCCCAGTCAGTGCTGCAGGCCCACTAGTAGTATTTAATCTACAGGCCCTGGGCACATGTAGTGCACTTTACTGGACACTTACAAGTAGATTAAATAAGCCAATTGGGTATGAACTAATGTCACCTTGTTTTAAGGGAGAGAACATATGCACTTTAGTACTAGTTAGCAGTGGTAAAGTGTGCAGAGTCCTAAAACCAGCAAAAACAGTGTCCAAAAAGTGGGTGGAGGCAGGCAAAAAGTTAGGGGTGACCACCCTAAGGCTGTCAGGACAAACAGGTACAAACATTATACTCAATTCGCCACATTTCGTGATTTACAATGATTACTTAGGTCACTCTCTGTACAATAATGGGGGGTGTTTCATGGGAATGGTGAAGGTCTGGATCTGCAAGCCAATATTGACTGGTACAGTGCACTTGTTTCTATCCTTTGTGACCTTGTGGTGATTTCTCATGTGCACTTTAATTGAGAGTAGATGTGAGTTTGCGCGATCTGAAAATTCCTTGAAATCATCTCTTGCCACCTTAGACAGTCCTGATCATCTCTTTCCTCCCTGGAATGTTGTGAATGCTAGTGCTCTGTGCACACGTACCTTGGAAAAAGCAGCCAGATCAATGCACGTAGGGGTTTTGAGGACAGGGAAGGAAAGTCAGTCACCATGTCAAGCCACACCATGGCTCTTACGATCAGATTCTTTTTTGGCATGATTGTGATTTGTTTTTTTTATTTCATTTGGGTAACTTGTGCAATTAGTTTTAGTACTGTCAGTTTAGACACGCATCAGACCTTTGGAAAGTGGGAAATGATGGATAGTTAAGATGGCAATTAAAATTAACTAAGATGCTTGTGTGGGAGCTGTTCTGTATAAATATGCTATTTTTTATTATTGAAATAATGATGAGTTCAGTTTTTTTTTTTTTTAAAGTGCTTCTGCTGGGGCAGGCCACAACCAAATGTATAAAAACTATTACATCATTGGCACAGGCAGCTTCAAACACTGAACCTCTGCATGGGTGTGAGCAAGGAAAGAAAAACCTTCTTGCACAATAAATTGGTGGTTGAAAGTGGGTAGAGAAATCAATGAATCAATAGTGAAGGAATAGCTAAAGAATGGGGCAGAGAAGGGCAGACCATAACGCTTCGCTCTTTCTGCTCTCTGCCACAGCCTAGGCAGACCACCTGCACCCTGTATATGGACCCAGGTCTGGCTGCTCGCCTCTCTGGTCTCACGCCTGGTACCAAAACGTATTTACCCTCTATCGACTCAAGGAACAATTTCCCGGGAAAGCTGCTGAGCACCTCAATGTTTAGCTGCTCTGGTTGTGGCTCCCTCTGCTTCCACCTAGACTCTTGGGTTGCATTGTACATTCTTCCTTACTTCACTGCCTCTGTTTTCGAAACAACTGGGACCATGCTTGTTGCAAAGTCTGCTGCTGCAGCTAATAAGCCCGTGTTCCATTTAGGACTCCAACATTATTAACCAGCTTTTACTGCCACTCTGCCTGATGACTCTACCACTGTCATTTGATTTTTTCCACTCTCTTCCATATGACACTTGTGTGCCATTTCCATTTTCTGGAGATGAGTGGGAGCTGTTAGCCTTTTTATGATTGCACCGTGGATGATGGCAGTATGGAACACATCAGATGGAAGTGTTACAAGCAAATAAGGAAACATATTCTTGGTCATCCCTTGCAACCATGCAACATTATCATGTGCTAGTAGAGCAGTCTCACGCATGACATGTTTCTACACTCCGATTTCATTATTCAACCACAGAAGGAGGCAGATGTTAGGGGTAGACACATTCATCTTCATGCACTTACCAGACAGCTGACATTTGTGGCTCTTAACCATGAACTGGCTGTACTGGATGCCATTGTGAGATCACATCTAACTGGAGCTCCAAAGAAGGATGTTGTTAAATTGCAGTAAGGTTAAGATAACGCAGGGCGTTACTATCCTAACTCAGGAAGCTCAGTGATGTGTCAGCATCTTTGAACAACATTTGAAAAAAGTATTGAATCTAAGACACTGAGCATGGTAAATATGGCTTAATGTTGGATTTTTTTAATGTTAATAATTGGGAAATTCAAATTCCATGATTCTAGATCCCTCAGGCCAATGACTATTATTTCCGTATTTCCACTGCAAACAGATGTGGGGGCGTGGGTGCAGCACGTCTGCCTGTGCAGAAATGGAATTTGTTTCCATTGGTTACTTGAAAGAACAGCTTGCACTTTAGAAGGGGTACCATCCTTTCTTCTGAATATTTGTTTCTCCCAAGAGGGTCAACCATTCATCTAATCTTAATGCTATATGTAGCATGTTTTCTTTTGAAATAAAAATACCATAACATTAAAGAATGCTAAAATCACAATTGTATTTATGACTTGGTTTTAGCTAATTAGTAATCCACTAGTCAGTTTTTCTTGAGGCATGAGTTGAGTTGAAGTTGTTAACACACAGTTTCCTGATAAAGTTTATGTTTTGTCTTTTCTCTTTGCGGGTGGCAGTTTCTTGCTACCAGAAAAACATTTACTGGAAAATGGTGAAAGCCATCCTCACTGTTTTTTCCAGATGGGTAAATTGCTAATATTTCACAAAATTGGTGGATCCGCACTCAGACAGCCTGACAAAGGACTGCACAAAGCTAATGTTGTGACTCAAATATAGGGTAAACGCAAGACAATGTTTACCAAAAAGTGCTAGTGCTTTTTTTCAGTAAGTTGACATGAACAGTGTACTGGCAATTTAGCGACAGTCCCGTTAAAAGGAAACACAGCAGGGTGTCTTACAGTGGCACTCTTAAAAATGTCAGCGGAGAAGAGTATGGACGTCCTTTCTTTTAAAAAAAAAGATACATTTAGGCCAGGAAGATATTGTTTTTCCACGTGGGACATGGAGAGGCCAATTCAAAACAGTGTGAAATGACCAGCCACCATAATGATTGTTCTCCGAGGTTTTTTGTTCCATTTTAGCATATGCTTGTACTCTTTTAAAGGACCACTCTTCTCTGCTCCGAAGATGATTTCTCATCCTCTTGTTCTACATCCGGATGTGGTAGGTACGTGAAACAATATTTCCTTCAGCTGAGGCCTGTGTGCTCATCGAAGATTTTAGAGCGACATACACATTCTGACACTTCAAATGTTCATTAGCTTGAAATACTTGTGTAATAAATGGTCCCGTATCGGTGTCCTTAACATATTTTTGCTGGCTATGCTCAGGGCCTGATTTAGTGATGTCATTAAAGAACTTTAGTGAGTATTTAAGAACTATGGAATGGACAACATATGGTTAAAACAATATCTCCTTTGAAAATTGCATTCACACAACTGTTACTCCCTGTTCAGTTGAAGCTATGTGCATACAATTTACCAATTAATCACTGTACTCTCTCTACACACAACTTTTATATAAAGGGTAGAGGACATTGTACATACACTCAACAGGATACATGTAAGCATAGTAACAAGTGTGCACGCCTATCTATGGTTCCCTAGTGAAATGTGGGTAAAAGAAATGTCATCATTCGCTCACACAAACACCCACCCACAGATGACTGGTACAGCCAGGGCCACTGGAACTATGGAATTGTGTAGCAGTGGCGATCTTTTCATAATTATAAATGTGCTTTATTTGCCACAATATCCATCACATAATCTGCAGATTTTAGTTTAAAAAAAATGTTTCTAACGCAAAATGCCGCACCATGTGTTGATGCACCATGGGAGGCCCTTTGCAAAGCTGAACTGGTCAACTTTCTGTTGCCTATTATTATATTTTGGTGTCAAACGGTTACTAATGAGGCGCATCCAATGCCCATACAGTGCCACCAAATTTAAAAATGTTGAAATAATTATGTGACACCATTATAAAATGTGCTCCATTATGCCACATATTTGGACTTTTCTTGCCACATAATTTACTAAACCCTGTCACAAAATTTGGCCCTCTCTTCTATATATTTACAGTGGCCCTGGATATAGCATGTCTATAAAATGTGACAGCACATAGGTGGTGCACCGTTGGCAGTGTCATGCATACACCTTTAGCTTGTTTAAGGTTTTCTGGAGTCACCTGGTAAGACAAAATAATATTAAAGCCATATCCAGCTTAGTAATGGTAATAATGCCAAGGCAGTTATAGCTGGTAGGACAGTGTCCTGCATATAGATGCTAGAAAAGTCTTTATGACGTGTGCCTGTTTTAATGACCTCTCGTGAGATGGAGAGTCAGAAAAAATTGTTTCCATGGTGTGGGTGATCCTGAAACTAGGTGTGTATAAAATTGTGATGGTTTTTGTCTGCAAACGTCCAGAGATGTATTTAACAACTTTGCAAGTCATTAAGTCGCATTTTTTAAACCTAAAAGAAAATGTCCCGTAAAACTAGATTTTGTTAAAAACATCCTTACAGTAAACACTTATGGTGGGGACGTGTCTCATGTGAGAAGATTGGGCTGATTGCAGATACTTTTTGCCGCCATTTTTCACTTTTTGCTGGTGTTTTCCTGACTCTGATGGTGCCATTGGAACTGCTAACCAGTCCCAGGGCCTGTGCTTTGTATAAAATGAGTATGCAAATTAGGTTAATTGTAATTGGCTAAGTCAACCTACCTATAAGTCCCTAGTATATGGTAGGGCATGTAGGTTTAGGGACCCCAGCATAGGTGGTGCACACATAGGTGCACTGCTGAGGTGCCCACTGTCATTTTAAAAGCAGGCCTGCCTTGCTGGCTACTTTCAAATTAAAGTAACATTCAAATTAGAATTTGGAATTAATAGTAGTTCCAAAGTCTTAAACTACCTTATTTTTACATATAAGTCAGCCATAAGGTGTGCCCTATGTGCCGCTAGGGCGGGGTGCCTTGTAACCATAAGCGGGACCTCATTAAAATAGTTTTATAAGCCCTGGTGAGGGAAAACAGCCAAATTAGTTTTTCCCTCATAGTAGTGAATGGCCTCCATAAGCTAGAATGGTAAGACTTTATTTTAATTTATAAAGTCCCCTTAAGTGTCAGATAACTTCAATTTGGTTTCAAATTAATTGTTACAATTGTTGGATTTAATATAACGTGTGCAGGTAAAATGTTTTAAACTCTGCCTAAAAAGTTGCCAACTTCAGCTCTGTAGTGCTCTGCTCTGATTGGCCAGCCTCTGGCGGCCTGGCCAGGCTGCCTTGATGAGGTGTGATGTAGCCTGGATCAGCACAAAGGAATGTGCCTGGGGGAGGAGAACTTCCCTCAGCAGATGGATAGGCAGGAATGGGGGAGGGCTGCCAAACTGGTCTTCAAAGGCAGGGAAGGACATTTTGAGCAACCCATCACCTCCCTCACCTCCTGCAAACCCAGACAATTAGGTGCCTCCCTGATTAGATTAGGAGAGGGCAGGCGAAGTAGCCAAACCAGTGGGTGGGCTCAGCCAGATGGAAACTCCAAAAATCAGTTTCAGCCATGGTGGTTTTATGAGGAATGTTGCTCCCTGAGATTGATTATTGCCACACTTCCCAGAAAGTGCTTATCACAGGGGAAAAGACCCTACACCTGACTGGAGAACCGGGATCCCCTGTTTTTCACCCAGGAGCAAGGATAAAACTAGCTGACCTCCACCCACACCTCAGATCCATACCAGATTCCAACAAGGAAGAACTACAGAAGAAGAAGGACTGCCGTGCTAAACCCCTGACCTGCACCTGGACATGCACTCTGGAGGACTGCACCAGCTGCACACTTAGGATCCACCACAAGAAGGACTTTGCCTGGCTTCAACTGGTTCAAGGAGGGACTCCCTGTTTGCTACAGGAGAACAGTTGCTAAACAGATTCCCCTGCACCAACTCCTGAAGAAAGCAACCAGCTGACCACTGTTCAGTGGCCATTTCTGAGTATGGGCCAGGTGCAATCTGGGAGTTGTAGTCCGCACCCTCAAGTAGAATCTCAGAGCTTCTGGAACCTTGGGGTGAGCTGTGGACCTCAAAAAAACATTAAAAGAACATCTGGCTGAAGTTCCAGAAGCTTGGAGAAGTTTGGAGAACTTTTGAAATAAAAACTCCTTAAAAGGACCGACCCACCGCCGAAACTCTTGCCGGCTTGCCTCAACCGTGACCCGGCCTGACTTGCAGGTTCATCCCGGTGAAGGAAATCTCTGAAAAAGTGACTAAGTTGGAATGTAGAAAGTTGACCTGGACCTCCAAGGCAGTGTACCTGAAAGGGCTCCAGGGATGTCGGATCAAGATTCAGGTTTGCCCGGTCGAAGGATTTTTACCTCGAAAAAATGACTACGTCCAAATGTAAAAATCTCCACCAAGGGCTCCCTCGATGAGTATCCACGGAAGAGTTCCAGGAGGTCGGATTGGTCCCGCTGAAGAAAATCTTCAAGTAAACAACTAAGTCCGAAGGTAAACTTTTGACCGAAGCCTCCGCAGGCTGTAGCCGAGCAGGGTTCCATAGCAGTCGGCCTTAAACTTTGACTTTGCCCTGGTTGAGGCGCGACCAGATGACCAGATTGGCACTATTAGTTTCTAAGCGCTAAAAAGCATTAATTCTTTAAAAATTCATATCTCTGGTTTCCCTTATCTGATTTTGTTCATTTTGGTGTCATTTCAAAGATAAACGCATAATCCAGTTTTATAAATTGGTGTTGGCTTTTTATTGTGTTTTGTGTTTTACTTATTTACTGTTTTGTGATTTTTAAATGCTTTACACATGTCTCCTAAGTTCAGTCTTGTCGCTCGTTGCCAAGCTATTCCTAAGTGTAGGTACTTACCTGCCCTTACCAATAATCAATTTTCCAACATCTCACAAAAGCATTTTGCTAGTGCAATGCCTCCATGAATATTTTTTCAAGAATTGTCATCTGCATTCAAATTTTAAAAAAATCAAGCTTCTCGAAGCGTGAAGCAAGTTAGATCCGCAAAATGGTGTAGGTAAAATTTACATTCCAGTATGTAATGCTCCATTGCAATTGTACTTGATCTGTCAGGAATTACTTTATGGCAAGAAAAATAACTTTCTGATGTCATATTTCAAAGGAAGATATTTAGAAACTGCAATGCTGCAGATAGAGCCTGATATAGTATAGTATGTGATTTCTCAAAATTGCTGACTTTAAAACTACAAAAAGGAACTTCGTAATATTTTTAAGATACATTACGAATTGGTAATGGATGTCTGCCCTGCAATTGGTGACCCACAACAAATCACAAAGCCAACAGGATATGCAAGGCAAGTATCTCTCACATTTGAAATTCTTTGTGGATTGCAGCAATGTTCTGAGATTGCAATTACGGTCACAAACTATTGGTCAGATAGCAGCTCCATAAAGGGGATCATTTCCACTGGGCAGCTTCAAATACTTAAAGTAGGTTTATCCAAACAGACAGCAGTCCAGAGGACTGCTGCATTCTCTCCCAATGCCTTTCATAAAGTCATAACTTTAGTCACACAAACAACCAAGGCTAAGCCACAGGACAAGGGCTAGTTTAAAGAACTGCATTGTGTAAATGCAGAGATCCAGGTCGTTAAGCAAAACTGCATTATGTGAATGTAGGGATCGAGGTCTTCAAGCAAAAATATGTGAATTCAGGGAACGAGGTCTTTATGCAGCCCTCTCACGCCTCCAACACTGGAGTAACAGCCATTCGCAAACAATTGTAAAATGAATCCTGCCCAATGAATATCAATGAGGTAGTTGTTTTTGTGACTTTTTGTGAACAGTACTTTTGTGCTATGACTGAATTATATCTGTCACGGGGAACATCCGGAACAACGACTCCAGAAGAAAGACCTATGTTGTTAACACAAGTGGAACCACGCTTGCATTAACAGCGACTCTCTTTTTTTCTGCCTTAACCCCGCATGTGCTGAACGACGCACATGTGTGGTTAAGGCAGAGAAAAAAGGAGTCAGCATTGGGAGAGGACGCGGTCAGGTAAGTGGGGCAAGGTTGGGGGTATTTTTTAGGGGCGGGGTGGATTAAGGGCTTGGGGTGGAGGTAGGTCGGGGTAGATATTTATTTAGGGGTGGGGTGGGGGATAGGGGTAGTTCTGTTTTTTAGGGGCGGGGATCACAGTTTTGTTTTTCGGGGCGGGTGTGGGAGTCAGGGTAGTTTTGGGGGTGGGAGGTTGGGTACTTTTGTTTTTGGGGGTGGGGGATCAGGTAGTTTGTTTTTTGGGGGTTGGAGGTGTGGGCTTGTGGTAGTTTGTTTTTTGGGGGTGCGGGATCAGGGTAGTTTGTTTTTGGGGGTGGGGGTTGGGGTAGATTGTTTTTTGGAGGTGTGGGGGCCATTGGTTTTTGGGGGTGGGGGTGGGGGTGGAGGTGTTGGAGTAGTTTGTTTTTTTGGGGTGGGGGTCAGGGTAGTTTGGTTTTTGGGGTGGGCGTCGGGGTAATTTGACTTTTGGGGTCGATTTGAGGGGATCGGGTAGTTAGGTTTTTGTGGGTGGGGGTGAGGGATCGGGGTAGGTTCGTTTTTGAAGGTGAGGGATGGGTAGTTTGGTTTTTGGGGTGGGGGATCAGGGTAGTTTGTCTTTTGGGGGTGAGGGTGGGAGGTTGGGTAGTTTGGTTTTTGGGGGTAAGGGTCTCAGGGTAGTTTGGTTTTTGGGGGTGGAAGGTCATTGGTTTTTAGGGGTGGGTGGTCAGGGTACTTTTGTTTTTAGGGGCGGGGTAGTTTTATTTTTGGGGTGGGGTCAGTTGTTTTTAGGGTGGGTGGAGGGTTGGGTAGGTTTTAGGGCTCAGGGTGGGTGGGGAGTATCGGGGTAGTTGTGTTTTTAGGGCGGATGCGGAGATTTGAATGCAAAAACCATGCATGCCGTTCCACACATGCCTTTACTAGCCATGCCTTTACAACAAAAAATCGTAAAGGCATGCGTGGAAACAATGTGGTTGTTGTTTCGACCACGTTGTTCAGGCATGCGTGGTTGGCGCATGCGATGTTCCATCATACATTCATCTGTCACAGTGCAAAACTCAGGCTAGTGTGTAAAAAGCAATGACATCTTTGAGATGTGCTTACAGTGCTTAATTTGAGCCAGTGGTTGCCGGTGGGGTGCACCCACACTTATTTTGGGGGGCCGGTACTTAGTTTTTTTGCATTAGGCATTTACTATGAGCAAAATATATTATGGGAAAGACTGAAAAGCATCTCAAAGGGGGAAAACAGATAGCTGCAAGAGTGAGCTGAAGTGGCAGGGAGTGGCTCTAAATGGATTAAAGAGGCCCAATATGGCTTTAGGATTACGCAGCCTCAATAATCGGTGTTCGCACATTTAATTGCAGTAGCCGCATGTTTCAGAGGAAAGCTTTGAGCACCAACATGTTTTTATTTACAAATTAAACACTGTAGCTTAGTACATTGGGCTAATGCCTCTTAAATAGCAATGTGGAAATTCAAGATCTTTATGGAATTGGCATTTTTAATGTGTTTTTTATTTCTATTCAACAATAGAAAATGAAGATATTTGAGAATCCTTTTCCTTGATTGATTGTCTGGGAGCACTAAAGGGATTTGCTTCCGGAGACGACTTTATGTATTAATTTATTTTGAAACAGCATGTGTATTCACCTATAATACATGGGATTTTGTGGTTACTATATCTGAAATAGAATATGCCTTTTTTTCTACTGCTTTGCTTTTCTAGCTGTATAGTGGAAGTCAGAAAAAGGATATTTATGGCATTATCTTTATTTTTTGCACACCTTAAATAATTACAGAAAAGTTAGAATCTTTCTGCATGTCTGTACACATTTGTGCTACTGCTTCGTTTTTTAAAATAAAAGTGGCTTGTATTAAACTGATCCTCATATGGTTTTGCAACAAACATCTAACAGACTTTTTGTTGTGCTTAATTTGCACTAGAGATTCTATTTTTATTTTTTGAGTTTGGGAACGTGTTCTTTCTTTCATATGAAAGAGCTGCACACCAAGGATTTAAGTGGCTTGTGGGAAAGATGACTGTGTGATCACATGTTATAAGGAGTAAAATACCCCTTGCCATACATGCTAAGGTTATTGCAAGCCACCTCATAGATCCATAACTTTATAAAGAAACTCAGCCTTTGACTTCGTTATTCTATATGGTCATGGAGCTCCTTGGTGACTTGCAAAGTCCTTATAAAATACGGTTGGGGAACTTTATTCCATGTATTTTAGAATAATTGAATGTGGAGACCTCCACTGAAAACAATGGAGTGACTCAGACGCAATTATTGTTTGTCCAGGCCTCCTGCTCCATCGTTCCATTGATTGTCTTTCTGTTTCTTCCTTTTTAATGTAAAGCATTCAAGCCTTTATGGCTGTATTGTTGCATTATAGCCCATTTGCCTTAGATTATACTGGTTGTCAACTGCTTTCTTTCTCATTTTAGGCCATTTTCTGCGACTTGGGTCTGTAAATAGGTCTGGATCTTTAAGAAACTGTATAGTCCTCGGTAGTGGACTGCAATGCTACAGTGGGTGCTTTACTTGTATACTGCAGTTTATTATGCTTTCCAAGTTCACACTACAGGGTGTGTGCATGTGTCTTTCAATTTGATTAAGCTCCCCTCATCAGTGGTGCATAAACATCTCCAAGATTTAGCCAGCCAGAATACTAATATTCCACCTTTTCTCTGCTGTTTCTCTTTCTGTCCTCGTGTAACTATCACTCAACATAATCAATGATACACTATAGGTCAACGATGGGATTTAAAAATAAAATATAGCCAGGAGCTTGTTTCAGTGAGTTAAATGCTCACTGAAGGCAACAATCGTGATCTTCAATTCACAAGCTTGAATCCCCAACAGACCAACATAGGCTTCCATCTTTCTGAGTCAATATTGAGTTTAGAGCCACTAGACAGGGTAACCTAGCACTTAGCTGGTTTTAAGAAACTGAAGTCTGTCAGGAAGTGCTATAAAGCTGTATTATCAATAAAAACAAATATTTCCATGCTCGAGGGGGGATTGACCGGAGCTCATTTTCACTTGAAGACAAACATTCTATGAAGAGGTGGAGGTTTAAGTATTCCTCCAGCTATTAAGGCGTCCACCGCAATTGATTGTGTTGTTGATTTTTTAAGTGGCATTTGTAAAATGCAGACTCTACATATCACTTGGTCACTGGGGCGCACTTTGCCTTCTGTATGCTCAGCGCACAGGGCCTTGCTCTTCATTGCCAAAATATACCATTGGTGTGCTTATGTAATGAAATTAGACAAAAACATACTGCAAATAAGAATCAGTTGTGCATCTGCCAATCTTAATCCACACATTTGCAGTGTTCAGTAGTACTGTAAAGTGGGATAAGCACTAGGGCAACAATATTCAGCAACACAATGGTTCCTTATGTACTCTGTGTTGCACCCATCACGATTATTCTAGGTTTTGTCGATTGCGAGCTAATGAGGACCATAGTGCATTACATCCTTAGCTTTTAGAAGAGATTATCATCACTTTGAGGTGGTTTTATGGCAGTATTGTGCTATGCAAATAATTCATAAATTAGCACAATGTCTGAAATATGCTGATTATTGGGTCAGTGCCGTAACAAAGGCCCCCGCAGCCCCTGCGGTCTTTGGGGGGCCCGAGACCCTCTATATAATGTGCAGCCCCCTCCCCCAGAAGTTTCACTTTACAACTGATTGGGGTTGAATTCCAACATCAGCATCATGTTGTTCACTGTACAGCCTGGAGAATTAGAATGAATGCACTACCAGCTTCTCTTGTTTTGCAAGACTGAATGAATTTCTTTTACTCCGGAAAAAGGTGCTGGCAGATTGCACCTTCCAATAATACCACAAAACGCCTGAATCCACAAATTAGGCTCTCTGGCCACTGGGGGACTGAAATGAGGATTGGTAAATTAACTAATTTATTTAATTGGAGTGCATTTAGCTGCTTGGAATAAAAATGATTTACCATTTTCTAATGCCAATTTGTCTTTTTTTCAGTATTGATAACACATATTGTTCATAATAGAGAAAATAACGAACTTGAAATATGTGGTGATTAATTGAATCTGGTGCACCCGGCACACGCGTTGTTTTATTGTCTCTTGCTGCTATTAAACATGTTCTTCGCTGATTATTCTACAGTTGCTTTTGAAGAATTATAGTTTTTCACGAGGAGGGCGGTGTTATTTTCCGAGTGACATTGGGTATTGTCAAATCTCCATGTTTTTAATTCTTGAAGCAGCAGTATTTGTCATAAATCTGTTTTAGAGTCCGCAGGGTGGAATAAAAAACAAGCATTGGCAAAGCCTGCAGGTTTTACCTTTATAATGCAAGTGATAAGCTATTGGCTTTTCCAATGCGTGTAAAAAGGAAACTAATACAATACAAAATACTAGAAGAAAAGCAAACGTATCTTAAGATATCTCAAAACTAAATATCACTTTCAACATTTTCAACAAGGTTTATTTTTTCAAATTTCCTGCAGAAAACTCAGAACAAAATTTAAAAAGCTTGTTGCACATGGCATATCTTAAAAATAACAGAGGTTTAGTTGAAGGCAGTTAAAAGAATATAGCCATTGTATAAGGGCATTAGAAATAAATGGGCATATTTATAATCCCCTAGCTCCACCTTGAACTACATTAGCGTAATTATTTTTGACGTTAATGTGGTCCAACGTACATGAAATCCCCACGCCGTATTTACAGAGTGGTGCAATGCATGCATTGCGCCATTCTGTAAACCTTTGCGCTACATTTTGCCTGCACCAGGCATATTGTATACAAAGGGGGGAGCTTCCCTGTTAGGGGCGCTGAAAAAATGGCAAAAGGAAATCTACGAGATTTCCTTGTGCCATTTTGTACGGCACTTTTAACGTCTGCTCAGAGCCATTATTCCATTATTTAGAATGGGCCCCTTTGTACTTTGCAGGAGTAGCGCCATTTTGGCGCCACTACATCAGCAGAGTCACATTGAATGATGCTATTGCCTCCTACCCTGCGCCATGATATGCCATATTTTAAATGCAACGCACACATGGTTGTGGTAGGGGGGTGCTAAAGGGGTGCAGGGAAAGTGGCTCTGCACCCAGTGCAGTGCCAAATTCCATAAATCTGCCCCAAAGTGTCCAAATTTAAAGGAGAACCTTTGCCATTTGTTTCCTACACACTTGGAACTGGACCAAATGCTCTGACCATTTGGCACTACCTTTTGTCTGAAAGAAAGATTGAGTGAAGTGCAGCACCCTCCCTCCTCTCTGTGCTATAAATACTTCCTTTGTGTGTCTTAAAAATACTGACATACCACACTATGTGAAGTTTGTTGGATGATTAACATTGCAAAGGTTTCAAGGGCTTGGCCCATGCAAGATTTCTTAGGGCCAAGCCAGGCCGCAGGGCTCTGCTCTCCCTGTTAGTTTGTTCGCTCCCCCACCTCTGCATTTGTCTTCTGAATGGTAAATCCACTGAACCATTTGTTTACAAAGCTGTATTTTCTTAAAGAAATGCACACAATTTCACAAAATCATCACATAACATCACACAATTTCCTCCAGAAAAGACGTAGGTGGACTGTTAATACACACATGCCCTATCCACTGACAAAAGTCTAAACAATCGCCCCCTTTCACACACATTCCTCTCTCACACACTTAAACACCAATTTCATACTCTCTGAATTCACATTGAGTTTCATACACACAAGTACCACTTTTCATTTTCACTGCAATACTTACACATGCAAACTCACACAGGTATTGCTTTTACTCCCGATCCCTCACACATTCTCTTATTATCTTATGCACACACTGACGGGCAGCTGAGGCTCTGAAAATGTTTAACAGGTACAGGGCTAAGTCTGGGGTCACATTTTGTGTGATGTGCAGAAGCGCATTTTGAAACATTTTCAAAGACTGCCATAAGCGTGTCTCATTGGAGCAGGGGTATATAGGAGGAGATTTGGCCATTGCAAATAACCTAAGAAGTTTACAGTTCTATAACAAATGTTTATCAATAAATGGTGTGCTAAGAAATCAATACTAGTGCTGCAGTTTAAAAAAAAAATCATGAATACATTGGTTTATGTCTATATTCCCGCATAATAATTTCACTTCATGCAACAGCAGGACCTCTGGTGTGGAGGATGCATACTCTGCCAGCATGGATCTTATCCTTTACCTAAACAGATGCCAGAGATAGAAGGATTTACTGACATCCTCGAAGAATGCATAGAGCCGACGACAGAAGCAGTGCCTTGAAAGGATATATAAAAAGTCAAAACAATGTTTATAGTTGATATTTGTGTTATGCATAATGTGTGTGGACTCCCACAAACCATGTGAGTAGGGGCTTGACAGTTAACAAGTAGCACATGCTATGTGACATGTTCAATCTGTTTTGATTTGTTGCAATACATGCTTTGCATGCTGGGATTTTAAATATCCGTTACTTAGAACGAGAAAAAGAAACTACGTATCCCAAAATGCAAAGGTTTGCCAGCTAAAATACAGAACTGTATGAAAGAATCACACCTTCCATCGAGCCCCCTTTCATAACTGGTTTAGGTCCAGTTTTCCATCTGAAGAAAGAAGTTGACACTTGGAAAATGTTAAAATTGTTTTTTTTGTGTTGTTGCTCTTTGAGGGTAATCAGGGAAGTTGGTGGAGAGGGCAGAGATTTTCTTTCATGCAAATGACTTTAATTTAAATTACTGATGGGCGAAGATTTTCAAGCATTCAAATCAATGGGCTTGCTAAAAAGCTGTATTGCCCTGAATTATATGTCCCACACACGTGCCCATTACGTTGTGGCCACGTTTCTACCTCCCCTGAAAGATAAAGAAAACATCCTGCGGCCATACTCCTCCTCTCATAACTTCCATAGCACCACACACATGAAGATGCTCTGTTCTATTGGAGACAAGCTGTGTTTCGGCGCTTTTGTACCAGCTCAGCCCAGGCTTCAGCTCGGTTTGAAAGGCATGTTTTAACCAGTGCAGAGCGTTGCCAAGGATGGAGCTCATGAGCGCAGCACCAACTGTGTCAAAGCTGGGCTCCTATGAGTACCGGAACTCTTCTTGTCTGATGAGATGTCCCAGCACTCAAGGGGCGAAAATAAAAAAGTGCCAGTACTCAGAACCGGTGAGCACCGGCCCATTTAAAGCACTGCTGGATACAGAAAAACATTAACACTGCTAGTAACACTACAAACAAAGCCGCATCCTGGAATAGCCACGACTTGAGCGAGCCATTTTTACAAGCTCTTTGGCCATTGAAGCACGGCTGTGGGAATCCAAAGATTTATTAAATGAGCAGACTATCCTGCTAAAACTTTAGTTGCAGGAACATTCTCCTGCCAAAAGGAATGTGAGATTTCTTTAGGCAAAAAAAAAAACTTTTTTCCCAGAATACTTCTTCACCCTGCTTTTTAAACTTTATTTCATTTACATGGGTTTGTGAAGTGTATTAAAAAAACTTGAAGAATTGTGGCAGAGGAGAAATCCTTTAAATTCAAAGACCCCAAATAAGAAAATGTAGGTGTATTTTCGTGCTTTAGTAGAGTTGGATACTAATTAACAGCAATCCACATCGTGAATGAGCTGTGTTAACAACACTGTACTGACAATAACTATTCCATACAGATACAATATTTTATTATTTTTGCCTTATTTCATGCATTTTTTCAGTGCCGACCTAACACGGGATCGGTTTACATCACAATAAGTTGTTGATCAAGATAGACATTTCTTAGACTTTGAGTAGAATACATACAAATTAAATGAGAATTACTCAAATAAAAATTATCTGTCACCAATAAGATCAAATGGTGGGAATTCCCCCAAAGGTTTTTATATCTGCACTAATTGCAATGTGTGTGCGTTCAGACTGAACAAAATGAAGACGTTCAGTTGCAATACAAAAGGGACATACCACGTTCAACAATTTATCAACTGTAACAGTGTTTTTGTTATTTATATTATAATTTGTGGATGTTCGAAGATGTATGTAGGAAGTACAAAAAGAAAGCTCAGAATACAAGAACATTCTGTGGCAATTAGAAATCAAGACCCACTTTTAACCATAACTCAACACATTAGAGTTTGCCATCCAGAATATATTAATTTTACGTTTCATGGGTTGTAAAACTAGGCAAAGATTGAAGGAGTGGTGATATGGAGCCCAGGCTCCACCAGGCTCAGGCTAAATGTATCAGCAGGTTGAGATCTTTGGAAAAAGGACTCATCATTGAGCATGAGTTCCATTATTTTCTATAAAGTTGCAATGGCTTGGTCAGGGTTATCTAAAGCTGAAGAATGACACAAATGTTTTTGTAATTGCAGTGTAAGGACTGTGTTATGGAAGGAGGTGTGACTCCACTCTAACTACTTGCATTCCTCCTATCATAAGTGTGCTAGCTATGGGATTTTTTTTAGAAATACTGGGATGAATGGTAACCCAAGCTAACAGACAGCTCTGTCCACATCCGAATAAGGTTGAGGTAGACGGGGGCTTGTAAGATTTGGAACCTGAAGGTTGACAAATAAGAAGGCTTATTATTCTGGGATTTGCCAATGATGCAAATAGTAAGTTGTATTAATGTATATTTTATAGAGATATTTGTTTTTGTTTAGGTGTGTTGCATAGTCTTTATGAGTTGTTATGAAATTAAATAAGGATGAAAATGTTTAAGATCAGAACAATTACGGTTTGGCGTCAGGGCATGAAGTAGAATGGACAAGGAGCTTTCATAGTGTATAGAACAAGTCTAAAGTGAATAAAAAGAATTTAAGTATCCAGCCGTATACATATGGTCTTACGGACTGGTGGATTTTAAGATCCAGGATAGCAGACTGGTTGAGCAAAAGAATCAATACGGTTGTTCAGAAATTAAGCGATGTCTGGAGTAGGCTTGACACTAACAATGAGTTGTGCTGTCAGAGTTTAATGGATTGGTTGACATTGGGATTCGAGGTAGCCGATTGGCTGACAGGAAGAACAAATGGTGATATTCTGATACCTGGCACTGGTGAGAATAGAGCGGACTATATTGGAAGCCACAACAGAAAATGAACACATTTCCTGCAGACTGATTTGTTCGATGTGAGAAAGTAGTTAATTGGTTGAGAGAAAGAACTAACAGGCTTGTGTAGAATTTACGCCGTGTTGAGAATAAGCTTGATACTAAAAATGAATTGAGCTGTCAGACCATAGACATTGAGTTTATTAGATTGGTTGATATTGGGATTTAAGGTAGCTGACTGGACGACTATTAAGGAATGAGGTTCTGGGGCATAAGGAAATAAATTCTGTAACACTTTGAATTTTGTGAGATTGTTTATTCACAAACAGTAAGGGTTTTTCTAAGATGTGCTGAAAATCCGAACATAATTGTAACATAATATGTATAGATAAAAATAGAGGGAGTCTAAAATGCAATTGTTGTTTTTAAGTATTTAATGTGCTTTGAATTATAGCCCTAATGAAGTCCTTCATGAAGAGTGAAACACATTGGCTGGCTGGCTGAACCTATTTTGTGAAGAATAATTTTCTTTAAGACTCACGTCTACATCTTTTCATCTTTCTATCTGGATGGACTTTGCTATGCCTGAACTGACTTCTTGTTCTTAACATGGCTATTATCACAATGCTCCAGTGATTATTTTAGTAGAGCTTCCCATTTTGATTTTGTCTTGCACAGTACAAGGCTTGTGAGCAGTGGGACCTTTTGAGTTGGAGGACTGATTAGGAAAATCTGAGTATTAACACTTGTGTGGACAAAAACAGCCTACAATTGTTGTAGTTGGATTGTGTGTAGTTAGAAGTGTGGCAATATGAGTGATGTCAGAAAAACTAGAAGCAGTAGGTGATTTATCAAGGCAGATGGGTAATGGTCACAGGTAAAAAAAGAAACAAATATAAATACAACAAAAAGAGGAACATCATAAAATGAAAACGCCACTTCTTTTGATAATTTAATCTGTAGGGAGCCACCTGGAACCTACATGTGATGGGGATATGCTGTAAGCAGATTGATGGTCTGGCATGTCCAATGGCTTAAATAAAAGTGAGTGTAGCCACTCAAGGCTCCCTCCTGCACTGGGCCTAGTCTGTGAGGTGTTGTCTCTCATGGCCTATGGCTAGTTTCTGATATTAGAGTGGTTATTAGGAGTTGCTGCTGGAACCAACCGGAAAAGGTCTTTATCAGACCCAGCAGGCTGAATGGGTGGACATTGGTTGAGCAACTTGTAATCTCCACAACTGTTGTGACTGTGAATCAGCCTTGTCCGCGGTGTCCATTTGGCAGTCTTCACTGAAACAGATGAAACGGCCGCACCACTGTCTTATCTCCAAGGCAACAGACTTACCTACATGACATCAGTGGCTAGCGTTGTGGAATCCAAGTGCCTGAAAGGGGTAGGTGTAGCATACCAGTGCCTACTCACTGTTCAGACACCACAAAGCAGCATGCAATGCTGCCTCCATGTGAAGGAGATGTGCATACTTGGGTGACATTACACCTGCCTTCCTGAGAGACAGAAGTGGAAGGTAGGCACTTTTGAAATTCAAGAGGGAGATGCTCCATGATTAATCCTGCACAACCCTTTGTGCTGGTGAGAGACTAATCCAAGAACTGTGTTGAAAAAAAAACACAAGCAGTATAGGAAAAAGAAAGACAAAAGGCTGCATACAAATACCCCTTTTGCCACTGTACTAGTGCAAGTGTGAACGCAGTAGGGGGAGAGCATGAGTGCACGAAAGTCATCAAGGGGGAGAGTGGTGGGCACACTGAGCAGTGAGTTTGGAGGGAGTGAATAGGCAATGTGGATAACTGGCAAGGAGGCCCTGCAGCTCCACAAGTACCAGAACCCTGAGCACACCTGCAAAGAGGAGTTGCCTCACACTAGTCAATGGATGTGCATCCCCTATACAGAGAACTGAATAATCTAGTCATTGCGGCCCCAAGGTGGAAGATGTGGGATGGCAGCCTTAATAACGATTTTAGGGCCACAAGAGAAACAGGTAGCACTGTAAAGAGATCATTACATTTTGCAGAGAATATACAAACTCTTCGAGAACCTTTTGGGGACAGAGATTGACCATGACTGTGAAGCAGCATTCACAGTCTTAAATGCACCTATTGACCAAGAACTCAATCCAGACTATAAGGGGCATATTTAAAAGCCCTTAGCGCCAAATTGCACCACATTAGCGTCATTTTTTTACGCTAATGTGGCTCAATGAGGCCAAAATTCTTGTGCCATATTTACAAAGTTAGAAATGGGGTTTTTGGTTGGCAGTCAAGTTACCCTCTGTCCAAGCGAGAACCCTCACTCTAGTCAGGGTAAGTCACACACAATCCAAATTATCCTGTGCCCACCCTCTGGTAGCTTGGCACGAGCAGTCAGGCTTAACTTAGAAGGCAATGTGTAAAGCATTTGTGCAATAAATCATACAATAACACAATATAGCACCACAAAAATACACCACACAGTGTTTAGAAAAATATATAACATTTATCTGGGTATTTGCAGGTCAAAACGATCAAAGATGCAATATGAATTTGTAAAGATATCACTAAAAAGTGATACGAAGTGTCTTAAGTCTTTAAAAAGTAAAGAAAGTCTCTTTCAAGCACAAAGTACCTGGTTTGGAGAGGAAAAACTCCGCAGAGTGCCGCAGAAGAGGAGATGCGTGGAAAAATGGTGTGTGCGTCGGTTTCGCCCCTTCACACACGGACTTGCGTCGTTATTTTTCACTCGGGGAAGACGTGCGTCGTTTTCCGGCACACGGACCGTCTCCTTCTGTGGATCACGGGATTACCAGATGTCCCAGAGTCTGTGCGTGGATTCCTCGGCTTGTTATCCGGCTGCGCGTCGTTCCGGGGAGCTGTGCGTGGAATTTCCTTTCTCACGGCAGGCGTCGCATCGATTTCCTCTCTGGAAGTCGGGCGGCGTTGTCCATGCGAGGCCGTGCGTCGAAGTTGCGGTCGCACCGCAGGCGTCGCGTCGCGTCGAGCGGCGTCTTTCTAGATCGGCGTGCAGTGAATTTCTCACTTCGGAGCAAGCTGTGCGTCAAATTTTTTGGCGCATAAGGAGTCCAGTTGAAAAAGAGAAGTCTTTTTGGTCCTAAGACTTCAGGGAACAGGAGGCAATCTCTATCCAATCCCTTGGAGAGCACTTTTACAGCCAGACAAGAGTTCAGCAAGGCAGCAGGCCAACAGCAAGGCAGCAGTCCTTTGTATAAAGCAGTCAGGTGAGTCCTTTGAGCAGCCAGGCAGTTCTTCTTGGCAGGATGCAGGTTCTGGTTCAGGTTTCTTCTCCAGCAGGTGTCTGAGGTGGTAGGGCAGAGGCCCTGTTTTATACTAAATTGTGCCTTTGAACTGGGGTGACTTCAAAGAGTGGCTAAGAAGTGCACCAGTCCCCTTTCAGTTCAATCCTGTCTTCCAGGGTCCCAGTAGGGGGTGTGGCAGTCCTTTGTGTGAGGGCAGGCCCTCCACCCTCCCAGCCCAGGAAGACCCATTCAAAATGCAGATGTGTGCAAGTGAGGCTGAGTACCCTGTGTTTGGGGTGTGTCTGAGTGAATGCACAAGGAGCTGTCAACTAAACCTAGCCAGACGTGGATTGTAAGGCACAGAAAGATTTAAGTGCAAAGAAATGCTCACTTTCTAAAAGTGGCATTTCTAGAATAGTAATTTTAAATCCGACTTCACCAGTCAGCAGGATTTTGTATTACCATTCTTGCCATACTAAATATGACCTTCCTGCTCCTTTCAGATCAGCAGCTGCCACTTCAACAATGTATGAGGGCAGCCCCAATGTTAGCCTATGAAGGGAGCAGGCCTCACTGTAGTGTAAAAACGAATTTAGGAGTTTTACACTTCCAGGACATATAAACTACACAGGTACATGTCCTGCCTTTTACCCACACAGCACCCTGCTCCAGGGGTTACCTAGGGCACACATTAGGGGTGACTTATATGTAGAAAAAGGAGAGTTTTAGGCTTGGCAAGTACTTTTAAATGTGAGGTCGAAGTGGCAGTGCAACTGCACACACAGGCCTTGCATTGGCAGGCCTGAGACAAGGTTAAGGGGCTACTTAAGTGTGTGGCACAATCAGTGCTGCAAGCCCACTAGTAGCATTTAATCTATAGGCCCTAGGCACATATAGTGCACTCTACTAGGGTCTTACAAGTAAATCAAATAGCCAATCATGGATAAACCAATCAACAGTACAATTTACACAGAGAGCATATGCACTTTAGCACTGGTTAGCAGTGGTAAAGTGCCCAGAGTTCAAAAGCCAACAACAACAGGTCAGAAAAAATAGGAGGAAGGAGGCAAAAAGTTTGGGGATGACCCTGTCAAAAAATCCAGGTCCAACAGGTGCAATGCATGCATTGTGCCCATTTGTTACACTTTGCGCTACAATATGCTTGTGCCAGGTATAATGTATGCAAAGGGGGCGTCCCCACGTTACGGGGAGATGAAAAAATGGCTCAAGGAAATCTAACAGGCTTCCTTGCATCATTTTTAATGGCACTTTTAAAGCCTGCTCAGAGCATGCGTTAAAAGGGGGCTTCCATTATTTATAATGGGCCCCTATGTATTCTGCAGGAGTAGCACCAATATTTTGGTGCTACTCTTGCAGAGTACATCAATAACGTAATAAAAAAAGACACTATTGCCCCCTACCCTGCACCATGGTGCGCCGTATTTTAAATACGGCACACACATGGTGGCAATAGGGGGTCAATAAAGGGCACAAGAAACGTGACGCTGCACACGTGCCACTTTTCTTAAACATGCCTCTAAATGCTTCAAGCTGCGTCAGACCTGCCAAAAAGAGTAAGAAATAATTGATGGCTTCATTGCTTGGCTAAGAGAGTTGGCAAGAATGTGCACCAATGATGACCAATCAAAGGAAGTAATGGCACACATCATACAAGGCTGCCGGTTATTGATATTGGGATGCTTAATTCTGTACCAACCTATGATCAAACTTGAAAATACCCTAATTCGAGCAAGATCTCATGAGATGGCAAACAATCAATTTGAAGGCATGAAGGTTGCCCTTAACAAAGGACCTGCAACACTAACATTCGACTGATGTATATCAAAAAGGGAACAACAGACTCCATCATAGGGAGAGCCGCTCTGAAGCAACCAATTGTGACACCCCAAGGCACAGTCAATCAGTGCCAAAATTGTGAACTAGAGGCCCACACATTGGACAAATGCCTGTCCATGTCCTGTGCATTGTTTCTGCTGCTTTCATTTCCATACGCTCCCATTAGAAGAAACCCTCTGTTCTGGCTGATAAACATGGACAGAATGGGAGCTATTTTTCCTTTTTTGTTTCAATTTCTCAGACTCGAGCCAGGAAGACAATTGCCAATCTGAAGCATTAATATTTGCTGGCTCACAGCCTCAGATGGTTGCAGCTTCAGTGTTCTGAAAGCCCCAGCGACGCAGTATCAAGGTAGGTGGCACTTTTCTGCTCCCTCGGCACCCCGAGGAACACTGGATGACCTCTGAATCTTTATAGAACGGGTGATCAGCATAAGTCCCGGAGGGCTATATCATACCAGATTTTCAGGATAACCACTGTCTGTAAATGGGATCCATTTAAAGTAATTTTATGTAAATATATTATGTGTCACTATCTTGAACATCTGACAAGCATCTAGTCCACTTGCATCTACGTTCAACACACCTCATTTACAGTTACATGAGAGGAATCATACCATGTCTCTAGATAATCATAGTGCAAATATTGGGTACATATGAGGAAGATCACCTTTACAGGTGATCAGGGTTTTATGAATAATTACATTTCTCGACTGATGGAGTGCAAGATTTATATTACAAATAAAATGGTCCAAATATTATTTAGCTCCTTTACCACTAAATACAAAAAAGGGAAATATATTTTCCAGGCAGATGGGTCTCCAAGGTTTTCCTGAATTTAAAATGATTTGTGTCTTCTGCAAACTGTCTAGAGGAACACTCTATAATTGGACTCCAAGGAATGACAACTTGCCTCTTGTCTTGCTTAGTGTAGTCAACTGGTTGAATAGCAAAAGTATTTGTTGTCAAAGATCTGAAATGATCTGCAGTTGCATGTGACAGATTCTTGCTACACTGTGTGAGCATTTCACCAACCTCTGCCATCCTGCAGATGTTTTTGCATTTTTCTGTAGAATCTTTGACCCAGTTGAAAGATTCTCACCTCTTTAAAAAGAAGCAAAGTCACTCTCATTGTTTGATTCCCCAGAGGTTTGTGCAAGCTAGCTCCGGTGAAGGCGGCACTTCCTGCATGGGTAAGTGTGCATAACTCCATTTATTTATTGTAAAAACTGAGTTTGCTTGAGTGTACCCTCGTTTTGACATCCATTGTGTACTGAGACATGCATTTTTTCTTCAGCCTCCGCTTGCTTCTATTGTACTGAATCACATCTGTATCGACACTGATAACAGGACTGACTAGCAGGGCCTACAGGTGTGAAACTGGCACAGTGTGGACTTGGCCTCTAAAGTGCAAGATGTGTATAATGTAAAGTAACCTTCTCCTGCTATTTAAAATTTTCGTTACCGTGACTGGGGCAGTGACTGTCAAATTGAATTTACAACATGAAATTAATATATGTTTACTTTGTAAGGACTTCGGCTAGCATATTTTTGTTGGCTTTGAATTTGTGCTTTGGTGTGCTATATTTCCTTCATAAAAAATGTGTGCACCTAATCCAAATTTAAACAAAAACACAGGTCATGGGAAATTGCTGCAACAAACTTCACATCTGTCGCTCACAAAGAGTTATAAGTACCCACAGCTTTGTGCAAGTTCTTTCAAATTTAATTTTCTATTCCAACATGGTTAGTTAGGCGCAGTGTTTACAAATGTAAAATATTTTCGTACTATAGACAGAAGTCTAAACTTGTGTACAATTTGCTGCATTTTTTTGGAGATACGGAGAATTTCAGGTGTACTTTGGGAATGTACCTAAGTCACAGTTTCCCAGAAATTGCTCTGAAATTCGTTTGTGAATTCCACATTACACACGTCAAAGGTTTTATGAATACCGAAGAGTGATGTCATACTTACATATGCGTGTATGTGACAGCCAAGTGCAGTTGTGCTTGCCCAATTTTTAATTTCAGTTTTAAAAATTGTTTTGCACTGGCGAAACTTACAGAGAAACGACCTCTCCTACACTTTAATATGTTTAGGGGGAATTTCGCCCATATTGCAACCAGGGACGCGCATTTAATTTTTGCACTCACCTGCGTAAATAATCAACCATAACCAGGGCCACAATGTGCCAGGAAACAGTTTCTGAATGCCCACTGACTTTCAGGTGTGTTGGTGTTCACCTTACGAGCAGAAGCAGAGAAGACAAAGCCACCAGTGCCATATTCGCATTTGCTGTAGGTGTATTATTACTGGTTAGTGCCCTTTTCTAAATAGGTTGACTGGCCAGCATGTTAGTATAGCCTGATCATTTTGTCATACGTTTTAATACAAAAAAAGGCCAGATCATTTGTTGTAGGCCTTTGTCCTACTCACCGAATGAAAACTATTTAAGCATAATTCACTAGATATTAGTCAAACTGTGCATCAGTTTCAATAATATATGCATCATCTACCGAGTTATCCATCCCACGAACCAGTACACCTACAATACAGACCTGGGAAATTTTTAGGCCCATATTTATACTTTTTTGCGCCGCTTTTTGACGCAAAAACGGCGAAAACTTGCAAAATACAATTAAGTTTGCGCCGTTTTTGCGTCAAAAAGCGGCGCAAATGCGGACCTAAAAAAGTATAAATATGGGCCTTAGAGTTTGGAAGAATGGAGACAGTTGCTACAAATCGGGGACGGCTCTATCCGCCCTACTTAGAATGCACATATGTGTGCGAACATTCTATACTTGGTGGAAGGGACCATTGCCAATTCTTGGCGGATATCCCACATCCGTAAAACTAAAAAAACTCCTTCGCCTTTGGTTAGGATGCAATTTCTCGATTCACCATGCTTGCTTCACCATATCTGTTTTAACAACAATTCTGCTGTTTTACTTTTTACACCATGTCATTGCCTTTCATCGCATTTATTGTTGCAATATGACTATGTGCTACATTTTTCCTCTGTGTTACATTTGCAACACTCACATTTTCTTATTACATCATGCTTATTTAAACCCTGTGGTCGTCGCAGTATATAATGCCTATGACTCACTAGAGGTCACCTTTGGGACAAGCTTATAGGATAAAGGTACATTCTCTGAATCCATTAAGTTTGTTCGCTCCACAAGCATATGGCCTCATTATGTAGTATCAGCTTAACTGGAAATTTATAAAAATATGCAATATCCTTACATTCTTCCTTGAAGTCTTTTCTTATCTGAGCCTCCTCAAAGAGCAACATTCTAAACCTTCATCTTCCCTGAGGTACTATCCTCTCTTTAGCGTCCTGACGATGTGTCGTCATGTCATTTACCTCTCTATAAGCGTACCAATAAATAACGCCCACCAGAAGTAAGTAAAACTGCTGCATTCTTTGCTGTGCTTTTCAACTGCGTAGATTTCATAATGCACATCAGGGATGTGCCAAGACATAACCAATGAGGAAACTGTAAAATGCAAAAAAAACCTCAAAACAAAATAGAAAGCAATCTCCCTCCGTCCATGCACTAAGGCCATGGAACACTGTCACCATCAACATCAGAACTGCTCTTATCTGCCTGAAGACAGATCATTTCACCAAACACTACCTCCTGACACAATAGAACTGACCACCCACCCAATATTCCAAGTAGGCTTGAATGGTATCAAGGGCTTATGGGCCAGATGTATCAAAGGATTTTATCCATTCTGTGTCTATGGGAAAATGTTTTGTACATATGGCCCTATGTCATTTGTTCAGGGCTTTTGTAATTTCCAGATAAGTTTGTACTCTATGAATAAGGGTTAAATGTGAAAAGCCCTTTGTGATCGTAAACTCATGTTACTCTAAAAGAAAATAACACAGGGTGTGAGACTGCAAAAGGTTTTTTTTTTAACAATGTACACCAGCTCTTTTATGAGTTGAAAAGACTATCCAAAATACAAAAGGGAGTTGCAACCCTTTTCAAATTCAAATTGCAAATATTAGGGGGCATGAAATAGGTGCCCCCTTGAATTTGCAGTTTGAAATGGTATGAATCAATGGTTTATAAATGCAATTGCAGCTGCAAACCATTGATCAATTACTAACTCTACAGTTGAGGTGGTAACTGTCCTGCTAAGGTGAAGCTGTCCTGTGGGACATCTTCGCTATTAGGAATCATGTTGGTGTCTTCGGGGGGAAGCAAGCAGAGGTTAACAGAAACACTGGCTGACTTCCCCGTGTGTTCTATAGCTGGGAACATTTCGTTTAAGAGCAGAGCCTGCCCCTATAAGAAAGGTTTATTTTTTCGAAATAAATTCAGGGACAAAAGTCTGCTATCTTTGTAGGCCCCTTCGCAATCAATCATTCAATTGCATGGTTAAGTGTGACCTTCCTAATTATTGTTTAATGGGCAGGTAATTTTGCAACCCTTTTCCAAGGGACAATTTGTAAAGCAACCTTTTAGTACACACGTCATGTCTCAAATTGCATACCCACACACAACGCTGTCAGCTTGCAGGCTGAACATCCTAGTTTTGCATACGAGATTCATACTGCATCAATCCCACCTTCACATATATGCATTTGTTCTAAGAGAAAGCCCTCCTCTTGATTTGGGAGCCAAATAGTCGACTTTTGAGTGCCTTTGTGAGCTGCACCCTGTGCAAGAGAGACACAAAGAGAAGCATTCTCCCCTCCCACCTATCTCCCGCTTGGGATCATTCTATTGGTGTGAGCACCACGTATTTCTCTTCAGAGCCCGACAACACACCAGGAAACCTAACACTATAATCGATGGAAGAAGTTGTAGGGTCTAGCAGAAACTGCATGTGAAGCCTGTCACCCTAATAGTGTGCTACTAGCTGTTTTAAGATATACCCTTTTAGAAACAAAAATAGAAGCATGTATACTACCAAAGTCCCAGGTACAGAAAATTCCATCAAACATACTTTTTCAAAAGGTCCTTTCATCAATGGTGGCATTCAACAGTGGGATGAATGCCACTGTTTAACTAGCAGACCAAGCAGCTGTGTCCTCGTTGTCTATGAAAGCGCAAAGGCAATTGGTTTTATGCTTCCTCCGGTTTCTCCTGATTGATGAGGAGATTCCTTTTTGTGTACGCCTTCTGCGACCTTATTTAGCTTTTAAAGGTCTTGCTTGTGTGACATAGCTTCTTGCTTGGCCAGGTTGCTACATCTTTCATGAGAACTACCTTGACAGATCACTTCTTTTGAGATCAAAACATCGACAAATACATCTCAATCACGTATTCATTGAAGAAAGGAACTTTTGAAAAACTATGGTTTGATGTAATTTTCTGTTCCTCCATCTCAAAATCCTTGAGACATTTTTGGGGGTTACACGCACTGTATATATTCATGCACATTTTGTTCACTCAATTTCATTTGCACTGTGCCATCACATGTGACATCTTACCATTTGTTGGAATTGTGATGTGATGAACATGAGTAATCCAATCATTAAAACTGAATAATTTTCTATGTTTGTTATGCAAACAGCAGGAGTTGTTTGGTTCATCTGCCTATTTATTAAGATTTTCTTGAATACCTTTGGAGAGTTTGTTGTATGAAGTCCTTAAGATGTGGTAGGTTCTCAAGTAGTATCCCCACCCTGTTGTCTTGAGGAGGTAGTCCCCTTGGAAGACAAAGCCAAAGTCCTCACTGGTGGCAATAGCAAATTAAGTGAAATTACTGATAGCCGACGCTTGGGTTTATTTGTACATTGAGTTCTATGATGAATCTAAATGTTTGGAAATGATGTGTACATTGATTCTGCAACAAGTATCACAAACATCAGACTATATGGAGGTAAGGTTGCCTATGATCACTTTCGGCACACCTGACATTGATGTTACCCTCGGGTAAGTGTGAACAACCTTCTGGTATGAAACAGTGCGGGCAAGTTGGAAGCTGGGCTGTTGCACAGAAGAAACTGACAGCCCTGCCATCTTCTTCTCTAACTTCTTTAGTCTTCAGGTCCTGTTTGATGTTTGATGGGAATACACACAGTTTCCTATGAGGATGACCCCTGAGAATGAAAATCTGCCTAATCCCCCATGGGCCCTCCTCCCTACAATGTATTCTTTGGGCAGAACCAGGCTTTCATTCTCAGAAACCGCCCCCAAACGGGACACTGCACCGTAATGGTTGGTTGGAACTATTAACTTTCAAGAGGCACAGGTGTTGATCAGCAGTAGGCTGCTGATAGCTGCCAAAATGTATGAATATGCAATAGAGTGGTACTGCTGCTCATGCAAGATCTATACCAACCCAGACCCATGTGGACTCTGCTATGGGGTTTCATGGATATGTTATTCTTTGTCATCCAATTTCTCCAGCCTAAGGTCCTGCTGAATCTCTGCTCCCCTCCCCTGATGATGTTGTTGCCCTGCCTTCATGGCAGTATATGGAGTCCAGAGGTAAGGAAACAGAGCACCAAGGAGCCCATTCAACCCCGCAGCAGATGTGAAGTTACCCAAGAATCTACCATTTAAAGTACAGTTAAGCTGAGTAGTGACCCCACCTGTTTTGTTTTGTTATATAATGTCATGTCATACCATGTTCAGTTGTCTTGTAAAGTGCAAACATTCACTCGCAAAGGACTATCTCAGCACTTGTGGAGTCCTGCTTGCTCCTAATTGAGTAGGAAATACGAGAGCCAAACCTCACAATAAAAAAGTCAACCAATCTTTTTAATAGTTCCCATTTCTTGCAAGAGCAGATGGAGAAGAGAAGTTTATTCCAATGGCAAAGGGCCAGGTATGAAAACGAGCGGCCATCACTTCTGACTCCATATATTCAGCTGGAAGTAGCATAGGCCAGGCTTGAGCATCTGAGTGTTCTGAAAGGTTGATAAAAGCTGACCCTACAACGGAGATCGGACCACCATGATACAGTGTTCTCTGACCATGAGAGAGTAATTTGAAGGAAATGAAAGGAGCCCAGAAGGTCTCCTTGTGAGAAGGAGGCAGTTAAATCTAGCTCCAGTGTTCTGAATGATTTGAAGACACTACTGCAAGGAATCATTCATGGCAATATATAGTGAGTTGTTGTAATCCACATGACCGGTTTAGAGGGCCTGCACAATGATCTGCCCGCACTGTAGGAGAATCCACCTAAATATTTTTCTGAGAATGCATAGGATGCCTAAATAGGATCCACAAGCCACAGCAACTTGATTTTTCATGCTAAGCGCAGCATCAAGGAGGACGCCCAAGTTTATTGCCACCATTTTAGGTGAAGGAGGTGCACTGAGCTTGTGAGGCCACCAATCATGTGACCATATCACATTGACCTTTCCAAACAAGACGATCTCCATCTTGTAACCATTTAGCTGGAGACATTTCTCTTTCATCCGGACAGGAGCTGATCTCAGGCACTCATGGAATCTATTTCTGTTGGATTCATGTTTAGGTAAAAGAAAGCACCAGTTGGGTATCTTTGGCATGGCAGTATCTCAAAACCATAGTCAACAATGTTTAAGCCCCACATGCTCTATCAATAGCCATAGATCTAAAAAGTGGCAAATAGATGGCTTGAGCTCTGCATGCTAGAAACTTAGTGATCCAGGCCAGTGCTCTTGAAAGTATTTCAGTTTCATACAGCCAGGACTGTGTGGGAGATCATATCAAACGCTTCTGAGAAGTCTAGTAGGATGAAGGCAACAGGTCTCGTCCTGATCATGTCTGTAACTGCCAAAAGACTAGTCTCTGTACTATGCTCTGCTATATAGCCAGTTCGAGAATGATCGAGTATGTTATTTCCTTCCAGGTCCTGGCATAGCTGTTTATTAATTATTTTTCCACTAATTTGGTTTAAAAGGACAAGAGAGGGATGGGACAGAAGTTTGACAGATTTGAAGATCAGCATGTGGCATCTTTAATATTGGTAGCACACTGGCATATTTCCAAAGTTTTAGGACCTTGCTATTGTCAGAGAAAGTTTGAACATATCTGCCACAGAGGATGAAAACAAGGGCAGAAAAGTGGAAAGCACATGCAAAGGGGAATGGGTCATCAGGAGATCCTGAGTCAATAGATGAAATCATTCTGTATATATCCTCACTGGTGGTCTCTGCGAATGTCCCTAGACTAAGTGGGCTAATGAGTGTAAATGTTCTAGGAGAGGTGTAGGATTCCGTAAATGTTATCATGAAACAACAGTGGGCCGAGTTTCACAGTTCAAGGGAGACCAGGCAAGAACACTGAACAGGTGGACATTCTAAGCAGGAAATAAGTTAGGAGGAAGAACTATGAAACAGTGCTCTGATTTGCATTTTTGAGTTGCAGTAAAGGTTAGGTGTGTGTAAAATTTGCTTAACTTGCTTTTGCGTAACTATGCACATTGTTTATACAATTACACATAATTAAAGAAAGTGAAAATCTGTCACTTAGTGCTATATTTTAGCACAAAATGTGTCCTTAAATCAATTTTTGACTGAAAGGCAAATTTCACGCTAAGACATTGCGCAAAAACCACAATTGCAGTGCACAACAGACCTCTTATATTCAGGTGGTTCGTTTTGTTCCCGCTCTTCCACACTATATTAGTGCCAGGAAATTCAGCGTAGGTACACAACGTGATGTAATTGCTTGATTTCAGAAATTCCACATGACAAGCATAATATGAAATTACCGAAATTCGGTGAATTATTTTGGCGTTGTTTAAATGTTAGTTATGTTATTCTCTTCCACCTGCAGCTATGGTGTGAATGGCAAGTGAATCCTCCTTTCTCCTGCCTGTCCCAGCTCTCGTTTAAACTTAAAGCTAACTCCAGGGAGTTCATCTGTAATACACCCAATGCTTCCTCTATGCGGAAAGTATTACCTAGATAATGAGCACTTTTTTGCAAATATTTTCGCTTCTTACAGTCTTATTAGGGAGGTCAAAATCTGAAGCTGTAATTTCCTAGTTCTCATCTCCCCCATCACCAAACCATTTGAGTTTTAACCGTGCGCTGATTGCGGAGAGAGCTTTTGTTTGATAAAAACCTGTTGTGCTGACAGCTCAGTCTGAGGTGTTGATCTTCAGACTAAATGTGATGAAGGAAAAAGATTAAGTGTGTCTGACAGGTAGAATTTGATCAACAAAATGATGTTTTCAATATTTGTCTGGCAGAAAAGCATCAGGTTATGCATTTTTATTACTTTCCCAGGAGATCTATTCCATTTCTTTCTTTTCTAATCGCGCTCTAAGAAACCGTTATACCTCCCCCCTCCCCACCCCACAAGAGAGGATATTTGGTTGACAAAGCGAAACTGAGTATTCATGAAATGCTATTTTTTCGCATAAGATGTAATTTGAAAAGTGTACATATTGTTTAAATTCAAATCTCAACTCCTAGTGTATTCTATGGATGGAACTTGTTAAAGAGTAATTCACCTGGGGCACCAAAAATGAGATTGTTCTACCATATTTGATAATTTGTGTAGCACACTCAAGACTAAGTGAGTTAAAACGACCTGGGATAGGTATAGAATCCGCAACACAATGTCCCATACCAGAGATTGTCAACCACTTAACTCTGCTTAGAGAGAGACCACCTACCTTCACACAAGACAACGGTTTCCAATGATTGCTGAGAGCAGCTCATTGGGCCCGGAACTCAGAACTAAAGGGAGACTCCAATCATTAGTGGCTCAGGAACGTCTGAGGAGAGTTGTTCACGGTGGCCTTCAACTGGATACCTGATCTCTATATTAATAGACTTGATATTAATTTACATTTTTTCAACAGCACGATTGTAAGCAACAATGCAGTAAGAGATGACTGATTCCAAAACACTGGTCCACAACAGAAAATGAAGCATCCTTTTGGGTGAAAGGTATATCCCTGAAAATATATTTTTGGGTTCTTACCTATTGTAGTACCTCAATCGATAGTTTAACCACAATATGGATGAAGGATTTGGCATCTGCTGTTTATATTCAGATTTTATGTATCAATATTTTTTTTTCCATTTCACCTAAGTAGTCGGCTCTCAAAGTAGCCCAAGCCTTTGCTAAAGAGTCCTCTATGAGCAATCATTAAGGGTCAATTTATATTTTGACGGGAGGCCAGTTTCTCCTACAGGGTGATGGAGTAAATTACTATGATGCCCTGACAGAGATGCCGCTGCTGGATTTAGAAATGACTGATAAGCTGGCAGTCATTTCTAAAGCATTGGCAGGAACCACCATCATGGTGTTTCCTGTCAATGCTTTTCACAGTTTGGTGCAGGGTTATGTCTACATGTTGGGGCCTTCCACAAAACTGTTTTATTTTTTATTTTCAAAATGAAAATCCCAAAGCGTAATTTGCTTTTTGAAAATAAAAAAGATAACGTCCCCCTCTCCGTGGGAGTCATCCTGCATGGCAAGGTGGGTCATTTTTTGTTTCATAATGTTCCTTACTGTCCGGGTTTGCCTAGCAGTGATGCTCTGTAAAAAAAGGGCTCTACATCTGTTCATCCTAATTAGACCGTCCCACATACAGCCAAATCGTCAATGCCCTTGCTCTGATCACTGCCCTAGTCTAACGTACGGTCCACTTACATTGAAATTGGGTGGGCAGACCACACTGTTGGCGGGTAGGGAACTTCGTCATTATTGCAATGGAGTTCCCTCTCCGACAACATCTAATTTGGCTCCTAAGTCTTAAATCAGGTTGAATACTTAATATATTTTTTCCTTTGAAAAAACACGTATTGACTACTGTTTTATGCAAGAGAAACGTAATAGCACCTAAAAATAAAACTTAAAAAGTTGCCATTGTCTTAAGTCCCAAAAAAGGAAACACCAAGGGAGGAAATGGTGACTGAAAGATAAAAAATATACTGATAAACAAATGCAGGAATTTATGTCCATTCTAATGGTAAAATTTGGACCCTGAGTTCTGCAAATGAGTAACGCGGAATTGGATCAGTACCTCCTCTAGGTAGACCACTAAATTAACACAGGATAGCTTGAGTTACGCAACAAGCTCTCATAATATCTTGACATGAAACCCTTGTTGAGGATCTCAGGGATAATGATCCATGAACTAATATTTTGTGTAATTTATGTTTATTTGTGGAACCCTTTTGAAAAACGTGCCCTAAAGAAAATATGTGATGGGCCTGTGTGCAAAAGAAGTTAGTTATGGCACAGTTCTAGTGGTTTACTGTGGTCAGCCCCTCCCTTTATCTTTTGAGGGATGCACAAATCCTCTTTACCACAAAGGGAGAAGTTTAAAAAATGTTTTTGCAGCTTCATTAATCATAAAGAAGATAGACTCAGCTTGCCACACTTTGTGGCCTGTTATAAGTGCTGGGATCGAGGGGAGGCATGCAAGAAACAGTGAGGGGCATATTTATAATGCCCTAGTGCCACCTTGCACCACATTAATGTCATTATTTTTTACGTTAATGTGGCCCAACAAAGCCGAAATCACTGCACCCTATTTACAGAGTGGCACAATGCATACATTGCGCCACTCTGTAACCCTTTGCACTACATTATTCCTGACCCAGGCATAATGTTTGCAAAGGGGGCATTCCCCCGCTAGGAGAGTTTGAAAAATTGCACGTTTAATGCCTGCTCAAAAGCAGGCATTAAAAGGGGGCTTCATTCTTTAGAATAGGGTCCTATACATTCTGCAGGAGTAGCGCCAATATTTTGGCGCTACTCCTGCAGAGTACATCAATAGCATCATGAGAAATTACGCTATTGCTCCCTACCCAGCGCCATGGTGCACCATATTTTAAATATGGCGCACACATGGTGGTGGAAGGGGGGTGCCAAGGGGCGCAGGGAAAGTGGCATTCACTCGGTGCAGCACCACTTTCCATAAATATGCCCCAGAGTTTCCATCTATGTAGTGATGTGTGCAGAATCCCTTCCTTTTTATTATAGATCTGCCCCTTCTATTAATTGCATTGGTGAGTGCATGGAGAAGTCCTCTGGCATGCTGCTTGGTCACCCAGTGCCTCAGCTGCCATTACTAAAGTAGACAGATTTGTGAATACAGTACAACCTCCTTTGAGGAAGCAGTACAGCATCTGGGGTTTAGGACCGCGACTGTGGCAACAGAATATTGATGCATGTCATAGCAATTCATAGGGTTGGGGTATCCATTTCAGACCTCTCGCCCTTCCAAATCACAGTATGTTGCCATGGGCATAGTGCATGTCTTTAGCAGATTTCTGACTCGCAGATTCCACTTTGTACATTTAGAGCTAGAATGGGCACGTCGTGGAAATTGCCTGAAAAGCTGGAGCAATGAGGTGGTTTTCAAGAGTAAATTTGAAAAGCAAAGCAATGGAAGCTTAAAGACAAGTTCTAGTTTAGTTATAGAAGGTCGGATTTAGAGCACGGAAGAAATGTAAGTCTATCTCTAAAGTGGCTGTAGTGAATATATGACAAGAAGTGTAATATCCATTGACTGAGTTTCACTAAGTCAGTGGAAAATATGTCTGAAAATACAACTGATCTGAAATCATGTGCGTCAATAAATGGAACAAAATCTGCTGCCTAACACACCACAGCATTTTCTGATCAAGACAAGAACAGTTTGTTCATCACATATTCTTGAGTGATGAATAGACATTTTAGATAATAACATCAACACATCACATACCCGACAGAGCCCCATACAGAAAACCACAACCGCAAACCTCCCTTAGTTACAGGTGACAATGCTCATCGCAGACTGTCATAAACATTCTTAGTTACACAAAGAGCACACAGTGACCTCAAACAAATTTTGATGTATCGGAAATTCGCTATGGTCAACTGCACAGTTCACAAGACAGAATATCCTAGGTCAAACCCCAAACCACAAAATTGTCCCAAACGATTCCTTCAGTGCACATCAGCACAAATACCGTATAAAAAGTACCAATCATGCAGTATTTTTGGTCTATGAAATTGAACTCTACAGAAAAGAATAAGATGGACTGCTTGCTATTACGTATCACAGCATTTTCTATACAGCTCAATGCATAGACTGATACAACTCAATGCATAGACTGATGCAGAAGATAAAGATGTGATTATTAACCCTTGGGTACTGGCAGTTATCACCTCCTAGTGGATTTTTATATTCCATCACCTACCTTACCCCCCTTAATCACTAGGCATTTGGAAACCACAACAGTAATCTCAAAGGAAAATAAATACCTTATGCCTCAGTCTTGTACATCCAGCAACCTTGCAACTGTATAAACAGGCATCATTGCATTGCACACTCTTCGCTATCACTCACACCTGTCTGCAATGCATCGCCTGCATCCCTCCTCCTTGTTGTCTGGCTACTCTCTCAACTCATTCTTTCAGCAATAGTATTAGTGCACAGCATGATACATTTCACAACTGCAAAAAATATGACAATATAAGTACACCTCCTTTGTATGTGTTTGTGACAAAGATAAAATTACTAAAAACAAATTCACTTGACACAGAAAGATAACTCAAAGGAGATTACACTTTCATTGGCAACCCACACAAATGAACAACACAAACTGCACAGGACTTTGTATCCAAATGGCATTCAACTTTTTTTAAAACACAATCCTGATATGAACTCTTCATGTTAATTATCTGTTAATGGTAATGAGGAAACCTGCAACAACCCAATTGACTAACCATTTACGATCTCAAGTCCCGAAGTCAGCACCATACCATTCAACCACAGAAAAGTAATTTATTTATACAAATATCTCACATCATCATAATTTATTTATTATTAATTGTTATGTTGCTGTGGTATGTCATTAAGCATAAGATTTGGAGACAAGACCCTTGAATTCCTTTAAATATTTCTATGCTTTGGCTCAGCAAAATGAGCTCAAGCCTCAAAAAGACAGTCCTAGTTAATCAATAATTATTTTACAGGAATGTTTGTACACCACTTACAAATAACGGAGATTGCTTCAGAATGCTATGTTGAGGGAATTCGAATTAGGAGAGTAAATTACTGTCATGCGTGGGGTTTGAGAATCCAGAAGGATGTATTTGAAGGCCTTAAATCCAGCATTTTTCTATTGCTTCCCTGGATATAAGTGATTTTAGTTCAATGCATGTCAGAAATGTTGTGTTCAGTCCTTTCTTGAAATTAATGTAACTGGACCCACTACAGAGTGGAGGACTGATGAATTTCCACTGTTTTGAAACGTGAAAACCTAGGTTTCTTCAAATGTAAATTAGCGTGTTGAATATCCATTGTTGCAACTGCTATGAGAATGCCAAATGCAGGTTCCTATTTGGTGTGTAATGGGATCCAGCCTTTGGAGATGGCAAGGGCCTTTGTCCAAGTAAACTTTGTTCATGTTGCAGATTGTTTTGTATTTTATGCTGGATTCTACCAGATGGTAGGGCATGTACCATGATGTTGTCATGGTTGGTAGGACTTTCTTGATGATACATACATGTCACATGCAAGCTAGACATGCCTGTACACCAAAATTAGCCCACTAATTTATCAGAGTGTGGGTGTGACAGGCTTATGGCATAGAAAGGTAACTAACTGAATGGCAATGGTAACACATGTTTATATGTTTGTTATATTTCATTTAGAACTCTAGTTTAACAGTAGTCATGTTAACAAAGTAGAGAACTGATAGCTGTCTTCTCTCTGAAAGCTGCAGGGCTACATATAGCGATTACAGAACAAGGCCATCCTGCCTTGTACAGATCTGACTTCAAAGGAAGCAAGAAGAGTTATATTTGCTTGGATGCATCCACTTGTACAGAAATAGCATTGTTCATGTTCCGAAGTGTCAACACAAGAACTGTGCAGCAGTGCCTACTCCATAGGGAATTAATTGAAGACTACGGTATGAATGAATGCTAAGATGAAGGAGGACCTCTATATATGAGGACAGGTTGCTAAGGAGCCATGCTGAAAGCCTGACTGGTTTAGACCCAAAAGCTTTGGAGAAATGTGCATGACTTGGGGTGATAGAAGTTAAGGAAATATAGTAACCAAACATGAGTAAGTAACTATAAGGTTGAGAGCTTTTACGAAAAATAGATAAAGATCAGGCTAATAGTGTAGGGTTATGTGATGGAATACTCTAGAGTCATTTTTAGGTCGAGCATTCGAGACCTCTTGTATATACTTTAGTATATACTTCTTTGTGGGCTCTCTACTTTTTCACTGGTTTGTTTCAGTGTCCTTAAAAAATCCTTGCTTGCTAGTGGTCATCCCTTCCTCTTTGTCCCACCTTTTCCACAGTTGTACACTCCCCTGGAGCATGGACCTACTACTTGTACCCTTCCACTTGTGCCTATGTAGCATGTGCTTAGGGACTTCTTTATTCCTAGGCTAATAGCATTTGACCAGAGCGCTGGATGTTTTCAAGGGCTCCAGTCTGTTTCTGTTAACAGGGCTTTAAATCATGTTCTTCTCTGGTGTTGTGCATTCAAAGACCGAGGTCAAATGTTAGAGGCTGTTTTATGAGGGTGCCTGTTTCCACCCCCTGCCGCCACAGTGCAAAGACAATCATCACCACAACTATGTTTACATCAATTTCCTTACGCGCTGCCAATGCGTAGAGAAAATCGCTACCATTATAATATTTATTGTATATTGCCCCAATTTAAGATGGCCGCCTCACGTCATGTGCGATGACATAATTGACGGCATGACAAGGCCGTCTCTATTCCTTCGCCGTTGCTTGTTGGCCTCTGGATTCTAAATCTGGCTTTAAGATAAGGGAACAGATTCCTGGGTGTGGTGCATTCCCTGCAGAGGTCGACACCTTTCACAGAAAAATACGGGTCAAGTTTGCTCCATCTGTGCCTAAAACAAGCTTCTGCATAAGCTTTGAGCCCGAAAGTGCATTGTTGTGGGGCAGGTACTGCGCCGTTGTAGTCATGGCCCCGGTGTGTTCCTCTTTGCAGCCCTGGGGAGAGGGCTCGAGCTTTGCAATACTCTAATCTGACAACGTTTTCCTCGCACAAAACTACCATTTGCCAGGAGTCATATCCATTACCTGCAAAACAAATCACCAACAACACACACAAAAGTCAAATCGGAGCGGGATGGGTTTAAACACGGCGCCCACTTGTGCACCCTTTAAAGTGAAAACGTATTTTCTGATATCAGCGCACATTATACAATTTATGAACTCCTGGAAACCTTCTTTCTCAGTTCCCTTATAGGGCCCCGCATGTCCGTTTCACACTTTCTGAGACAGTTTACCCCGCATCAGAATATCCTTTTTGATGCGTTGCCGGTGTTTCTTTCCGGGACTTGTAAAGGTTTCCGACAATGTAACCCCTGCTAAGAACTCCAGAGCGACTCATGAAAAGCTTGAGGTGAATCCGATACGAGTGACCTCTGACCCCACGCTCTCTCACACCAACACTTACCCGCCCTGTTCTAATGCCCTTCTACTATGTGGACCTCTCATTGTTGCATTGCGGTGGTAAAATATTCCTGACTTGTCTTCTTCTCCATAGTCAAGGGCTCTATATTGAAATCCTATTCTTCTAAAATCTTTCTCGTCCCACGGCTACATTAAAAAGTAGGCATAAAGCGCCTAGAGACGACATGTGCCACAATGCAAGTCAAACAAAGTCCTTAATTCATAAGTGAAGAAATGCACTAGAGGATGGTGGGCGCTGGGGCGAGGGCATTAGTACCCCAGCTGCCCTTGTGCCCACATTCCTCTCGCTGTCTTTTTTGCAGGATCGGGCTGCATCTATTTGAATAAGAAGCCACAGTCCTGTAGACTGCATATCTGGTTTTTTTTGTTTTTTAATTTCTCCATTGAGCCTCAATTAGGTGAGCAGTTGCCCGAATTTCTGCCCCTTCACCAATTCTCTGATTGTTTCTCACCCCACATTTTGCCCCTACATGCAAATTACCGGGGCTATGCATTGCAAAGCAGCTGCCAGCCTGAGCTGAGTGAACAGGCAACTTGCCGAACAAAAATCACGTCGCTTCATATATATATATGCAGGAATCCTTTTTATGCACGTATTACACCCCACTTTTTAAAGCCTTAACTGCTAGGGACGGCGAATCTCTTCACATATTCAGACCTGCTCTACTCATAAAAGATGCACAGTTCTGTCTCCGCTGCCCTGTGTGGCAAAAATAAACAACACACGGGCACACGTGTGCGCACAGACATGCAAGCAAACTCGCAGACACAAGCATGTCTGTAGGAACGCACCTTACAGACATGCAGGGAGGTGTTCTGAAATCCTTGCACCTGCGGACTGCTGACTGTTGGGTAAGTTTATCTAAATTGCCTTTGAAGGGACCCGCGGAGAGAGAGACGCAGTCTAGTCTCTCCGCGGGGGGATTCGGGACGGGGGAAGTGGCGCACTAGGCGCCTGATTGGATAGGGGTAAGTGGGGGTGGGGGTTAGAGTAGGTTTATAAGGGGGGTGGAGGGTGGGGTCGGGCCTCTTTGTGCGCCGACTTAGGAGAGGGAAGGATTTATTTAATGAGGAGGTAAGGAGTCTGTAGTTTTAGGCCAGCTAGGCAATTTTCAGCTGCGTGAGTTACGCGGCTGCTAAAGCACCGGGACACGGTCGGCAGGGACAGGGGGGGCATCGGAGTAAGGGGGGGGCGGCCCCGCGGACAAGGGAGTAATCACAACGCGCGGAAAGCGCTCGCGGCAGCAGGAGGCGGCCCAGTGGGCCGCAGCGAGAGGCCGCGGGGGCGTTCCCCTTTTTTCCAGGCGCACAGGGCCGGGAGGCGGGGGAAGCCCTTTAGGGCAACGCCGCGGTTCGAAGGAGCCGGCCCCGCAGGCAAGCAGGAATTTTTATAACGCGCGAAGAGCGTCGCGCGACAGCAGGAGGCGGGCCCGCGGGCCACATCGAGAGGCCGCATATTGAGGCCCGGATACGGCTGGCCCAGTGGGCAAGCGGCGTCACCACACCCCCGCGGGGGGCACCCAGAGCATGCGGCAGTGCGCACAGGCCGGCGAAGGGCCCCCGTATAAAAAAAAATATATATATATATATATATATAATAGATTCTCGGCCTTGACCTCTTGCCACCCCACAAACAGGCAGGCCACTGGGGTAACGCCGAACTCGAGAGCCAGGGCAGGACAGGCCCCCCCAAAAAAAAAAAAGATAATAAATAAATAAATAAATAAATAATAATATACGCACGCAAAGCCAAGAGAACAGGTTTACACCGGATCAGCACCTGACTGTGCCGGCGGTCGGTATGGCCTCAGGTCACGACGCAGAAGCGGTGAGGGCCGCGCTACGCGTTCTGGGTGAAGCAGGCAGGGCAGATCTGCTCAGGCCAGGGGTCCTGGATCAGGCTTGGGTCGGCATGGCACGCCCCACCAGGGCGGCATCCGGCAGGGTCGCGGCCGCAGTAGCGGCCTGTGAGTCGCAGGAGTCAGACGGGGAGAAGGATGAAGGGCCCATCCCCCCCGGTCAAGGCACTGCAGCTAAATTACTGCATGGGGCTCAGAGCCCGCTGATGTTCGGCGAGGAGACACAAGCCTCCCAGGTCATGGGCACAGACAGCGCACAGGCGGGTTTCGACCCCACAGGCCCGGGAGGACAGGCGACAGGTGGGGCCGGGGTTGAAGGACTAGGCAAGGAAGCAGAGCAGCACATAGCGGGGACTAGCGGGGTTTGCGCCCCCCTAGATTTGTCATATCACAGAGGGGAAGCCCCCAACACAGGTTGGTTTGGGGCGCCACTGAAGAAAAGAGGCAAGTACGCCGGGAAAAACAGGGGGGGGGACGGGGAGGGCCAAGACGGCGCCCCGCCAGGCCAGGGGGGGGAAAGTCAAGACACCACAGGAACCAAGGGAAGGGACGAGCCGGAGTTCGCACACACAAGGGAACTGGGAACAGGCAGATACCTGGGACTTAGAGGCTAGAATCAAGGAGCAGCGCAGGGTAGTTTTAGAGACGGAGGCCAGGTGGGCACAGCTGTGCAAAGACAGGGAAGAGGCGAGCGCCCACAGTGAGACAACTCCCAAAAACAGAGAGGCCAGAGGGCAATCAAGGATGCAACAGCCAGGGCAGGAGGGCGGAACCTGGGTATGGGTACCACAGGTAAGAGGAGAACAGGGGCAAGAGGCTGGAGCGGCCGAAGGGTTGGTCGGCGCAGGGAGACCCAGTGACGCAGACGGTCATGGGGACAACAGGGCAACAATGTCAACACCAGAGGTTGGCAAGAGGCGGTTCACGCCGACTGGGCGCAAGACGGCCCAAACACGTTGGCACGAAGCACTGGAGGGGTCTATGGCGGCCCTCTCCACACCGAGGGACCAAGGACGCCGTCGCAAGGACCCGCCTTATGCGGGCAGGGATGCAAATGAGAGTACATCAACCAATGTGAGAGATGTGGGCCAACACAAAGGCCAGTTGGAAAGAGATGATGAGTTGGAATTGGATTATGAGGAGGAAGGGGACGAATGGGAGGATGGAGAAATACGCGATTGGGATGTGAGCGCCACGAAAAAGGGTGGCGGGCGAGGGCGCAAGAGCGGCGCAACCTCTTCTTCGTGCTCTGTTTTACAGGCTACAGCTCCTTCGGAAGGGCCCACTGGGAGTAGACAAGTCATGCAGCGTGGCAGGAGCTGGAAAGGAGTGCCAAAGAACCTGGGGGACACCGCTGGAGGTAAGAAATGGTGGTCAGTGTGGGGCGAAGGGGGGGGGACAATAAGGGAGGCTAGCACGAGTAGGTCCATCGGAGTAGGTGACGGGTCAGTGTTGGTGATAGCAGGTAATGGCGTTACGCAAAAGGAAGGCGAGAACAAAGAGAAAGAGGGTCCCGCCACAATAGATACCTCCACGGCAGGGAAGGAGGATAAAGGGGAAAAAGTGGTAGAAGATAAGGAGGGGGGAAGTCACAAGAAGAGGTTCCCGTACATGGGTTTAGCCATGCCACTGGGGTCACATGTGGCTGAAAAGACAAAGAGTAAGATATGGAAGCACGAATACGTAGACGTGTTTAAACTATTACATAGGGACATACAGGCGAAAGAAGGGTCCAAGGAGGAAGAATGGGAGTTGGCACGCAGGCCCCGGGTACCCATAACAATGGATAACTGGACGTCAGCCTTCTTGATATTTGCAAGCATATACTGTGAAAAATATCCAGACAGGGCTATCGCCCTTTTTAAATACATGGATATAATTAGGAAGGCTCAAATGCATTTTGGGGGTTTCGCTTGGCTCAGTTACGATGAAGAGTTCAGGGCCCGGGTAAGTGTTAACCCGGAGAAACCATGGGGTGATGTAGACACCGAACTGTGGATGCAATGGATGGCATCAGCACAGACGGCGGCATCCACTCACACAGCGAGCGGACTGCCAGTGACATACAAGCCCTTTCAAGCGCGACCCGCCCATGGGGGGACGGGCAATTCAACTAAGACAGCGGGGGCAACCGCGGGGGCTTGCTGGAACTTTAACAAAGGTTTTTGTTGCAGAGCACAATGTAAGTTCAAGCATGACTGCTCCAAGTGCGGGGGTCGTCACCCAGTCACACAATGTTTCTCATTATCCAGCCCAGCGGAACAGTGGAGGGCCTCTAGAGGGAGAGGGGCACATGGCGCTCCTGCACCAAAAGGGGCCTACACCAGTTAGGTTGGAATTTCTGCGGCCATGGTTGCACCTATACCCAGACATGGATAAGGCACGACTATTGGAATGGGGCTTTAGAGAAGGTTTTAGATTAGGTTACCAAGGCCCACGGCAAAGGAGATGGGCTGACAATTTGCGGTCAGCCAAAGAACACCCGCAGATTGTGCGCGACAAAATAGCAAAGGAGGTAGGTTTAGGCAGAATAGCAGGCCCATTTTACAGGTGGCCAAGTGACGCGCTAATGATATCACCATTGGGAGTGGTACCCAAGAAAGCGCAGGGAGAATTTCGTTTGATTCACCATCTGTCATGGCCCGAAGGGACGTCAGTGAACGATTTCATTGCCCAAGAGGACTCTAAGGTAGTTTACTCGTCAGTTGACGATGCGATAAGGCTGGTTTTAAAGTGCGGGAGGATGGCGGAAATGGCAAAATGTGATATTCAATCAGCCTTTAGATTGCTTCCTATCCATCCAGCAGATTTTGACCTCTTGGGCATGCAGCTAGATGGCAACATCTACGTGGATAGAGTTTTGCCCATGGGTTGCTCGATATCATGCGCACTGTTTGAGACATTCAGCACCTTTTTGCAGTGGGTTTTTGTGAAGACAAGCGGGCATAGGTGGGTGACACATTACTTGGATGACTTTTTATTCGTAGGACCGGCGGCAGCTGGGGTTTGTGGGCGGGCCCTGGACACGTTTCAGAAGCTTGCACAACAGGCAGGTGTGCCTCTGGCCCCAGAGAAAACAGAAGGCCCCGCGACGATCCTAACCTTTCTAGGCATTGAGCTAGACACGAGGATGTTGGTCGCTAGGTTGCCAGCGACAAAAGTGAGGGAGATACTGGATTTCTTAGCAGTGGTGCGCACTATGCGCAAGATGGAGTTGCGGACAGCGCAAAAGCTGTTAGGTTACCTCAATTTTGCTTGCAGGGTAGTTAGGGGAGGCAGGACTTTTTGCAGGCGTTTAGGACTTTCCATGTCAGGTGCCGTACTTCCGCACCACAAGATACGAGTGTCATTGACATTACGAGAAGACATTAGAATATGGGAGATTTTTCTGAGAAGGTTCAACGGAGTACCAATGTCTTTTGGCGAGTCAGACACAATATGGCAAGTGCAAATTTTCTCGGACGCGGCAGGTGCGTCAGGGTTTGGTCTATACTGGGATGGGAGGTGGTGTGCGGAGCCTTGGCCAACATCCTGGAGGCAGCAAGGGAGAAGCATAGCGTTCTTGGAGTTTTTTCCCCTTTTAGTGGCACTAGCAGTGTGGGGACAGGAATTAGCCAATAGGACAGTGATTTTTCAAATAGACAACATGGCGGTGGTGGAGTTGGTGAATAGACAGAGAGCAAAGGACATCAGAGTTTTGCGCTTGTTGCGGCAGTTTATGCTTTTATGCTTATCTTTGAATGTCATATTTAAAGCTACACATATACCAGGGATTTACAACGAGATTGCAGACTCCCTATCTCGTTCACAGTGGCAGCGTTTCCGCGAATTGGCCCCAGGAGCAGATCAGAACAAGACTGTGGTCCCGGCAGACATCTGGGAATGGGGGGCATGACGATCACAGGTCTGGTGGAGATGTCATTAGCAGTATCCACGCGGCGTAATTACAGACTGGCATGGTTGGAGTTTCAATCTTTCGAACAGTTTTGGGGCAATTTTTGGGAACAAAGCTTGCCGGTACTGGAGGCACGGACCAGACGTTTCGTGCTGTTTCTGATCAGGGAGGGTTTATCTCCGGCGACAATTGGTGGAAAGCTGGCTGGAGTGTCTTTTTATGGAAAGCTGTTTTTCGGTTATGACCCAGCGCATAGTGATTTATTGGGAAAAATGCTGAAGGGATGGAGCAGGGTTAGAGCAAATGGGGATAGACCAGCAAGAGAGCCCATTACATTCGAAATGCTAGTTGAGATGACACAGGTGTTACCAAGTTGTTGTAGGGATACAGATGAGGTGGGTTTATTTCGTTTATGCATGCTGTGGATGTTTTTTGGGGCGTTTAGAGTTTCAGAGTTGTTGGGAGTAGGTAAAGAGATCGGGGTAAGGAGAAAAGAGGTGTGCATACACAAAGAAAGGTTGGGGATATGGTTAAGACGGTCCAAAACGGATCAGCTGGTTAAGGGAAAATGGATATGGCTAGAGAAAGGGGGCGTTGAAGAGGCTTGCCCGGTAAAGGAATGGGTCAGTTTCAAGGCGAGGTGGCCAGGAGCAGGTGAATCAGGGGTTTTTATGCATGCGTCGGGAAAAAAGTTAACTAGTTACCAGTTGCTGCAAGTGATGAGGATGACTCTTATAAGGATAGGGCGGCGCGCAGGAGATTATGGAACGCACTCATTCAGAATTGGCGCAGCGACGGAGGCAGCACATATCGGTTGGGATTGGGCTAAGATCAAATCCATAGGGAGATGGAAGTCTAGATGCTGTGAGCGTTATGTCAGGCCTTGATAAAGGCAGAACAATGGGGGGGGGGGTGCGTGGCAGTGCGTTTATCAAGGCAGAGGTCACAATGTTTTTTCTTTGCAGGCTGTGTGGCCGGGCCAGAGAAGGAAAAGATGACGACGTGGTTGGTCGGCCATTCGTTCGTCCATTGGGCGGCGAAATTTGCGGGGAAGCAAATTTACGGCAGATCGTTGGGACTGCCCAGCAGAAGCCATGAAGTGCGTTGGTGGGGCAAGAGTGGTATGAGGTGGGGGAGCCTGCTCCCTTTTATCACGGGTAACTTGCCGCAATGGGGATGCCCAGATCTTTTATTGATTCACTTGGGAGAGAATGACTTAGTGAAGCTATCGGGGCTCACTCTGATACAATTGATGCAGAGGGATCTGGAGCTCCTGAAACGGAAGCTATGCGGGACAAGTTTGGTTTGGACAGAATTTGTGCCAAGAAGGGCTTGGAGAGGGGCGATCAACCATGGAGCCATTGAGCGGGCTAGAAAGAAATTGAACAGAGCCATGAGAGTGTTTTGTTGGGCTCAAGGGATCAAGGTTTTAAGGCACGGGGACATAAAAGAGCAAGAGCAAGCTTTATTCCGTGATGACGGGGTGCATCTGTCACAGATAGGTAACGCTTTCTATATCACAGAACTGAGACTAATGCTGGAAAGCATATGGGGTACGAACTTGTGTACCCGAAAATGAAAGGGGTGGGGCAGCGAAACGCCTCACGGGTTTCCCTGGGTGGCAGGAGATGGGGGAGGGTGGAGAGCCAGGTGCGGGTTTGTCCACCCTTCCAGGGGGAAAACAAGGAGGTGAAGCATCCGAGCAGGGAGGGGTAGGCTACAGGCAAGGAAGGCATGGGCGGAATAGGGGAGCATATACGGCAGGAAAATTGAAGGGAGACATTTGTGGAGAAAATGAAGGAGAGGGAGTCTAAAAGTTAAAGTTTGCTTTAAAAGATATACAGTTAATGTTTTGAAGTATTGTTGTGTTAAATCCTGTTCTAATAAATGACCTTTTACACCAACAAGAGTGTCACGTATGTATGTCCCGATTATTCTGTTTTTTAAACGCACATTTTGTCTCCTGGCGACCTCTCCCTGCGCTTATTAAAACACGAGTATTTTTAATCTGTAGTTTCTGCAGGCACATTGAGTTCTAATCATATCATAGAACACTGCTTGACAGGGAATGTCATTACCAAATGCTTGCTGTTATAGTTACAAAAATGATTTCTTTGTATGATTTTTCTTGTTTTAAAAATGTTTTGTTTTGGTTCAGCGTAATGTTGCCTTCGGTTGGGACCGATGATCTTGAGAGATTCCTTAGAAACAACAGTGAGCTGGCAGGGGGTAAAAGAAGGGGAGGGCTCCCTAGCCAGGCACGTGTTTGGCATTTATGCAGATATGAAGACATCTTTTAGATAAGGGTGTGCCACGCTCACCTGCATGTGTTAGGACCAACCAGAGGTACATAAATAAAATAGCGCAAATAATAAAAGCAACCGCCGCAAACACACACAGCATCACTTGTGAGTGGTTTTGTGGGTAGAAAAATATTGTAATTGTTTTTCTATACTACCTCCGACGAGGTACAAGCGCTTTTGTGTAGGAACATATTAGTGTGCATCCCATCGCACAAAAAGCTTTACAAAGCATCGAAGATCCCATGTATGTCCCATTAACATCTTATGTTTCTGCTACGTGAACACTGCAGCAGCACTGTTTCTCCAAATTTGTATCTGAGAGTTAAGTTGTGTTTCAACATTCGCAAGCTTCTTTATCTGGCCCCCTCCTTGTTTTATTTGTGCCACGAAGTGAGACTCCTCTGGGCTCTGTTTATCCAGTACTGATCTCAGGGCAGTCGCAATTCTATTATTATTTGGGAACGGGCCTAAACAATGACATGAGTCTTCATTTCAAGAATAGTTTTGTAAAACATGTTCGGCATTAAAATATGCAGAGGAACAATAGCAAAAGTAATCTGTAAGACAAAAGAAGTAACAAAAGAAAATCTAATTCCTTCTTTCTACCCTTCGCCTCCCTGATGCAACTCAGACATCAAGATGAAGCAAAACCTTGAAGCGCTTGCAGTGATATTTAAGTGTTGGCTGCCAGGGAGCTCACCTTCAGCTTGAAGCTAAGACAGATCAAGGCAGGGCCTAAGGCTGTCAATAGCTCGCTCCTTTCAGAACTGCACGTGAAAGGCTGCAGCTGTCCTATTGCAGAGCCTCACGATGAAAGTTCACATCTGTGGGCCATCCCCATTACTTAACTTGGAAATGTTTGGCGAGAGTATATGTCTGACTTCATAGTCACAGGTTCGAAACTCGACGGTCCAATGAGTATTTCGTCCCTCTGGGGTAAATAAAATAAGTTCCATTTACTTGGGTAACAAAGACCATATGATGTCACTAGGTCAAACTTGGGGACACCGGAGATGTGCAATTTTAAGGGTTAGCAACTTCCGCTTAATTATGGATGTGCAACGTAATTCATCATTTGCTGCATAGTCTGCAGAATGTAACTTGAAAGATGTATTTATGGCTCAAAGGATCAAAAGTTACTAAATATGCAGTGACATAGTGCAATGTAATTAGCATGGCAGATTTAAATTAGGATGCTAAATGGCAACATTTTATTTTTTTGCTGCAAATAAAGAAGGTAAAGGGCAGTGCTTTAGTTATCTGTAGGGCCACTGGAATTATGTGGCAGGAAAAGACCAAATTATGAGGCAGGGTTGACCAATTTATGTGCAAAAAAAAGTCCAGTTATGAATTTACAATGCCAAAAGCTCTAACTTAAGCAAATGCGAGACCTATTGCATTGCAAATGCTTGTTAACAATTGATTTCATTGTATAGTGACTACTTTGATTTTGACAGTAAGTATCGCTATTCTGATATGTATGATTAGGAGTTGCATAAGGTGTAATAAATGATTGTATATTGCACAATTCCAATTATTTTGAGTCTATTGTTTCCCGTAACCAGGGCGAGGTCCTATTTTAGAAATAACCCTTGTAGATTACGGGTTCTCTGACAGGCTTGTCAGATTCTTAACACCCCCTGCCTAAAGAACATAACTTTCAGGAGAGAGGAGTGAGAGCCCCTGCAAGCTCTCCTTTTCTTCGAAGAGGATGCATGATGTATATTTCCTTTGGGGGCTTAGGAGATTTAACCAGGTGTGCCCTCCAAAGTAGGGGGAATCACAACAAAGTCATGGTCTCCAATCATGAATGACACAAAAGACTAAAGTGAGAACATCACTCTGCATCAGAAAATCACACAACAATGCCTCTTTCTTACACTACGTGGTAGGAAACATGACAAGCAGCAGACCTGCAAGGCACAATAAGAACCAAGAAGCCTCACAAAGCATAATAACCACAGTAAAGTCTGTTATGCATCCAAGGCCCAGGTGGGCAGACGGACGCCTAAGATTTTGGTTGTGATGAGAGCATGCACTTCATTTATATATTCAAACATCACTGGCAGAGACCTTCATGTTGAAACTCTGCGCTGGCAGAAAAGTGACATTCTCTCCCTTAGTAATTCTTAGTTCTTTTCTTAGACAGAAGCTCTTTGTTTCACACCTAGACTGGATACTTTGCTTTGCCTTTGGCTACAGCTCCTTCTCTTCCTCCAAGACTGAGGCCTCTTATCAGACTCCTTGCTGCAGCTTCACCTGAACTTCATACATTCACTTATAATCAAGGGCTCCAGATCTTTAACACTCTCCCTCTCTCGCCAGTGGTGTAAGGAATTGGTCAAACATTTATCTTCTTCCTTCTTAACTTTCTGTTACCTCATCTCCAGTGCTCTATTTGAAGAGATACACTAATCTTAAAGCATTGTGCTTGCTCTGGCACTAAAACCTAGTATCCCCCTTCTGTGTACTTACTGCAATTATCCTTGGTACACACTTTAGGAGAAGCAAATAGCATCTCTTCTGGCCCAATGGTCTTCTTCTTTATCAAACCTTATAATCACTTTCCTTCCAATTGTCCATGATGGAATACACACTCTATCCACTATGGATTCAGTTTTGATCTGGAAGCACCATGGACATTACCATCACCATTGGCGATACCAGGCAAGGATCCACACCACAAACCTAACTCAATGAGGGAAAAAAACGCTATGCCATATAAATACAGTTGCGCAATGCATGCACTGGGCCACTTTGCACCCCCTTGTGCCACATTATGCCTGTGCCAGGCATAATGTGTTCAAGGAGCGCGTTCCAGCGTTAGGAGGCCCCCAAAAATGGTGCAATGACACCTACAAGATTTCATTGCACCATTTTTGGCATCATTTTTAATGCCTGCTTAAAGCAGGCGTTATAAGGATGCACCCATTGAAATCGCTGTGCCCCCTTGCACTATGCTGTACTAGCGTCTACAGCTAGTGCAGCAAAGCGTCACAATAGGGTCAAAATTTCGACGCTATTGGCCTAACATGTGCCATGAAGCGCCATATGGTAAATGCAGCGCATCCATGGTGTTGTTAGGTGGCTATGAGGGGCGCAAGGAATCTGGCCCATCAGTACTGATGCCCCAGATTCTTGTAAATCTGGGCCTATGGGCTATGTTTGTTTCTCGGTTTAAAGGTTAGCACCTTTGCTACTAGACCACACTAAGCATGATGTTAGCTTCTGCGCATGACTGGAGTAACAGATGTTCTCGTCAATGCAGGGTAATTTTCAAAGAGGACTGTGTAGCTGTAGGTATATGATGTGTTCGGAGAATTTACTTCGAAAAGTAAACACTGCACCAGCACAATCTACACTCCTGCTGAACATTGCATCAGTGCTAATCCAAATTTGCACCACTATTACACAGCCATGTAGCTTTCTATATTTGGCACATTCAGACTTGCGACCAAACAAAAGTGCATTATCGAATTTCAGAGCTAATGTGTTTTTATCTCACAGACATTAAATCAGGAGTACTCTTTACAGTGTCCGGTACAATAGGCCTTATGACGGATCGATGTGTAACAAGTGATTTTCTCTGTATGCCAGCCGTTTTTTCCCTCTTTGTTCGTGGCCTTTTCTGCTATGTACCTACATAAGGAAAGTTGTACACAAAATATATACAATCAAATCCGAAAGACAGAGGTCATGCTGCATGAATTATTAATGTACATTGGAATTAACATCAACTGATGTCTGAAGATTTCACTCATAATGGTTCCATCATAAACACGTGCCACAAGACCACTGATTCCTCTAATTCACTGTATTATGGACACTCTTTGAATGAATAAATCCACTTTTCAAAATATGGGATATGTATGGTCAGTAAAGTTAATAAAGAAAGTAAATTTGTTAAGATTTAGAGAAAAAGATTTTGGGGAAAAACACAAAAAACAACAACATTTGATACTCAATTCCAGCGTATCTCAACATTGACACAGAGTTCAAGACAGAACACTTCTTCACAGTTTTACCTTGTCAAATGGTGGCTAAAAAGTGAACATAACAATTTCTACAAAACCAAGCAACTATCTATATGTCTCGCATATTTCTTCACCATGGATTAGTCCTTCATTAAGTGGATTGTTAAGGTAAAAGTCTAACAAGGAATAACAGCCTGATTTTGAGACTTGTTTTTTAGCATAATACCACAGGGGTCACTAATTTAAAATCCAGGGCTGTCACAGCTATTTTTTCAAATAATTGGTCATCTATCCCCGAATGAACTGTGTAGCAAAGCACATCTCTTTGATGTGGCCTTTAATGAGAGAAAGGACAGAGAACACAAGTTGCTATTGCTGTCTATAATCCTCCATGTTCTTTTTGTCCTTTGATGTGCCGCAAGGGAAATAATCGTGCAGTATCTGTACACAACAGTGTTCTTCTCTTTGTGTCCTACAGCCATTCATCCAAACCAATAACTATACTGTGATTTTTTAATATTTCTTTCTAAACAAACAAATAACCTGAAGAAAAATACTTCTGCAAAGAAGACAGAAAAACTTTAGGATTTGAAAGAGTCAAAATAATTTAAAAAAAAGACCAATCCAAAAAATGCAGGAATAGCATTATAAAGATTACGAGGCGAGAATAAAGGAAATGAATACGTATGACCATTATCGTGTCTGAGTGGAATATAAAAAGTTTCGTATCAGTGCAACACTTGCAAGCTGTCCATGCCTCAAGGTACAGAGAATCCAACACCCCATCTGAGAGGAGGTGAAGGCCTGCACTAGTCAGCATGCTCTCTGGTCAGGGTAAAACGGTTCCAAGCTGAGTGTTTAGGATTTTGTACTTTCAAAAGGCACTATCATTGAATGGCTGGGGCTGCTGCCCTGCTGCCACAGACGGTAAAGAAATCCGGAGGACCAACTTTTTAAACACATGATTCAGATCTGTAAGTCGTACTGCAGTGTTTCTTGAATGAATATGAAGTATTGTATTGTAATGTCCTCCAGTCCAGGACTACTCTTGATGCCCTATTGAATCTCTGCAATCACACCCTGCTGTTGGCTTTGACCACATAGAAGCTAGGCAATGGACACACAGTGGCAAATATGGATATAAAGAGGAAGACTAGAAAAGAACTCACCTAGAACCAGGTATCTGCAAGTGTGGGTAGGCTGAGAGGTAACTCCTATGGGTAAGCACACTTCTGTCTGCCATTGTGGGAACCCTACATTACTCTTTCCTGCTAGCCTTGACTACTGTGTATCAAGCAGGTGCCATTCTCTAGACTCTGTGGCATGGGTGCCAAAGTGCCCCTGAACCGCTTTTGGGGGCGTCTCTCGTCTGGCTCCACTGAGCAGGGGTACAGCATCTGGATCCATTTTATACTAGCCAAATTGAAAAAGCTAATGAGGTCATGTGTTGTCCAATCATGTATACTTATGCCTTTCTGTTGACATTCGGTTTAGCCACTTCAGGTCACAATATGTGTGTATGTATGTAGGTGTGTATGTATGTATGGGTGTGATACCTCTATAGCTCAATCCTAGCCAAAAGGCAGTAAGTCCTGTACAGCGAGTGAGAGGAGGAGAGGAGATGGAGCATAGTAATGCATTTTATTGTAGCATTCTTTAAAGAGGTGACTCTTCAACTCCTTCCTAAATTAGAGCAGCGTTGGGGTGATCCTGATGGGTCCAAGGATTGTGTTTCACATCCTGGGTGCGCAGATGGAAAAGACCTGCTGCCTTGTGTTTTTTCTATTTTACACTTCCAGTCTGATAGTGGCCTGGCTGTAGGTGTGCTGAAAGCCACCAGAGATGAAGAGCTTCTCCTCAAGATAAGCAGTAGTGCTGGTCTTTATAGCTTTATAAATGAACAACTGGTTTTAAGATGGTGCGGCCTGGCAAGGTGAGTCAATGGAATTCCATCAGAATGGGGTGATGTAATCATATTTCTTCAAGCCCTAGATGAGACATGCTGCCGCTTGTAGGAAGGTCCTAAGGGATGCCCACATGGCATCTGGTAGGTGATTAGTAGGGCATTTTCTTCAGAAGAGTGAGCTGGTATGAGGTTGTCATTGTTATTTTGTAGCAATGTGTTCCATGGTGGTTGAGGTTCATTGCTGTCTTCCACACTTCAGTGCAGAGATCACTCAATTCTGGATATGAGACAATGATCTGGTGTTACTAGAGCCCACAAGTCAAGATATACTTTTTCGGTACCAGTAATCCCTATAACTGAAGACATCACAGGTATCTGGGAACCTTAACTCATAACCACAAATACTAAGGGCCTGATTTAGATATTGGCAGATGGGTTTCTCCGTCACAACGGTGATGGATATCCCGTCTGCTAAAATTTAAATCCCATAGGGTTTATTGGGGTTTAGATTTCAAAAGACAGGATACCTGTCACCGTTGTGAGGGAGTAACCTATCTGTCAATATCTAAATCAAGCCCTTAGTCTCTTGATTTTAAGAGCTAAAAACTATCCTTTTTAGTCACAGGTTGCTTCATTTATCTTGTGAGTTTGTTCCAGGTTTTCCTAGTGACCATGATCAACTAGTGGTAGGGTAGTAACCATGATCAACTAGTGGAAGTGAAGTGCATTATGGAAGTCACCATTTTGGCAGGAGGATCATATTCTTCCAAATTCTCATATGTTTTTACGAACTGCAAAACACATGTGATCAGTTAGTGGTCATGCAAAGCATACATTGTATATGGTTTGAGTGCCCGGAAATGCATCTACCATTTCTTTGTGATACTTTGTTGTTCCTTTAAAATAACTCTGACTAGACATTCCATGTCCATTATACATATGATAACTATGATGTATTGTAACTAGGCACAACTTTCACCCAGCGAGGCAAGTTTGGGAGATTAACTTTCGATCACAGACCAAACACCGAGGACACTGGCTAGTATTCAACACCTTCAATCTTTGTTATTCGTAGGTAACCACTGACACTGAAATGATGAAAGAAAAGACCTGGAAAGGGGATTATGTTATTCTCTATCTGACATTTAGCACCATCTTCTAGATAAAGTATAATTTCATAACACAGCAGATGTTAGTGAAGATGCTGCGTGAGGTGGGTTTTTTCACTAAGGTAAGGCACATTTGACCTGAGCATCAGCAGCGAAATAAGTACCTGATACTCTGACTTAAATTGGAAACCTCAGTGTTTCCCTTCATCACCAGGAACAATGGGAAGGTGTGACACATTATTGACTTCACAGCAGGCTGCAATTACTGGGTTTTGTTTGTAAAAACTATTAGAGTTTGAGTGATATGTACTTCAACATGATGGGGAGAGATTTGCAGAAGTACTCAATTAATTGTAGATAATTTCACAGACAAACTCAACTTTATCTACGCATTACTGTCAAGTATGCAGTAGATGAAACCAGGATTTAGTCTGCCTTCTGTGGCGTCTCACCCATCCCTTGACACTAACTCTATCAACATGCCAGCTGTGCTCTGGAAATACACTGGTAACCCTATTAGAGGCACACACGTGTAGACGTCTCTCTGATAATTTCTTGGAAACTCTGTTAGCCGCATTCAGCAAACAAGATTTCTCTTCCGTGATTGATCCATTTTTCCAAAGAGATGTATAGTAATAGGGAACATTGTCTGCATATGATGAACTGCCTTAGACAAATAAATCATTTGTGACCCCAAGTAGTGAACTGGGCTGCAACTCAGAATATTTGTTGAGTTGTCAGAGTTTGAATTATGAAGTATTATAGAATTACGTTTTCGAACTATGATCTACATGTATTTTTAGCATTTAGTCGAATTAAAAAAAAAACTATTCATTTTTCATCCCAAATTGATCTTTTTTATCAATCTGCAATTCGTTTTTTCAAGCAAATTGACATATTTTTTTGAGAATCAATTTGTTCTTTTTTAGTTGCTTGGGTATTTTGTGTGTACAATTACGCTAATGTGTGACTTTCCCCCTGTAAATTCTTCACAGAACAGTTTTGCCCCTAAATTGATGCGCAGTCACATTATCGCACAAAAATGTGAACCATGCAGCACCTCAATCCTTTACCAACGCTGTAGCAATTTTAGGAATATATATACTGGGGGTTGAAAAACATAAACATTAGATTTAACTATGATTGCTGATCTAGTAAATTAGTTTGAACTCTAAGGTTGCACAAAGAACATATGACTCCTAGGGCCTGATTTATGAAACGTGGCGCTGCACCCAGTACTGCACCACTTTTCTAGCGCCCATTAGCGCCCACCCAATATCACCATGTGTGCGCCGTATCTAAGATACGGTGCACCACGGCGGTATTTAGGGAATTAACTTTAAAAAAAATTACGCTACTCGGTGCTTTGCAGGATTAGCGTAAAAAATATTGACGCTAATCCTGCAAAGTCCATTGAGGCTCATTGTAAACAACGGTCTGCCTCGTTTAAAAGCCTGCTCTGAGCAGGCATTAAAAGTGCCCAAAAAAAAAAAGAGGCAAAGAAATCTCTTAGATTTCTTTGTGCCACTTTTTCGGCTCCCCTAACAGAGAAACTCCCCCTTTGCATACATTATGCCTGGCTCAGCCATAATGTAGAGCAAAAGGTTACAAAGTGGCACAATGCATGCATTGCGCCACTCTGTAAATTTAGCTCGCTAATGTTGCGCATGGAGGCGCTAAGGGCTCTTAAATCCACTGCTTAAGTTTCTGATCAAGGGAAGATTGCAGACGTAAAAATGGCTGTGAAGGTTTAAAGAACAGGTTATGCACTGGATGTTTGGTTGATTCCTTACTACTTGTGTCATATGTTTGCTTCAAATTAACCAGTGCTTCTGAGTTGTTTCCTGTCATGAACTGGCTGAGAACCAGCACGCCAACACATGAAAATAAATCGTTCTCTTAAAATTAGAATATGCTCGTCGGACAAGTGCACCCGAAATAACTGGATAAGTAATGTGTTTGCAATCTCTAATTTCACAGGTAGCTCTTTGTGAAGTGAAGTTGCCCTCTATACCTCCCGCCTACGTTTTTCTTACGAAATTAAGACTTCTTTAGCCAATCTGTTGGCAAACCTGAAAGGATCCAAAGTGAGTGGTTTCTGTTTCAGAAACTATGTTTTTCATTAATTTAATACCAATCAATTTGAACACATATTTGGTCCTCCCAATGCAGATTTACCACACCCCAACATGCAGCGCAAAAGTGAGACCTGCACATGTGAACAACAGAGGATGCCTGTGGAGTTGCTCTTCTGCAAAGGTACATACCCACCCGTTGAAGAATAAAGCAGAGAATTGTGTGGGTGCCAAAAATTACAGTGTCATTTAGCTGATTCATAAAGTGATGTCCTGACACTGCACAGCATGAGAGACCAGCAAGCTGAAGACGGGGTCAGTGATTTGACCAGAAATAAAGAGACAATCCAGACTGCCTGGGTAGCTACCAGCGAGAGATGCTTGCGTGGAGGATAAGCTTACCTCCTCTGCGTTTACTCCCACCCTTCGGTAAAGTGGAAAGATAGATACTCTCACGAAGGGTGAAATTATGATGGAGGGCCGGTTACAGCGCACCCTCCGAATATATGAGTGTCAGTCGAGGCTTGCGCAAATTTAAAGGGGCGTGCGGCGCACGAGGGAAGGGGGGAGAATTAAATACTAAACAATAACATTTTAAAAAGACACTTACCTGCACTCCCGTGCCGCGCTGCACCGCTCCTCCGCCTTCTTCGTCTTCTGCTGCAGGCACAGGCTCCCAGCCGGCCCTGCGCCAATCCTGACGCTGCTTAGAGCAGGCAGGCAGACCTGGAGACTGTGCAGGCTCTCTCCAGCCCACAACTGTGGCCCCCCCTTCCCAAAAAACACAGTTTATGATCGTTTTTTGGGAAAAGGTTTGCAGCCCTCCGACCCTGTGGAGGAGCCACCCCTGATGTGTGTTACCCTAAGGGCTGTGTGACTGTTGACCTATCAGGCCTCAGCTCTTTATCTAAGAGTCCAGGCCATCTCTTGAATAAGAAGCGCTCATTTGTCCACTGCAAGATATTAACTTCTTATTTAGGAACCTCTGTGGACATATTTTGCTACTGTTGCTACAGATGCAAAACAAAATGTAAAACAGACTTATTCCTTTTAAAGTAAGTAAGGAGCACGGATTTAGAGCTAGGTAAAAGGTAACACGAGTTCACAGAACTAAACTGGTTAAGGGAGGACAGACAGCATTATCTGATGTTTTCATACCTTCCAGTACGCTCGCCAAACTGGGCGTTAGAGGGCTGCCTGGGAAACGACCAGCAGGGTAGCCAGTTCCGTGAAAACTTTATAGTAGTTTTTGTGCACTGGTTGCTTGGAGAGTTCACGAATAAGTACAAAGATCCGTTTACAGACCTGTTGAAAATGAGCGGCACCGGATCATATCATGCAGACTTAAACAGGTGTGAAAAGGTATTTATAAGGTTATATGGGTGTACAAAGAGTTTTGTTTTTTTCACGAGAGCGAACTTTTTATCATGCAGGCAAAGTTTGCATAGTTCCGGAGTGCCATTTGCTTTCGTTTGAGTGTAGTTTTCCTCCTGCGTATATTAGCTGGTGCAGGCATAAAAAACAGGTTTTTTTTTTAAGTGAGTGAATGCTTTGATTAGCTTTTTATCGCGAGCACTAGGAAAAAGAGTTGTGCTGATAACTCACAAATATTGTGAACTTGATTGCACACTTTGCTCATATTTCCTCGAGAGGACTTAGTACTGCTGAGGGAAAGGTATTTCAAATGTTCCTGAAAACAATAATGAAAATCCCATTTTCAAGTGAACGCTCAAATCATGCTGAACTGCGCTTCGTTTTTTTTGTATTGTGTCAGTTTTTGAAAATCGTACCTAAAGTTATTGGGGAAAAAAGCTTTGCCCCTGCCAACACCCCTACGTCTCGGTAACATTTGTGATATGAGTGAGGATTTATGAAGGATTAATTTTCAATGATGTAGATCGTACCAGAAGCCAAAAAGGGCAACAATAAGAGCTGTTGACTGAGGGTTTCAAAGACCATGGCTTCCCATGAGTCATTTCAGCATAGGGATCATACTAAGGGGGTGGTTGTATGAGGAGGAACCTGCTGAAAATTATCTAAATGTATGTGCAGAGAACAGGAGTGGTCAGGGTTTCTGAGTTTTTTTACATGAGGTGAAACAAGGTCGTCGCTCATACACAGAGAGGACGTTGTATAACAGAAAGTTGTTTTATTTCTCCTACTTGCATCATTTTATTGTGCTTAGTAAATACAGGCAATGTAATCAATGATATCATAAAGCCTCTGAGATCACTTCAAATAATGTTTCAGAATACTTTTTCTGAAGGTTTGCCCTTTCTTTCACACTTCACGGCCTCATTATGAGTATGGTGGTCTTTTGGTAAGACTGCTGTGGTAGGGGCTACCAAAAGACCGCCACGTTGGCAGTAATCTGACCGCGTATTAAGAATCAAACTGTGAAGTCTGCAAAAAAACAGCCTAAAATCCTAAACTACTAGGACACTGGAGGATGAAAAAGAGGCGGTCCCACCACCAGCACCGCTAGCCCAACAAAATCCTCCCATCAAATTACGATCCACAAATCACAACACTGGTTCTTCTATAGCGGAAAACCATTGGCGGTGCAAACCGCGGCTGTCTCAGCTCACATCACACTGAACACAGCACCACATTGGATAGTTTGAATACCCCAATCCTGACAAACATCCACACACCCGACACACCTACACACTGCAATATAAAACACACCCCAACATAACGTATAATCCTTTCTAACCAAAATGGCACACACAGTCATAGACAAGCAACATTTTTGAGAGGAAACAAAAAGCAAGAATAGGCACCCATTTACGTTTCTCTACGCAAACATCACACACCTGCACAGCATACACAACACAATTTTACTACCACACAATCCACAACAACTGTCACCCACTCACATCACAGCACCTAGACCTCACCATTTACCTTTTTCTGCAGCCTTTTTCTTTGAATACTACCACACCATTTTCACCACCACTACCATGTCCCCACAGAAACACCCACGTTTCACAAATGATGAGTTGAGGATCATGGTGGACTAAATTTTCAGGGTATAGCTATAGGCCCAGCAAACATCAATTGCCAGGAAAACTGAGTTGTGGCAAAGAATAGTTGACAGGGTCAATTCTGTAGGCAGCTATCCACACACAAGGGAGGACATCAGGAACAGGTGGAATGGCCTCAGGAGGAAAGTACGTTCCATGGCATCCAGACACCAGCTGACGGTAGTCAAGACTGGCAGTGGGCCCCCACCTCCTCTCCCTACTTTCACATCTTGGGAGGAGAAGGTCTTGGACATACTGCATCCTGGAGGCCTGCCAGGAATACCAGGGGGAGTGGAGTGAGGGATGTTCCCACAAAATCCATGTCACCCAATTCTCATGTCCTGCATGCTCCCTCACCACTTTGTCCCACCCCAATTAACATACCACCCACTACACCTCTGTCCAAATGTTCAAACCCCCCTCTCTGGGATGCCATATGTCCAATAAACTCACCTGGTTCCACAGCCCTTGGGAATGGCACATGAAGTACAAGCAACTAATAGCACCACTACTCCCAGCATGCTATATCCCACCATTATGAAAACCTGAACAGTGCACCAAATGTGAGATGTCATGCATGTGAAACTAACTACCAATCTAACCCTTCTCGTATGTGCAAGTGTGAAACAGTTATTGCCAATTCAGAAATGCAATGGCCCACTACCACTATCATCACAAGCTAAACACAGCTATAGCTGAGTGCTCAATCCTAATGCCCTCAGAATAAAGATTCCTAAGATTGAAATGTACTCACCTGGGCTGGAAATGTAGATGCCAAAGAGGAAGCACACACAGTATATCCAGTTACATGTCAATGTCTATTGCTTACTCCCATACTGTGCCCCTACTCTGACAGTATTGTGCATTGTACACCTCTTTTTTGTACCATGCGTCATGTCATACACTTCACAAGGCAACAAAGATGAACACCCATGTCAATAATCATACAGCATTAGATGGTATTGGCAGTCCAATCACTACCAACATCGTTTAACAGCTTCAAGCATGGTGTTTGGTATTGAAATTACAGTCTCATGCTGTAAAAAGTAAGATTGTGCAGCAGCTGTCATTGTCACTTCTGGGGATCATGTGAAGGCACTGTCTTCATCCCCCACAACATCAATAATACCCTAAATGTAACAGCAACTCTGTGTTTCACTTCCCCCACAGGTAACATTGCCAATGTCACCATGGACAGGATACCAGAGTCTGTCACTACCCCTCTGGATGAAGACCCCAGTGAGGACAACACACCTGGAAGTGTGGACACTGAAGACGAAGCTGGCCCATCTGGGACACCAGGTCAGTCAACCACTGTCAGCCTCACCCTGCCCACATCGACTCCTCTCAGCCCTATTAGATCTACATCACAGGCAACCATTCGCCCCCAAAACTGTGTCCCAAGGACTGTCTCATCCATTGAGTGCCCCACAGTACAGGTAACTGAGTGTCCTCTTTTCACCCATGACAATGATGGTCCTGCCACCACTGGAGTGGGCACACAGTGCCAGAGGCACAGGCACTTGGGGGAGGGTCCGTGGGAGGGATGGTGTGGGCCAGAGCACGGGGGCTCAAAGGGACAATACTGACCAGGAAGCCATCCCCCAAGTCTTGGGAGCCTACCAAAATTCCCAAGGCATGATGGGCCAGGTCATCACCATGATGGGGGAAATCCAGCAGCTGTGGAGGGACCACCACCAGGAAGTCATGCTGCAGTGGCAGACATAAAATGCCATCATGGCTTCCATTGCTGGGGTGCTGAGGGACATCAACACTACTCTGAGTAGGACTGCAGCACAAAATCAAGCCTCTTCCACTAAATAATGACTCTTCAGGCCTTTCAACATCTGTGGCTGCTAGTGTAAATGAGGCCCTGCCAGGGGAAGGACATGTCTCAGACACCCCACCCTCTGTAGCAGAGGATCCCCCGCAAACGTGGATGTCCTCCCAGACATCCACGAGGAGCAGATGCCACGACCAAACACACTGCCAGGAAGTGAACCTCTTCTGGCCTGTTCCCCTTATGTGCCACAGATACACCCTGTTGACAGTTCTGAAACCCATCTCCATTTTCCCATGGTGCAAGGACACCGGACCTGTGTGTCCTAATAGAGTAGCAGCTACCCTTGTGATTCCAGCCACCATGACTGAACCCACCACTGTTTATATTGTGTGTTTTTAAGTTGCTAGTCCCATATATTGTTTTACTGTCCACAATAAAATACACTTAAACACAGGTCCTGTGTATGTGTCATTTATCAACCATGTACAACTGTTATGATGCCAACTCTAGTCTCAATATGTCCCTCTGTATTTTACAACCTTTGTTATGGACATCCCACGTGGACTCTATCAGCAGGAGACTCATTACATTAGGATAGTAACATTGACAGATTCAAAAACAGTTGTATGCCACATCTACACACATTTATTGGTAGATATGCACATAAGTAAAACTTATAGAAACACCAGGATGTTTGCTAAGGTATCAGACAGTGCTAAACCACAGGATAAAGATGTTAAGGACATGTCAGTGTTCTTACAAGCCAGGAGACATAAAGATTGGTAATTTGTATCACCTGGTAAAGCCTTATCACATACCAGTACTTTAACTTCCTAATATTCATACCCCATGGTACAGACAGATATCAGTACTGATGTCCCCAGTCCAGGGATCTTTCGCTTACATTGGTCACATACCTGCAGGCTTGCCTTTCACCTAAGTCAGTCCGCAGAGACATTTCACATTGGTCTGCAATGTAGGAACACACTCACAGCTAGTTTCAGGGTAGGTTACATGCATCTGAAAGCATTGTGATGGTAGAGGCTATGGTTCTGAATTTTCACATATGTCAGACACACATGGACACACAAATGACACAATGTGACCACCTCCAGTACCCTACAAGTTATCTTGATAGGAAAACACAACACCGCAGTGTCCTGACAGTCTGGCCATGTTAGTTACACTCCACATACTCATGGCAACTATATCCTGGTTTCAGCCATGTCCACTTCTCCTGTCTACCTCAATTCCCATCTGCGTTTGACACTGTCTGTGACCTGCCAAGGATGAGGAGCCAAATTGGAACTCTGCAAATCTGAGATTGACAGAGATAAGAGATAGGACACAGCAGAAAACTTTCCTCAATTCAGACAAGTCATGTCCACAAGAGTGACTTTGCATGTGCATTAACAAAGCATGACACTGTAGACCACTCTGTGCTGTACACAATACAAAATTACAATCTGCATGCACAACTCACTCATAGGCATTGGATCTACCTAAAACCTAATAGCTGATGGTTCAAAGGAGGTGGCATGCTACCCATCAACTCTAGGTTACAAAACTAAATCACAGCATCAAGAAGACATCACATACCTTGAGTCAGTTGAAGTACTGATTGATGAGATCTGCCCTGAAGTCTCCTCCTTCATCTTCATCTGGCTCATCATCACTTGGCAAGCCTTCATATTCACCCACAGGTTCTGTTGGCTCCCCCTCATCGAGTAGAAATGATATCTGATGTCTCAGGGCAAGATTGTGGATCATGCAGCAAGCACCAATAATTTGACATACCTTGTTGGGTGAGTAGAGGAGGGCTCCTACTGATATGTCCAGGCAGTGAAATATTTCCTTCAGGAGCCCAAAAGTCAGCTCTATGACACATCTTGTCCTCCTGTGGGCCCCACTGTAGCAGACTGGTGTCAACAAACAAGGATGGTTTGGATAGCCAGAGTCACCTGTAAGAAAATAGGTGATAATACACAAACATATATTTAGGACATGCACAATAGTGAAAGCAGGAGATAAACGTTGCAAACACACATGTCAAATCTGACTTACCAACCAGCCAGTCCCTCTCTGTGTTGAGTTATGTCATCAGTAGTGGGATATTGCTGTTCCTCATGATGAAGGAATCATGGACTGATCCTAGATAGTTTGCACTGACTTGTGAAATGTACTGGTCTGCCAAACACACTACTTGAACATTGATGGAGTGGTAGTTTTTCCTGTTCCTATATACCTGTTCATTGGCACTGGGGGAACCAAGGCTACCTGGGTGCCATCTATGGCTCCAGCCACATGTGGAATGTGTCCCATTGCAAAAAACTCTGCCTTTCCATAGGTTCATATCCGCACGTTGGTGAAATCTAATGTAGCTGTCCAGGTGTTTCAACAATGCTGAAAGTACATCCTTCAAAACCAGACTGAACATGGGCTGAGACATCTCTGCAGTTAGTGCCAGGGTATTCTGAAAGGACCCAGTGGTCAGGAAGTGTAGCAGTGACATTACTCAAACGATGGGAGGTATGCTGTAGGCATTGCAAATGGCAGGCATCAGTTCTGGCTCCAACTGATCATGAAGATCCATGATTGTATGCCTATTAAGGTGATATGTCTGGACAGTATGTCTCTCCTCCGTGGTGTGCAGGTCTACTAATGGGCAATACACTGGAGGTTGTCTTCCTCTCCTCATGCCAGGGTAACTATCTGGAAACATATACCTTTTGTGTGTGACATGAACAATGCACGCATAATGAATATGTACATATACAACTCAATGCACATGATTAGTGTCAATTTTATTGAAAGTTTTGGTTATGCTCCTTGTGGTTGTCTGTGGGGTTATTCTGTATGCTAACTAGGCCCTTACTGCTGGACATGCTTTTGTTGTCTCTGTGTCAATGTGTAAGATATGTGAGTCCAGAAACTCTATCTAAACATTTTTAAAGGACTTTTGATAGATGCAATTTTACGAGCCTCACTATTTGGGTATGCCATATGTAGTGATTTCACTTGAGGTATTTGACATTGTGAATGTTATGGACAGAGTCACATGTTAGGTATGTGATTGCAAAGCAAATATGCTGTGTTGTAGTTAAAGTGAGATGAGTTTACTTTCATGAAAAAAGAGTACTAGTGATGGACTTGGCAATTGTGAATTAGGGGTAGACATGATACTGTGATGTCAGTTAACAGCATTTGATAAGGATGATTTGTTGATACACAGTGATGATCTGTATAGGGAGAGACTTTTGATTTTACCAATTCATCTTGTGCATGAATAGTTTGTGTTACAGCTGAATTGTTGGGATGGTGATGTAGTGGTCAGATGGCTTGTTTATATTGTGGGTGAGACTGTTGTCATATAGGATTTTTGGAAGTATGTAGTTGTGACATGATGTAGGTTCTTAATAGGTCCTAACAGGGGCTTTCTATGACATAGATGTGATGTTACTGTTGTGTATGCTGTAATGTATGTATATGTTAAGAATGTGACAACCCCCTCTTTCTCTGTTTCTCTGCATCAGCATCAGCAGGTAAAGGAGACGGGGAAGCTGCTGGCCACGGGACCCGGAATGCTGATACTACTGACACCGAGGGACCCAGTAGCCCAGAGGGCGAGGGGAGTGCCACGAAGGAGGGAGGATCCAGATTGTCATCTTCAGAATCCTCCTCCAGTGGACACTCCCTGGCGGTGGCGGACCCATCTGGGACCACCCAGCACCATCTCAGTCTGCCACCACCCTTAGTACCACCTCCCTCCCTGTAGCTCCCCACCCAGTTGGCCTTGCCTGCTTACCCAAGAGGGTGGGAGTCTCCTTTGCCGCAGGCAACTCTGCTCCTGCCCACCCTGTTGCTCTCAGTGAGGAGGCTATTAACCTCCGCAGGTCCATCTCTGTAGGTCAATTGACCATTGTGAATGCCATGGGACTGGCAACTCAAGTCCAACAAAGTAATGAGTTCCTGGAGGGCATTCACGGTGCACTGGCCGGCCTACAGAGATCCTTTTAGGCTCTGGCCTCCACACTAATTGCAGCCAGTCATCCTTTGTCTCCCGTCGCCCCTCCACCTTCCTCTTCCCAATCCCAAACCCCTCTTCCCTGACCCAGCCAAAGCACACATGCAGACATGCATGCACCCACCTCAACATTCAAGGGTGGCTCAGACAAACACAAGCGTTACAAGACACATCACTGGCATGCACACAAGCAACATTCACCTGCACACACAGCAACAGTCACAACCTGCCCTGACACCCCCACAACCCCCAGCATCACTGACAGCACACCTAACACACCTGCAGACACCACACCAACATTCACAGATCCAGCCCCTACACCTATCGTACTAACAGAAAGCACTACAGCAGACCCTCAGACATCCACCCCAGTCACCACACCTGCAGACACCCCAACCATAATGCTTACATGCAGCACATCCACCATACCTGTAGTCACCACCCCAACAGACATTCTCCCACCCACCACAGCAACCCCCAGCACCTCCACCCTCCTCCTCCCAAGACACATAAATGTCCTCACTCACCCACCTAAGTGACACCCACCACCTACAAATCTTCCTTGCACAAACATGCACCAAGACATCCACATCAACAACTCAGACAATCACTCCTCTCCCTCCACACCCAAACCCTTTTGCCATGACTGTCCCTGTGTGCCTAAAAAAAGCTTTCCTTTTAGAGTTTGCCCTTTTTCCCTTCTCCTCTCCCACCCTGTGATGCCCCTAAATGGTCTGTGTCCCTCCGCAAGTCCGGCCCTTCCACCGCCAAAACCTCCCCTGCCCCCCCTGCAAGTTCCCATGACCCTCACCCCCTGCCAGGAAGTCAACCCCTCCACCTAAAAGACAATGTTCCCCTAAATTTAGGACCAAGCCCAACCCCCTCTCCCAAGCCAGATCCCAAAGGCCCCCCTCCAAGACCGAAACCCAAACCCCTTCCCCTGTCCCCTCACCAAATAACCTAGAGGTGCCTGCCTGCCTCATAGATGCCCCTACCTGTGGATGTTACATAGCAGTCAGGAGTCAAGTTTGGGTGCACACATATGTGCACTGTGTGCATTGAGGCTTTTCATGATGGACTGGCCATATGACCTTTGATTTTCCAAATGTCATGGTTCTAAAAATAATTTGAACCAGCCAGTTGTTGGTTTCCTGGTTACATCTTTGTCATGCATTGCTTTACCTAGTAAGGAGTTGTTCATGGCTGACATTAGTTGGTGTCTGTATGTGTGTGTGTGTGCGTTCTACTTGGGCTATGTGTGGTGTTTAGGCAGTATGTGATGTTGTGTGCAGTGCTTTTGTCTGAAAGTGGTAGGGTATGTGTTGTGTGATGGACATTTGTGTGTTCAAGAGGTATCGTTGTGTTGGTATTATGGATTGTTTGTGTTGAGATGTGTTTGTTGGTGTGCTGTATGTTTTTGTGTGCTTTGACTTATGTGCATGAAATATTAGATACAGTGTTCTTTGCAAGTCGATTGGTAATGAGTTTGATTGTGTACTTGTAAGTATTTTTTGCCTGTTGGTGTTATGTTGTGATGTATTGGTGATGTGTACCTGGGTGGTGTACCCTGTGGGTCCCTGTCAAGGGATTGGAGATGGTGCGATTGGTTTGTGTTTGTGATGTGTTTTGTTGTACTGTTGTTGTACTGTGTGAGTGTGGGCCTGTGAATTGTTTCCGTGCATACCTGTGTGTATTGTGATCTGGGTATGTGTGTGTGTGTTTTTGTGGCTGTGGTTTGTTGTGTATATGTGAGTGTGTTGCTGCATGTGAGTGTGCATGTTAGTGTGCAGTTACGTTTGAGTGTCTTCCTCGCATCCCCTTCCCGAATGTCTGTTGTGACTGTACAAAAATTGACAATCAACAAAAGCAACAGTTAAGAGTGTGTACTTATGGTTGCTGTTGTCGTTACAGATTCCAAAGACTTTGGGTGAGCAGGAGCAGCGGGAAGACGTGTAGTTCTGGTTCCATGGCGGTCCCGGATGAGTATGGCTTCCTGAAGGTGAGTGTCACCTTTTATGCAGTTGGTTTCTCCCTGGGATTCCGTGATGGTCCGACCACGTCGGAAACCTTGATGGTGTGGAACCTCCTAATCTGTCTGGCACGAACATGGTCTCCGCCAGCTTGCAGGTGGCAACCATTGTCCATGACGGCCAGACTGCATTGGCGGTGCCGGAAGTGCTTTGGCTGTATTCTTTCATGAATACCACCATGGTCATAATTTGGCTTCTTGGCAGTACGACTGCTATCAGCAACATGGTGGTCCTGAGACCGCTACACTTGTAATGACCCCCTTTGTGTCTACGCACAGAGCGGCCATCCAATGTGCTAAAAGGACAGATGTGGGAAACACAAGTTTCCAGCTGTCAAACAATGACGGAACTCGCCCGACATAGAGACGGAAAGGAAAAAGGATGGTGATGCAATGCTTTGCAGAAAATCTGTCTTTATATAGTGCTTGGAAACCAAGTTTTGCAGCACTGCAAACAGATGGTGAACACTTACTATCATCTACTCATGGATACTCATGGATACTCAAAGTACGGCCCGGGGGCCACATGCTGCCCTCCTGTCCTCTAAATGTGGCCCCCTGGTGAACAGCAGCACTTGGCTGCTGTTCACTTGACAAAGCAGAAAAATTCAGAAATGGGCATACTTTATTTACACATTAAGTGGCCCTGACAACTTATTTGTAGGAACACATTTAGTTTTAAAAATATCTTGCACTAAAAGTAAAAATGTGATAAACTGTCTGCAAACTTCAAAAAAGTGCATTTTATTAAAATACATAAGTGTTTTACCTTAAAAGAATCAGATTATATCACTGCATTGAGAGGCATTTATTAGAAGTAATACTTTCAAACATGGTCTTGAAAACATCCAGGCCACCCCCACTCTGAAAACAGTGCCATCAGTGAACCCAGAGGCAAGTAATTTGCCAGGTGCACCTTGTGTATATCCTTGGTTGCTATAGAATTGGAACAGCATCATAGTTTATTAAATAAAACTCAAGAGAATTTTTTGCAGAGCACACATCCTAAACTTGTGTGTTTCAAGGGACTTTCGTGTGGTATTGAAGTAAAAGGAGGCAAATGAAATCAACCAATTGCTTAGGATTACACAGTTTAGTCAAATGAGGAAGCAGGGACTGATGCCTAGTTTTCTGGTATCACATTTTGCAATTCAGCCACCAGATGAGTATCTCTTTTTCTCTCACAGTTTGTTATTCACACCAAGTATCTGCTTCGCCCCCCACCCTCTTCCTATGCCCAGTTTTCATCACCCCGACTCATGGCCTGCTGGCATCAGTGTGGCCCTTGGGCATGACACAGACAGTATTTTGTGGCCCCTGGAGAAATGTTTGCGAGTACCCATTATCTACATTAAAAGCAGTCTGGATAGAACAGAAATATGAAATGCTGAATCAGCGGACATGGATTCAAATCCATGACTGACAGGTATTGCACCCAATGGTGCTGCAGGAGCGTTAACTCCCTGAGAAACTTGAATAAAGTTGAACTTGTGCTTTAATGTTCACTGATGTTGTTCCACTCATCTAAAAGGCTGGGCTGGAATGGCAGGTGATGCTACACCTCCAGGCTTCGTTGTACAGTTGAAAGGGGATTTGATAAAGTTCCAGTGACAAGGACATTCGATTTCTGTGCCAAATGGGATATTGGATGCTACATGGCGACTCACTGAGAAGGTGATGGCATACACTGATTAACTGCTTGGCAGATGGCAGGCTGAGCTACAATGCGAAGCGACACATGCAACGCAGTTGGGAGATAGATCTAGAATGACACATAGTGAATGTGGCACAGCTAGAAAGTGGAAATGGAACAGCAAGTGTTGCAGATCTTCGGGGATGGAAGATAATAGTCTGTGCTCCAGTTAACGATGTAGAGATCATTGTTCCCACTGAAAGATCCGCAAACTTCCTGCTACTTTTTCTGTGTGAATCAATACGTGTGCGGATTGGTGTAAATCAGAGGTATTTTTCCTGCTTCATCCTCAACGAAGAAAACAAGATCTCCGCAGTAGTGATTTTTTAATAAAGCAGCATTTTGTCTTTTTAAGGACAACATTTCAGATCAAAACACATTCTTTCAGTTGGAAAATATAGTTCATTTTGATAATAAGGGCGTAACTGTTTTTGAAATTTACTTGACAGATTAGGCTGCTAATCTGCCCAAGGAAGATATTGACTTCCATTTAAATACGAGCCTTTATCGGTCATTCAGCTATTGTTCATAAGATTAGTTCAGAGTAACTCGGAGAGCCTCCAGATTAGTAAGCACTAAAGGTACACTACCACCAAGGACTTTATTCCGAGTAATTCGGAGTTTGTATTGATAATTCTACGGACGCAGAAAGTTCAAGAACTTGGGACCTTAAAATCCTAAATGGGATGTCAAGCATAAGAGCAAACAGCCTCCGTCTTTAAAATGGTAGTATTAGTCATATATTATTAGATATATACATATAGAGCACAACCCTAACAACAGAGCAATGTGGCGCGGTACCGAGTGCTGAATAGGCATATTCGACTAAAGGAAATGCAGCTTACAATTTGATTACAGGGTCTACATGCAGGGCCACCAGTATTTCATGTAGGTACCATTTATCATATATGTGATATTCCTTGAAGTGGCGGAGGTATTGGGCCTTTTGGATCTGTGCCAAGATTAAGTTCCAACTCATGGGTACATAGAATGAAAAGGATTGATATATGGTTTGCTCCTTCTAGTACTGAGCCTAACAATGCCACTACTGCTCACATTGTGAAGATCACCATTAGGCCTTAAATGGGCTGGTAACACAACTTTTGGGCACTCTCCAGGCTTGTTGGTCTGCTGATTTGGGGAGGGATATGACAGACTGTGAATGGGGGAGGGTACTTGCGTATACACAGAAGGTTTCTCACAACGCATTTCTTAAATACATTCAACTTAATTATATCCATAAGACCTATCTTACTCCTCACAGGATCCAATCAATATATGGCACGGGTGTGCAACTTTAGGAGCAGAATTTGGACACAAGATCTAGGGGTGTCCTGGGCAAGTAGGGCTCTGGGGAAAGGTAATTTTGAGTCTAAATAAGTCCCTGTCTAGATCACTCACTAATACACCTGCTGTTTGTTTACTTGGCAACCTTTGTAGGCCAGGACTGAAGAAAGTGGTGAAGGGATTTGCAGACTTGACCTTGGCCTGGGTGTTTGTGACCTTGGCCTGGAAATCACCCAGGGATGTAGTGTGGTGACATGGGTGTCTGTCATCAGTCACTGGGCACGGACTTAAGAAAGAGCACTTCAGAGGGAGGAAGCTAGGGGTGCATGTTGTAGACCTATTGGTCTTCTCTGTAGGGTAGTGGTTGATGAATGGGAATCCCCTGAGGATGTGGGAACAGCTGACATCGAGGAAGGGTAGGCTGTGAGGTGGTGTCCTGGTGAATGGCAAGTAAATGTTGCGGTAGATAGAATGGTTGCCTACCCCTGCCCCACACCCGGTCCCCTGGATCCGCATCAACTGATGTTGGCCTGACATCCTATAACAGGCATTAGAGACTCATGGACATAGTTAATGCTTGTAATATTTTAAAGATATTTAAAATGTTTAAATATTTAAACGTTTTCCTATGGTATTAAGAGTCCAGAAATAACCCCACCCCTGGCAGGTGTTAGCTTATCTCTGCTGGTAGAGTTTGGGCATACAATTGTAGGTCTAAAAAATTGATTAAGTGCTTATTTTGAACTGTATTACTAATAGTTGTAATCCAAGAAATCTGGCTCGGAGTTTATTCTGTACTGCATTGTAATATTTTTGAAAAAGCCAATAAACAAAAGTGTTAAATAAAAAATATCATTACTATGGACTGTGCTCACCCTTTAGAGTGCCATGTTTGAGGCCATAACTTTCAGTGTGGCTCAACAGATACTTAAGATAATGTGAGAGGGTGTGAGACAGAACACATCTTGTGTGTTTGGATGATCTGATTAGTCTCTTTCTTAGACCCTTGACAAACGGTATGGATTTCTGGAAGCATAGTTCTATCAACAATTTGATATTTGCACTCACTTGACACACAATAACCATGATGACCTTTTTAATGTGAGGTTGAGCTGAAGCATAAAGACCTTTTTTTATACAGTATCATGTAATTGGTTGGTGTTATTGTGTAGCTCTTTATGATGAGGGCACTGGTTTTGGGGCTATTAGATTCTGTTCCAGGATGGTCCTTATTTTGATTCCATTTAATGTGATACCATGAAGCACTTGCAGTTTGATTGTGCCAACTGCACGTCCATGTGTGCTTGAGTGGTGACTGAGAGACAAGGAAACTGCTCAAACGTTTTGTTACTATTGAAAGGTTTAATATTATTAACATGAGGTAATCTGAAGCTTGGAGGGAAGATTCCACTTCAAAATGACGTGTGAACAGGCTATATCCCATTTTGGCTATTACAATACATCATTGACTACATGTGGTTGACTTTTTTTGTACCCGCCATATATTTAAACTAAGGACTCATTCTACATGGTTCACGTAATTGAGGAGGCAGACTTATACATTTCAAGGGCAATTAGATAAATTCATGATGACTCTTAAGCTTTACTTATAGTTTGGCTGCATTTGATATCAATACTCTGATCAGAATGCTATATATTTTTTTTTTACCACTTATTTTAATTTAGATTTTATATTGCCTAAACTGTTGTTTGGTCTTCCTGTTATGGTTCCATGAATAGATCCTATCGCTGATACTTTTTGACATCAGGCTAACTATATAGATATAATAAGGTTGACATTGAAATGTGATCTGGTTGCTATTCATCCAAATAAAAGCTCTGAGGTTTAGGTATTTATTGATGTATGGATTATGTGTACGATCTTTATGGCTAATGATTGTCGTATTCTATATGTATGTTTTTACAGAATTGAAACGAGGACTTATGATTATATTATTTTGGGTATTTCATTGAGTATTTATGTATGATCGTTTTTGCTTCATTATCATATGAAGTTATCATACTTAATTGAAAACGCATGTACTCAATGGTCGAAACATCAGGATTCAATGAAAACGTGCAATATTGGTTGGTATGTTTTTTCATTCCTTAGTGATTTATGAATTAGTAAAGATAAATGTGTGTGTTGCTTGTTCTGCACTTTATGAATTTAAATTAGAATGAGGGTTTAGACCTTATAACTAAGTTCTAGTATATGATTCGGTTTGAGGCATAGCACCTTTCACATTTGTTGCTGATGCTGCATTATCCAAATGTGTTAAAAGAGTGGTCTGGATTCCAACATATGATTCTACAAATAACATATTTTTATAGTGTTTTGGAACATGCGATTTGGTAGGCGTTTAGTATATATTTAGGAATCTAGTGTATGATATTTATTTTTATCAACCAGGTAACATGGAAACTATTCCATTTGTTACGTAGGAATGAAAGGCGTTGGCTATGACTATGACCTTTGATATAATTTAGAATATAGAAAGATACTAATCTACGACTAGGACTTCTGGTTTCATTGCAAGTGACTGAAGACAGTGTGCCCTTCACCAATTGGATGAATGCATTTTTTCCGCAGCAGGTTGCAGTTATGTTTCGAGCAGCTGAATATATAGAGAAGGAGCACCTGAAAGCGGGATGTATTTAATGGACTAATCTGAGGTGGGCTCGATTATCTTCCTCTCCACAACTGTTTAATTTTTGTGACTAATTGGAGACTAAATATTTCTAATTTCTGCACATTCCAATCAAAGTTAGAATAGGCACAAAACCATTAATTAAAAGGATTGAAAAATTATGGAATACGTCACAACAAGAAATAAAGTCCCCTTCTCTTGTTTTTCTGTCAACCTACCTTCTTATTCTCACCTGAATCAATTTTTGAGTTGGCCCTTATGGTCTTTTTATTATGCTTTCAATTCATAATTGTACATAACTAATATGACTAAAACACAACCACTTTTTTCAACTAATCTTAGCCACTGCATTTTCATTTTCATTAAGTGTCAAGATAAATGTATTCATATAGAGGATGTGTTCACACATCTGTGGAAATGTGTAAAAGACTCATATATTTACATGTTTCAGTCTGTTTCTCAAAATATGTTAACTCTTTGTTAGGGGTGGGCAAAAGAGGAGTTTTTTTGTGAAATATAAAATATTTCCATAATTTTGCATAATTTGGGAAACTATTACTTGCTGGTATCTTGCATGGAAATTTAAATAGTCTCCTGTAGTAGAATGTACTGCAAAAAAGCACGAACGTGATATTCCATTAAAAAAATGTAGTGAAAGCAAAACTCACAAATTTTATGAGAATTCACCTGCATAATAAAAATGAGTTACTTTTCACCTTAGTTTTTTGAATCGTGAAACACAGGGAACCCACTCAAGTCGCAGATACAAGGAACAATGGCTATAACTGTTTCAGTCTTGCAATCCTGGAGTAGGTTTAGCAGAGTTAGAAAGAGAAAGGATGTCTTTGTTGAAATGTAAACCATATTTCAACCCTAGAATAGGTTTACTCCTCTTACACTCTAAACATGAACATCCTGGTTGTGGCGTTCTTCATATCCTTTGCACTTTGCAGTGCCACATTGCACTCCTGTGCAGCAAGGTGGAATTAATGATGTTGTTCCAACAGTGTATCCACCTGTCAGGGAATTTAAATGACTTAGAGTCCCTTCCTCTGAGACGTATGCATTACAAATGACACAATTAGATAAAACAATTAATCCGACCAGGGAAATGACAATACTGAACGTTGGCATTGGCATTGGGCACTCCATTTAAAATCCATATCAGGTGCATGTTTCTGCCACAGTAACAAGATGCATGATTCACGTTAACAAATCGGCAAGCAGAGGGACAAATTTTTATTTGTTCAACCATTTCCGCCTGAAATTTCACAAATAACTACAAATGTAGCAACTAAAGGGGCAAAATGCAGGTAGAATCGTCTACAAGGTGCTACTAGATGGTTATATAAAAGGGGACAGGGGTATGGCTACAGTAGGTGTTTCCAGAAGACAAGCATCTTCTGAGATTTACATTATGTCCTAAGGTTGGAAACTAGGTGGCTATTTTCAAGGAATAGGTCCAAGGCACTGAGCAAAGAAAGCAGAGGCCTGCTCTAGAACCGTTCTTACCTTACCATATTACAGAATTCACAAAATGAGGAGTGACATATTTATAGTATTTTGAGATGTGACATCAATGGAAGGTCTGTTCCCTTGTATGGCTTATGTTATACATGAATGATTTTCTATGTGACGCAGATCTCAAAAGTAATGTGAAGCTCCTGGAGTAACAACATAGGTGAATGGGATTCAGTTGATATGTTCATATATTTCGGCATAAGCAAGTAAAAAGGGTTATATTTGTTATGATAGGAGTTGTTAAGTACAACATTTTGCATCCTGCTGATCTGAGGTTGTACCACCAGATATTAGTCCAGGGTGATCCCCAGGTATTTGCCATGCGGCACAAAGCAGGAAGTGAATTCGAGGTGAGAGACCTTTTCATGATAAGTATGAACTATTGAAGGATTGTCTTTCAAATATGTTAAGAGACATTCAAATTGAGAGGAATTCTATTTAACAGAAAAGGTGATCTCCCTATTTTCAGGTGAATTGAAAAGCTCTTTCAGTTGGTCTTTATCTGTTAGATCGGATGACTATGTGTACAGCAGACCGTTGTCTTCATCCTGGTCAAGGGAAACAGTGTTGCATGGGAGTAAGGGTTGACTGTTAAGGCACTTCTCAGATCAGGGTAAGGAGCAACAAACCTAGGGATCTCAGAAAACCAGACTTAAGAGAAGTACTTACAGGACCGAAAGATTAAACGTTTCTCTTATAAATCAATTTTTAAAGGCTTAGAGTGAAAAACACAGTGTTCAATTTTTTGACAAAGTTTGTTTTTAATTCTAAATTTTCAACAATATACCAATAAAACGTTGATCTAAGTATAATTAATGCTTGCATGCTTGATAGAACAAGATTACACACAAACTTGAAATGCATAAAGCAAAGGTTTACATCTATGTACTTATCCACTTGCGGAAGATTACATTTCATATAAATATTCACCTACAGGAACTCTAGCTATGTGACTTGAGGACAGCATGCTCCACATTTGAGAGTCTGAAGAGAAAACTTTGGAATTCAAAGTCATATTCAGGCCCATTCAATGCAGTTTGAGTGTACAAAATGGCCATGTCAAATTTAATGAAGTGAAACAATGATTTGTGGAGACTGACTTGGTAATCATCAATGTGAGTCAAATTTGTGTGTAAAAGAAGGTTCCTGACACCAAGGGATCTGTGAAACCAACCTAAACAGTGATAAACTACCAACTGTCAGCTGATAGGCGAGACAGGTAGAAGTGCTGGTTTCCCAACGCTATAAAAGATAAGCAAACCTTAACTCAATACCTGCCTTGTTCATAATGGGTGGATGTTGATCATTATTTTGGATTTGCTTTTCACAGAAGGATAACTATCTAAGTGAGGCGAATCTGCATTCTCTACTAGCTTTAGTTTAAAAACTAAGTGAATACACATTTTTGTCATGTGCAGACTTTTCTAGAGTCCCTAATTTTTGCATTTTGTGACTGCTACAGAGCTCTATCATTTGGACCTCCTTTTTCAAGATTTTTCTCTGTGTAGGGTGATAATTCCAGACCAGCTCATGATTCTTGCTGTTTGAATATTTCCAATGTATTCTTATGCTAGAAAATATATGCAAAGTTTCTCTCCAAGTTTACATTTTTTCTGTTTTTATAAGAGGAAAAAGACTAATGGTTTCCAGCTAAATATTTATTCTGAATGTTTACTTTTTTAGTGTTAAAAGTACATGACAATAAATTGTTGCAAAATCCACAATTTCCATACGGTATCCCTAAATTTGAAAACTGTGTGAAGTTGCAGTTTTTTTATAGACCTTTGGGAAGCATACAAAACAAACACAAAAAAACGTTCCCCCTCTATTTACGCATTTTGGAATTATTGTGCAATAATATAGTACAGTTAAATGCCAAAACTGCACCTTGTGTTTTTTTTACGAAGTCTATATAAATGCCGGCTTCTGACTTTTAAACGTTGGCTGAGGGATAGCTGGTAAATCATAGTCACTGCATCAGGTTTCCACACATTGTTCATCTAAATCTTAAAGAATGTGTGCACGGAAATTTATGAGAATGTGTTAATTTCTCACAATGTGTAATCCCTTAACAGGTGTACAAATCGATTGCATATGAGATTTTATTTCCGTCACAATTTAGAATGATTACCTTAGAGCCTCACATACCCGAGTTTAATGACATGTATTGCTTAATCATTTAAGTTACTTTTCATATTGAAGGCAAATTGTTATTGCAGCATACAAATAAACATACAAATTAAACAGACAGTCCTGCTTCCTTAATGGATGGAAATTCTAAAAACCATCTTCTTGAATACTATCCATCATTCTTTACATTACAAACAACCACACAATTGGTCACATCTTCTCTTAACACTATACAGGCCTTCCTATCAAAAACAGTTCTGAATGTCTTTCCTATATTGATTAGATTTCTAGAGGGACTGGGTCTAAAATGCAGGCCTCCTAGCATGGATGATCTCAGTTTGTGCCCTTCATCTTCACTCGCTATCGATAGCAATGATGTCACGATTCTTATTTCCAACACTTGGCTCCTCAATAGGCAAGGATAATCATCATTCTCTGTGCTAATGACCAACACATGATTACAGTAGCAGACAAGGCAGGCTTCAGAAAGCAATCTGATACCAAGCTAATGAAACACAACAATGATTGAAAGGATGCTGCGTCTAGGGTACCAGATGAAGTATGTCCGTCACTATAATGTAGGTCTACTGGGATCAGCCTTGGTTAGTAGTCTAATAAACTAGGCCTAACAGTAATCTGACAAATCAAAACCAGAATTGTTATCTGAATACTAAAGAGATGGAAACAGGAAGAACTAATGCAACACTTATTACCGCCATTAAGGAAGTCCCATTGAGGCATATGCCTTCATCTGGGGGTGTCCATTACAATTACTGCAGTGCCCTGAGGTAAAGACAATTATCATTTCACAGAAGACTCGAAGAAGCTACAGAGAAGAGTAGGCAGAAATATTGCTCTGAGTGCTCTCCCCCTACATATTACATATTCACAATCAAGGAACTGTGCAAATAAGCCACACATTTCTTCACTGGAAAACATATAGCGTACTCTCTAAAAGATCAACTTGATCAGTATTATCACAATACTTTGCAAAACCCAAGCAGACGTCATTAAACAAAGGAACATCCCAGAATGTCTATTATTGGTGATTGTTAGTGATGCAGGATTGGGAGAAAATATATTTTTTCACTCCTTTAGATGGCCCATTTAAGTCGATTAAATGGAATAAATGGAACTTAGGGCCTTTATAGCATGAGGCTGTGGCATGACTACACAAATAATATTTTCACTTGCATACAACACAGTCACAGGTTGCAAAACATCGTTTCACAATAGCCTGTGACTCTGTGTTGTACGATTGAGGATTGGCATAATTATTTGCAGAAGTGTACATGTTTATCATGTGAGGGTGACAAAGGAAGCCCTGTTGTCATCTATTTGCATTTTATTGGGTTGCTCAAGGTTTAGCATGAAAGCAGCACCAGGATTGCTGGGGTGCCTCTGCTAGTGCCCCAGTGAATGCTGGGACACCAGAAGAGAAGAGGAGCACAAGGCGGCCCGCAACGTCCATGAGGATATGTTTTTTTTTAGATATTTTTTTATTTTCTACCTGACCCTCCTTGCCCCTCCCCTTGAGATTTGCGGTGGCCTCCTCCGCTGCTAAGTGACTCCATGTGTGTGGCCAACGTCTTGGGAACAACAACACTCAAAAAACACTACCATGGGGATGGGGTCTGCAGAGGTTTAGGCCACTGGGTATCAAGGCCAAACTGGACCTACTCAGTTAGTGGGTTGACACTTTAAAATATGTTTCTTCACACATTCAGGCTTCTAGAAAAAAACTCTCTAAAGCAGTGGTTCCCAAAGTTTTGACTTCTGCGGACCCCCACTTTGTCATTACTGGAGCCTGGGGACCCCTACTAAATCTTTTTTGGAATCTGCGGACCCCCACTGAGACTTTACTGAAAGCTGAGGACCTTATCTGTTAATATTATTTAATTTTCTAAGCAGTCGCGGCCGCCCTGAGGAGACTTCACGGACCCCCAGGGGTCCCCGGACCACAGATTGGGAACCACTGCTCTAAAGCAACAATCGGTTATTTCAGGGGTGTGGATTTCCAGTGAACATGCAACCTCATGCTTGAAAGATGCACTGTGGAGCGTCCCATTAGACCAAGAGTCTAACAGAGAGCAGTCTGCTTTACATGAGCTTTCATACTTTGTGGGCTCTGTGAAACTGTGGGCCTGATTTAAGAAAAGTGGCGATGCATTCAATGCAGCACCATTTTTCATGCAGCCCTCAACACCCCCCTAACGCCACCATGTGTGCACCGTATTTAACATATGGTGCACCATGGCGGTGGTTAGGGAAATAGCACCAAAATATTTGAAGCTAGTTTGATGTTTTGCAGGATTAGTGTATAAAATGTTGATGCTAATTCTACAAAGCACATTGAGGCCCATTTTAAATAATGGCATGGCACCTTTTAATGCCTGCTCTGTGCAGGTGTTAAAAATGCTGCACAAAATGATGCAAAGAAATCTTCTAGATTTCTTTGCACCATTTTTCAGCCCCCCTAATAGAGGAATGCCACCCCTTGCATACATTGTGCTTGGCACAGGCATAATGTGGCTCAAGGGGTTGCAAAGTGGCGCAATGCATGCATAGCGCCACTTTCTAAACATGGCGTGGGGAAAGGCCACCTTAGCACCGCCTTAGCACCAAAAAATGATGCTATGATCACCCTAATGTGGAGCCAAGGGCTCTTAAATCTGCCCCTGTGTTTTCAAGGTACACATGTATACTTCACATAAAGATATTGTGCAGCTTTTCTGATGGATTTTCAAGGCCTCTTAAAAGGCTACTCAATATTTCTAAAGGTTGTAGTCACACACTAATTTTACTACTGGGTATGCAGCTCAACTCACTAAACTGTAGCTTTTCAGATCATCTGTACCTCAGATATTTGTTTGAGGGCGATCTAAGATCGTGCAAGCCTCTTGTGAAAAGCCATCAGCAACACACAATCTTTCTGTTCTGAAAAATGCACCCATCTTCAGGAGCCAACTACTAAGTTTAATAAAGTACAGAAAACTGGGCATTTCCCAGGAAGTTCCCAGATTTGGAAATCCAGTAAAGTCAACGTGTTTTCAACGAGTCACTCCACATTGATCAAATGCTGGTGGGTTAAGTCTAGAATTCTTTAACACACCACTCAATATGTTTAGATAATTTAAAATTCAAATTGTGTTTCTCTTAAGATAGTGGATATTAATTTGTCTTCAATTTGGGGGGAACTGATACGTTAATTACATTTTGTGTGGTGAGTGGCATGCAGCAACATCTCTGACTCTAATTGCTATCCACTATACGCGTGCTCACTCTGATGGGCAGAGTTCTTGCCCTCCATTTTTGTGGAAGAAATGCAGTACATCATTCACTTAGCACAGGGGCAATGCTGTGCCCCCCCCCCCACAACTGATTACAGATTAATTGTAGAAGATAGCATCCAGAGTCTATTACTCAAAAAGCTAGGCCCAAATGTACTGATATTTTGTGCAAGCATGCAGCAACTATAAGCAATATTAAGTGTAAGCAAACAATAGCTTCAAACAATTTTCAAGTACAAAAGGATTTTTGCACTGAACGACATGAGTGCAGTCAAATGACCTTGCATGACTTTCCACAATACTCCCAACAGCGCATGCAAAATAGGTTTTATGTGATGGGAACAACGCAAATTTCCTTGTGATTAAACAAATTAATTCCTACTCAAGTCATATAAAGGTAACACAAAGCAGCTTTGCATCAGATCCTACCACCAACTGAAAACAGATTCAAAGCACAGTGTATGATTTTTTTCTTGAATAACATGTAACATTATCCTATGATGCATGTTGAATGGGGATGCAACCCTTCTTTCCTCAATCAAAGTGATTAGTTTGAATCAGAGGCAAGAACACGAGAATGGAGATTAAACTCGAAAGAGAAAGGCAGAAAAAGACCAAGAGAGCAGGGGAGGCTCCTCTCCAATGGCGGAGGAGTGTCACCCCCCCCAGCCAAGAGCCAGGAGATGAATAATAAAACAATAGTTTAATATTGTTTTCTTTCTCATCTGCTGGCTCAGCCAGCTTGCAAGGAAGGGTGGGGCTGGGTCATGGGAGAGGGAGGAGGGGAGAGTGCACCTAAGTGCGTATGTGTGTTTGGCCGGCCATCTAAGGCCAACCAAACACACATGCGCACTTAGGTTTCTTCACCCCATCTGTGTACACGGGCTGGAGAAACTGCACAGACCCCAGGGTTGTGTCTGAGCGGCAGTCCAAGCCATGCAGACCAATCCTGATGCTGCTTTAATGCTAGCTTTAGCACAAAAGCAGGACCAGGATTGCTGGAGAGCCTGTGCTTGTGTCCCAATGAATGCTGGGACACCAGAAGAAGAGCATGAGGTGGCAGGAGTGGCGAGCTGTGGCAATGAGAAAGGTAAGTGTTTTTTTTCAACTTATTTTCCCCGTCCCTGTCGTCCCTCCCTTCTCATTTGTGGAGGCTGCCACTGTAAGAGAGAGCTAGAGAATGTGAGAGAGAGAAAAAAGAGAGAAGAATAATAAATGACAATTAAGTATACACCCCACTATTACAGCATTCACATGAGAAAGTTTGAAGATGAAAAAATTATGGAGTACTCTCCACTGTCCTGATATTAGCACACAGACAGATCAAATGTGGAAGAGCCTTCAGTGAAGCATTAATCTGATGACAGTAGCGCCTTACCATTTTGTGCCTTATTACCACGTACCATAAATTGAACCGGATCAACATGTGGATCAATTGACTATTGTAAAAGTTCATTTTTTAACAAATTAGTTAGTACAAAAGTTTTCTTTGAACTTATTTCTAAGAGGGGAATTTGAAGATGGAAAGGTAGTGAAGAATAAAAAATGATATGCCACCTGCTGCTCTCTCAAATGGACATCAAGATTATGGAATCGGTTGACACTCATGAATTGTCTCTTGACTTGGAACTAGTAGCAGATTGCCCTTGTGCATAGCGTTCCCACTTGGCCACAAAATTTACTGAGCTCACAGACTGGAAGTAAGTTTGAATAGGGACGTTCAGTGAAAAAGAAAATTCAACTGTTTTCCCCCCACATTTGTATCACAAAGAAAAAGCCAAAATACAGATTTCAGAAAGTCTGGTTTAGATTTCAGAGGATTGTTATTAGGGTTTGCAAAGGTGCAGATTATTCTGGAACCTTCATGAAGGTCCACTTAAGATGTAAAACCGCTGTGTAGTTTGGGAGCGTTTCACCTCTGTCATTTGCAACATCTAATGTAACTTTTATCGTTATTTAATGCTCTAAAATTGGTCCTACCGACATGTAATCTACATAATATTGTTAGTGTTCTTTTCTTCTGCAGTTGATAGAAAAGTAGCATAAAACACAAACTTGTAGAGAAAAGGTCTGAATATATTTTCCAGCATGAAATGATCCGTAAACATGTAAGTGCCATACATCATATTCCACACGTCATGTTTGGCTTCTTTGGGTTATTTTGGAGGGTGGAACGTTGTAATTTCTTGCAACGTTTTCCAAGCCTCATGGAAATATTTTAGTTTTGGAAAGGTAATAAAGCTATTCACTCTTCCGCCTATGCTAAAAATTGTAGAATTAAATATTCCACGGTAAACACTGTCCTGAATTAGATATGCCTGGCAGAAAACTTTAAATGTATTTGTTCTTCCTGATGAGATTGTGCGTATAAAACGCTTCAAAACATAAAATTTGCAATGAAAAATTCCGCTTTTTTTGTATTGTGCTTAAATGTCCTAAAGATATTTTTCAGCTTAACTTTGTTTCATTAAAGTGAACAATACATCGCAGTGTGATATGAATGTTCTGTCAATGAAGAAAAAGACTAAGGACCTGAAGCTTTAGAAGCTGAATTCGTTTTAACGATTCAGTATTTGTAAGTATGAAGTGTTTGGAACTTTCAACTAGTCGCAAGATGTGGGGTTCTTGGGCATATGCAAAATACCACTAACTCGAATCAGGTGCTAATCAGGTTCCACCTATATAAATAGCCCCAAATGCATGAGGCTCTTTCACAATGGCCGCCTTCTACGTGTTGGCGAGGAGGATGGGAATTTTAGCTGCTATGTAGAGGAGAAGACAGGAGAGGATGTTTAGGGTGAGGATAGCCTTTTTGAACAGAGGAGGAGATCTATCTTAGATAGAGACTTAGATCAAATCGCTGATTTACAACCAATTGCAGAAAGACCAACAGGGAGAATTGTTGAAAATTTTGAAATCCCACTGCATGTCCAAGTACATTGTTCCATACTCTTTTTAGCTTCTGGAAGTTAACAGTGATTAATAGCAATAGCTAGGGAAGTTTCACAAAGTGCATTATCCCATTATGTTGTAGTTTTTTTTAAATGTTATGTTGTAAAGATTAATCAGTATATATTTTGTCCAAGCTCACACCATCATATACAACAAAGTAAACAATTTTTATTGTATTGCACAATTACCACATGGTATAGGTTGTGGTGGTGGAATTCATATTGCAATCTGCCCACCATCTGCCACTGAGTTCCTATATCGCAGTCATTAAACTAGCCACTCACTCAATATACAGGTTGTGTTAGATACCTCCTGTGTTATAAGAGACAGTGTAGCCCGTTGTGAAGGCAGCACACATGGCTCTCATATTTTCCACTGCAGTGGTTGTTTTGCTGCTCATTGCAGAAAGGAACAAGCACCAGCAGAAAAAATGAAAGCCAAATTCTTCAAATGGAGAAAATTCATTTTTGTTTTCAGTTGTTTGCCTCCCATAATAGTCTGTACTGGGAAGATTTTAAAAAATTGGGAGACATTTTAGTAAAATAATGACCAAATAGTTTGCACACACACTGTATAAGGAAATCATATTTAGAGTAACCGTTTATGTAAGGTGACTAGCACTCTGTAAACCTTTTTCTTATGTAACCACAAGACGTATTAGCCCCACCATTTCAATCAGAGTGCATCTCACATCATAATCGATTTAGCAATAAGCAATGTAAGTATAAGGCCTCAAGTTACTATTTTCTCCATGTTTCACCACAGTGGGATTTATAATTGTGTTTCTATAGGCAACTTAAAGATGGCTATTGTGCTTTTGTGAAGGCCTTTTTATTTATTTTAGATGACAGTGCTTATGCTTTATGGCCATGGGTAATACCTCCACATCTAAACCTACCACCGGATGTAAGCCAAGTTACAATTGAGCTCTCTCACACACACACACATTCAATAATTGAATTGCCTTTCTGAAAGGACGATTCAGATCTCTTGACAAAAGTGGTGGAGCACTGCAGTATAGCCCAGACATCTGTTTCAAAATAATAGACACATATACTGTATAACCTAGCAATAAGGAAGGGCCTACCCAATGGTACAATTGATTCAGATTCTGAATCTGAGGTTGAGGAACTGCTACCCAAGCTTCATCAAGATGCCTCTCTTACTGGAAAAGGCAAAACATGCTGTGCAGACATAGCAACACATTACCTTAAGGTAAGCATAAACCAAACATTTCAGATGAAACACAATATATCAGTGTTGCTATGCCATGAATCAAAATGTACCATTTAATAAGTTGTATGATAATTGTATTATATTTGTATTTTTAATGAAGATAAGAAACTGTTTTATAAGTATTGTTTTTGTTTGTTTTCAAACTCTTTGTGACAAAGCATAGCCAAAACAATGTTAAGAGCAAAAAAAAGTAATGCCTCCTTCTGCCTCTTCCTTTTTCAGTGCTTGAAGCTGTAGGAGTAGCAAACACATCATTCTCTGATGTTTATCTGCATGTATAACACACTGTATAGCATCACTGACTGAAAGACCACTAACGCATAAAGCCTCCTCACTTCCCCCAACCCTACATCTATCATCAGTTACTATGAATGGGCTTGTTTGAATGTTGTCCCAGGCACTTGTGACTTGTCCAATCCCAGAAATAGAAACCATTGCCACCTGCATGAGAGAAAGCTGCCTCAAGCTCATCTCCGACAAGACTGAGCTCATCATCTTCGGAAACGCCAGCTTGGGATGACCTCTGGTGTCCCACATCCCTCAGCACCCCTCCTGCACCAACCGAGCACGCCTGCAACCTAAGCATCATCCTCGCCTTATCCCTATCCATCACCCCCCAGGTAAACTAAGTTGCCTCCTTCTGCCGGCACACACTCCACAAACTTCGGAAAATCTTCAGATGGATCCCAGCAGACTGTGGCAAGACAGTCACCCCTGCCTTAGTCACAAGCAGGATTGACTACAGTAACACCCTCTACGCCGGCACTTCGACTAGAAACATCAAAAACTACAACTCATCCACAACGCTGCTGCCCTGACTCATCCTGGACCCCCCACGCCGCGAACATATCTCCCAACACCTGAGGACTCTCCACTGGGTCCCAGTCGAGAAACGAATCACCTTCAAGCTACTCACCCACACGTTCAAGATCATACACAAAGCAGGACCAGCCTACCTGAACCACTGAGTCTCCTTCCACACCCTCACCAGATCCCTCCGCTCCGCCCACCTGGCCCTGGCTACCATACCTCGCATTCATAAAACCACAGCCAGAGAGCAATCCTTCACCCACATCGCAGCAAAGACTGGAACAACCTCCCCCTGCACCTCAGACAAAGCCCATCGCTCACCATCTTCAGTGAGAACCTCAAGACGTGGTTCTTCGGATAAGGCTCTCTCCTCTCCCCCCACCAGCGCCTTGAGACCCTCACAGGTGAGTAGCCGCACTTTACAAAAACTAATTGATTGACAGATTTGCCACATCCCTGCTATAGTGCCCCATTCCAGCCTGCATATTCACTGTTCTGCAAAATATTGTGGCAATAGTTTGGGACAGATAGCTCTCTGGCCTGATAAAGCCATCCACCAGTGACACATGCTGGTGTTGTCTGCACCTCTGGTTAATATTTTTGTGCTGCAAGACACTGAATAATGTGGTCACTGCATCTGTGAGTTTATGGAGTCATCTAGAAATTGTTGTCGCTCCTCCACAGTATTGCTCCTATGTCCCTGCTCTTCACTCATGTGCTATGTGCGCTTTCATGACTACTAACTGTCTATTCATAGATTTGATGCTTTTATTCTCCAGGCACTGCACAGACAGCACGGAGGCCCCTAAGCCACCAAACAAGCTTAATGTTTTACCAACATTTTTAGGTGTTACAAGGACTGCGTTTCTTGTCCTGTAAGCACTGTGCCAGTGCTGCAGAAGCCTCCATCTGTCGGACCCTCACAGCAGATTGTGGTATGTCCCTCACTGTGTCTGGCTCCTTAGACACATTGTGGAAACCTTGCAGTGGTCAAACTGCTGCTCTGTGTCGAGCTGACACAGGTTGATGTTGGCGTGGCTCTTAAATCGGTGACTTCTTCCATGCCAAAGGGACTGTCTAGGGGAGCCTCATGATCTGTTTCATCCTCCCTCTAGGGCGTATTTTGTGTATAGATATGTTTGTTACTATGATGAATGGAAATCATGTTTTGTTTTAATAGCAACATTTATATTAAATGTTTTTTATATGACTGTATGAAGTTTTAAAGTGTTTCATTTCATATGTTTAAATGTTTGTATATTCCTAATATTAAGACTAATGTAGCAGGTCTACATCTCCCATAATTCATCAGGAAGTTAAATACAGGCATTATTATGGAGTAATTTTTTTATTTCTGGCCCATCTACTATGTTATTATATTTAAAAAAGGAAGCACAAAATTCACTATTCATCAATCTGTCTTACATTTAGCTGTACTGCGTGAGTTGGAAGTGTCTATGTCGGTGAGTCCAACAATGCTCTCTGGCTGAAGAGTAGACTCAATAAGGTCTTCTATAGGAGTTGTTGGAGGCTGTATGGATGGTCCACCACCTGTTCCATGTGCCTCAGACAGATGATTGGCCACCTTCTCCTTTGTGTGGGATCCAGTGGAGTAACAAATGCTCCTGCAACACCTGCGGTGCGCAGGGGGATGAGCTCCAGGAGGCGCCCTTAACATAGCACTCTGGCCAGAGAGCTCCTGAGTGAGTCAAGAGTCTTTGCAGGGGGGCCCTCAAGTTTTGTTAGGCCACTGGCGGGATCTCAAACTATGCTACCTTTTCTGATTTCTTCTATGATAAGCTATGTGACTACTACTGAATTCATTTTTTTCTTGAATGCCCTTCCACATTTTTTCTTTTGAAAGTCTGGGATGTTTAAGGAGCTTTTACCAAAAAGCTCAATATTATGAGGTACACATTCCTCTGTCAGGACCTCCTACTAGTTTTCACTACATTTTAATTTCCTTTGCTGTCCTGCATTATCCTTCTCAGATTCCTCTTGGGACAAATCGGCCAAGGGCAGAGACAATCTTAAAACATAAACAAATTTGGGTCAGAAATCTATGCCTGGCTCTGTGTTACAGAGGCTTGCATTGAGCACACGATAAATTATTTCCTCATTATGATGTCATCACACAGTGCCCTTGAATGCGATTTTTACAATTTGCAACTCCCAAATACCGCCTCACTGTTTACTGATTCGTTATTAGAGAATCTGTAAACCGCGAAGGCGAATCCTACCGACCTTCGTACAATTGGCCATTAGCTTGGTGATGACAAAAAAGGACATTTTTAACATTTGCTTAGGGACGATAATTTAAACTGTCCAAAACATGGCAGAAAGAAAATACACACATCACTCACTATATTGGTGAGAAAATAATCTCCATAATAAGAGAAAAACATTTGAAAAGTCTAAAGAAAAGTGGAGAATTATATACTAAACGTTAAGAAAGGCAGAAAAAGAACACTTTTGGGGATGAAAAATCATTTGCACACAACTTATAGTGAATATTTTTTTACTAAAAGCCCATGTAGTTCTTCTGCAATTTGCTTTGCACATACGGTACAGGCGTTTGCTTTCTGCTAATATTTCTCAACTGCTATTCTGTAGTGACCATTTTATTGCCTCTGCTGCGTGCTCAAAGTTCAGCCTTATAGAGAGGACCGTTTTCCATTTTCTAGTTGTAAAGTAAATGGCAGCGGCTCCATCGGCCAACATTGTGGCTGCTCGCCTCCCCTTTCCAAAGCACTAAATAAACTAGGAACAATTACCTAAAAAAGCCATCAGCCAGAGGCTCATCTGAAGTGATATTCATATAATCTGTGCTGTGCAATTCATCAATTGATTTTAAAACACTTCACCTTGCACGCTGCAACCTGTTACTGACACTTTCCGCATGACATATCTGAGCTGCTAAGTGTACCATTAGGAGATTAGGGAACAGCCAACAAACGTATAAATTATGTATGGAGTTATGTGAATGTTTATCACCTGATAAAGTAGCTGTTCTAGCTGTGGGGCCGAGGGTTAATATATTCACTGAAGTGTTTATTAAATAAACAGGCAGGCCTGGCACATCTCTATTGAAACTGGATCTGTACAAGATATGCGAGGCCTAGCATCTGCAAGAGTTAGTTCTGGCCTTGATAAAATATAATGACCAAAACTGCATAACAGTGCACTGTGCGGGTGAATTTTGCATCATTATTTGCACTGAGGAACTGGTGCAAAACAACATTATTCTGACTGACCAGTGCGTTGATTGATTAATGTAAAAATCATTTTAGAGGTTCACTAGACAAAATGTATTTTTTAATTGTGTATATTTGTGGCTGAAGAGGAAGTTACAATTTGTTTTAGCGGGAGAAAATTCTGCAAAAAAAATACCTATTATCGAAAATGTTCGTCTGTCATTTTCTTTTGCTGGAAGAAGTTCCTGGAAGCATAGTTGCTTGAAATTCGCACAGTTTGTTATTTCATTTGGGAACGTCATGTTAATTTACCAGCTGAATATTAAATATGCACAATTATGAAAACGTCGCCACCATAGGTGGCCTTTTTTATTTCTCTTCAGCATTTCAAGTTATGACAGGTCAAAGCTGTGGAAGAATCGGAGGCGATTAGATACAAAGAAAAACATTTTGTCAAAAATTATGACCTTCGATATTACTACTTCAGCCCAAGTGAGACTAAATAAACCTGGTCAGTGTTTTTAAGACTTCAACCTGAAGAGAACGCTGTTTCTGCTTCTAAATTGTTCTCTTTACTTATAAATGTGACGTATTATAAACTTGATAAGAAATGCAAGAAAATAAAAATCAGGAGATTGGGTGTTAGATCTTTCAGCCTTAGTGTGGTCTTCCCCCAAACCTTTTGCCTACTTTGCCTAATTTTTGCTGCTCTTTTATGAAGGCCTGATGCCTCTGAGCACTTTACCACTCATAACCAGTGCTAAATGTGTTCAATCCTCTAAAACATAGGGGGTTATTCTAACTTTGGAGGAGTGTTAATCCGTCCCAAAAGTGACGGTAAAGTGACGGATATACCACCAGCCGTATTACGAGTTCCATAGGATATAATGGACTCGTAATACGGCTGGTGGTAAATCCGTCATTTTTCCGTCACTTTTGGGACAGATTAACACCTCCTCCAAAGTTAGAATAACCCCCATAGTAACAGTAGTGTATCCATAAATGGGATAATTAAATTACTTATAAGTCCTTAGGAAAGTGCACTACATGTGCCCAGAGCCTGTAAATTCAGTACTAATAGTGGGCCTGCAGCACTGATTGTGCCACCCACTTGCGTAGCCCTTTAAACATGTTTCAGGCTTGCCACTGCAGAGCCGGTGTATGCAGTTTGACTTCTACATCCACTTGGCATTTAAAAACCCTTGTCCAGCCTTAGATACCCCTTTTATTACATATAAGTTACCCCTGATGAAGCAGAAAAAGAAAGACTAACAAATATTCATATAGCATGTAACAAAATCGTAAAAGGTAGTGTGTTTTTAGCAAAGAAAAATAATGTATGTGGGAAAATGTGCCCACGAGGTAGTTCGTCATTATTATAAACAAGATTAATTAATCATGAAGAATTGACAAATATAGCAATCATTCATAATTGAAAATGTATTTTATGATTTTCTTGTTGAAACTCTTATATGTTTAGCTTACATTTAGCAGAGGCTTTGGCCATGTTGCCTGGTCTCAAATTTTAACTGTGTGGTTTTCACTTGTATTAACAAAGGCATATTCTTTTACTTTAAGGTTGTATTTTTCCAGTAGAAATGACTAATGCACTTTTCTCATGGTTTCGTGCTAGGCTAGTTTCATCCCCTTTGAAGCAAGGTCAGTTTCTGCAGGTGCAGACAATAAAGACACTGATACAGAAATAAATGGCAAACTTTGTTTGCAACTTGTGTTCCAAGGCTCCAAGGACACCTTATGCATAAATGAGTGCTAAGAGAAAGACACTATTCATTGGTCAAAAGAAGCCACCCTATGAACCCTCCAATGGAAGACCCGGAAGAATTTGGAACGTTTCTTACTTAAGCCCACCGGACAAAGAGAAGTCAACCATTTTCTACGATGCCATTTTGAAGCCTGATTCAAGACGCCATTTTAAATGACCCTTTGATGCCTTTTTTCTGTCGCAGAAAAGGAGACTTTAAAGAATTCTCATCCTGGAGACATTAACTTTAATTTTGCCCCGTCTTGTTCATGCAGTAACTTTGCCCCATTTCCCTTGCTGCCGCAAGGAAACTTGCTTTAACTTTGCCCCTTTGAAATTCACCCCATGCTGATCGAACCGGTACCTGAAGGACGAAGACTTACCCTGAATGCTGATTGTATTTGGTAATTATGAAAGGATAATTGTATTATGCATTGTGTTTTCCTTCATAGGTACCAACTGCTTATTTTGACAGGGCCCAAGCTAGAAGTTTTCTAAATTTGTGTTAACTAAATTCGTTTTGCATGAAGCCCCACATGCTAATGCTAATTAGAGTTTAGTTGAGGTATTCACTTGATGCACCATGTTGAATTGAAATCTTGTTATACTGACCGATGTATGCAATTAGTCAAATTCAGTTACTTGTATTAGTGATTTGCATTGCTATAACCGAGTGCATTATAATCCAGATTTTGCGTAGATTGTGTTTCTTTCGTCGTTATGGACAGCTAGTAATGTTCGTATACATATATCATTTGATTTTGAGACTTATATATATTGTGTTAGCTTTGTTAATATAGGGGAAATAAACTCATTAACCATTAATAAACAGGTGTGGTTATTCATGACTGAAAGGTCATGGTGCGTCAAAACACTGATTGTTATTGATTCCTAATGTGTTATTTGATCTATGAATTGAGTATTGGGTATTGATTATAATGGTTATTGATTATTGATTTGAGTGATCCGACTATTCTTGGATGAGGAGAACCCAACTCGGTTAAAAGGTTCACCGACCTCCAGCGCGTCCAAGTACAAGTAATTTATAAAGACTGGACGCGCTATCACCCCTAAAATAGGCCCTAGGTAGCCCAAGGGCAGGTTGCTCTTCAACTAAATGGTGGGATATATATTCAAAGTTTTAATGTTCTGACTCACTAATTCATTTTTCACTATTGTGAGGCCCACCCCTCTCATAAGCTGACATTCGTGATTCGTTATTACATTTAATGAAGTGTAATTTCTGATTGAGAAGGAGTAGACCTGTCATGTTTAGTACTTATGGAATTGTAATGATAAATCTTCTTTAATGGTAAAGTCAGATTTACTATAACATTTTTGAAAATGCCACTTTTAGAAAGTTGGCATTTTCCTGCTCTTAGCCCTGTGTCTCTGTAGCCTGTCTTCAATACATGTCTGGGCTAGGGTGACAGCTGTTTTCCTGCAATCTCCCTAGACAACCTCACATAAAGAAAGGGTAGATGTGAATGGCCCATTTGCATGTTGCTGGGCCAAACTGGGTAGGATGGGAGGGAGGAGCTGACACAACTGAGTAGGCTGTGTCCTGCTCCCTCACAAAGTAATGCTTAACCCCATGTAGTGAGTCTGGAGCCAGTGTAGGAAGAACAGACATCTGTGCACTTCAAAAACACTTCTTTGAAGTCACCCCCACTTCAAAGGCACAGCTGGTTATATTGGACCTCTGACCCTACAAACTCAGTACACTTTTGGGCATGTGAGGAAGAAGGGCTGGTGTGCTTCTATAAGGACTGTCACTCTGAACTGCTGCTCTTGAAGTACTGCTTTTCTGCTGTTCTGCCCTTCTGCCTGCTGCTCTACTGAGGAAGGACTGGAACCACCTCATTTGAACCCAGAGTGACTCCAAACGCTTGATTTCTGTTCTTCTGAAGTCTCAAGAACACAAAATATTTCCAAACAACCTGCAGCAACACCATATCTTTGCTTGCTACAAGTTCTGCCCTGTCAAGTGGTGCAAATCCAGTCCTGGGTCCTTGGAAGTGGGTATAAATTCCAGCAGCTACCAAAATTCATGAATCACCATCATCACGCCAGTCTGAACTGAGACATCTTCTTCGATGTTGATGCATCGCCGCTTCAGGAGATTTCGAACCATCACCTACACCAAATGGTCTCAGCAGCAATGCATCCCCGATTGCACGCAATGGAACCAACTCATCACCTACCTTGCAAGGATCAAAGATGAAGCATCAACTCAATTCCTCCTCAAATCATTCCACACCCCATCCCTGGATGCCCATGCATCCCGAACCAAGGTACTGATTTCAGCAGGCCAAAGCCGATCCCTGTATCCGTCTTACGGTCCATCTCGTTGACCTGTTTCTTCAGATTTGACCTGGTCTAGCGCAACAAGATATCCCTGATTGACCTTTTATGTTTCTATTTGCAGATAATCTTTAAAAATGCATATCTTGACTTCTATTTATTAGATTATTGTAATTTTGGTCTTGTTTTGTTCATTAAATTAAGCTCTATTTGTCTAACCAGGTGTGACGTTTAGATTTTTTTTCTGTATTAAGTTTGCACAAATATTTTACACATTGCCTCCTAAGTTAAGCCTGCCTGATTTGTTCCAAGCTACCAAGGAGTGAGCAGAGGTTAATTTATAGTGAGTGTCTGACTTACCAAGAATAGGATTGAGGTTCCTGCTTGGACAGGGTGCATACCTCTACAACCATAAACCCAATTGCTAACACTGGGGATAACCCTACTCAAAGAAGAAGGCTTGGTATTGCAAGTTGGGTGATACATATCCCCTATCACATTCCTATCTTGGAGTGATGATTGCAGGTAATTTTTATTTGGAGCCTCATGCCCAAAATACAGTCAGCAATATAAAGATTCTTATGTAAGTTTTAATAAAATGAATGAGGATTCTTGGCTACAATCATTCAAACTAAAATATGTTGTGCAATGTGGTGTGCAGACAGACTGGCCATTTAGGGATTTTGGAAAATAAATCTGGATTTTTTTTCTTTTCTTCCTGAACCACTTTCCAACAATGCCTTTACTGCGTGCTTGGGGTGTGAAACATTTAGTGACTAGGGGCCAAAGGCCACATTATGATGCAATCTAAAAAGACAGATGCCTTCAATCAATCTCGTAGGAATTGCTTGGAAGCAAGATGTAAAAATAAATAATGTAATTGAATTTATGAAATGGCTGTGAACTTCAGCTTTCCTCAGTTTCCAGCTGGGGCTCGGGTGCACCGCCACAACATCTTAATAAGGGGACTGATTCAAAGCAAGGCACAAGGATCATAAGTGGCAAGAGAGTGAAGATTGAAGATTCTCAATAACAGGGTTAGTATCCCATGGAGAAACGTTTACCAGGCAGACCAGAGTCAGCATCTTTACTCGCGAAGCATCTTGAGAATCATCTTGAATCATCAGGAAAGCTAGCACTTGTATAGTAAGGTTCTAAGTCAGACGTCCCACTGGATAGGTATTTTTGTTTTGCTAGCAACATGAGTGCTGTTCATCAAATCAGTAGAAACATTTCCACAAAAAATGCTCTTCAGCTTTAGTTCTTCGTGCAAAGGTTTGTGCAGATTTGTCAAGCGCTGGCCAGGAAAATATATTTTCCAAAGGTGTCATTTCCCATTTTAACTCCATGGGATTATATGCTCCTCAATAAAAACAAAACATCAGAGCAGAATTACAACAAACTTGGTTTGAAAGTAAAATTGTGCTCACGAAAGTGGCTTTGCTTGATTGGGTGCAAATCTGTTCAGTAGTTTATTGAACATTAAAGTGTATATTACTTGATGAGCAGGCTTGCAATAACCCCCAATTATACAGCACTGAAACATCAGCAGAACAGATACTCTTGTGTGATAACAGACATGACCAGTTCAGTCTCTTACACTATCCAACAAGTTAGTCTTAAACCAGCCTTATTTGTTCACACTATTACATACATCTTTCTCTACCTCCTGAAATTCAAGATAGGAGATGCTAACACTACGCAATGCTGGGAACAAAGGATTTTCACCCAAGGGGCATCACTTTCTAGCATCAGGTTACAGGGGTGTCAATTAGGGAATACCAAAAGTAGCAAATCCAACCGCAGGGTTTACAACAACTAGGGTAAAAACTGTGGTGTTAATCCATGAAATGTAACCGACCTGACTGCTGAAGCATGTTTGTTGTACTGCAAATCTTACTATGCAGTCGTTTGTGGCCCGTAGCAACTAGGACTCATTGCCAACTCCTTAAAACATTAATAGTGGTTAATGCCCTCTCTAAATGGCATTAATAAATGGTAATTGCTCATCCGCGATAATGGATGGGCCTGGACTAATGGTCCAGAATGGGCCAAGGCATAAAGGCATGGATGCTAGTACAGCATTTTAGGAAATACACAAATAGAAAGTGAGAGGAGATACATTTTATAAGAGTATAAACTTAACTTCCATATAGTGGACATCTAGTTCATTTATTTCCTGAAATGGAGATGAAGGACCACAAGGATAGTGTGAGCACCACAATCAGGTAAGTATTTGGGCTACCTCTGTCCTCAAAGAGGCTTCCCCCTGAATTGGAGGCATTTTGTAGGTTGGTGAAAAGGCACAGAAGAGTTTAAAGCAGGAGACAGCACCAAGACAGCTGGAAAGAGAGCTTCTCAAGATTAACGAGGAGCAAAGGTAGAGCATTGTAAGGCAACCAAATGCCCCCTACAATAGAAGCAAGAATAGCTGATAGAAAATCAAACTAGTCTTCTAAACAGAGAGTTATTGTTTGTGCGAACACAAACTCAAGCTCTATCCCAACTAAGGCCTAAAATTTGACTAAGTTTCAGGAAAATAAGCTTAACATACTAGTTTCAGAACAAAGTGACACACAGAGATACAATCACACATATCTAAGGCAGAAACCTACTTTTAATCCTTTAGTGAATGCAATTCCACCGGCAGTCCTCATATTTTGAAAAGGGATTTTAAAAGATACACCACATACATTGAATTCTAGGAATGTGATTTACAGTAACCTACCAAAGCAGAAAGGATGGCACTTGACTTGATATAATCATCAAGCTAGCATAAAAAGTGGGTGTTGTTGTATTCCAGGTGAAGGAGGCCTAGATGAAAGTGTATGTGTGACTGCTCTTGGATAAGTGAAACTATGTGAAGCTTGCGCAAGACCCAGTGGGGCCCATTCAAATAAACATTTATTTGGGTGAAGCAGCAGAGGTAGGTGGATAGATGCATAGGTGGGAAGACACATTTTTAAGGTCAGACAAATTGAACATTCCAGATTTGTACAAGTTACAATGGATCAAAAAGAATACAATTCTCCACCTGGATGCTCTAGTTTATAAGTGATAAGGTCTATTTTAGAATCATTGTCCACTAATTGTCATTATTTTCTCAAGGGCTTAGTAGAGAACATGTCATCCTATTTAGATAGATAGTAAAGAAGTGCTGAATAATCTAAAAACTATACTTGATCCAGCAGCTGAAATTATAATGGGCTTCGATGTGAAGGCGTTGCACATAAACATTCAACAAAAGATTACACTAAGAAGTCAAATTCTAACTCTGGGTTTTCAACAAAGTACATCTGCGATTTATACCTGAGCTGTGGCTTGGCACCTCCAAGTGGAGTCTCAGCAACTGTAAGATCTGTGGTAAGATGGGTTCCAGTACCCACCTTTTAAAAAAAATCAGCTGCTATGGAGCTTAAGCATGGTGTTCTGCGCTGGTTGGGTAGAACATGAGTACATGTATTTGCGTTGTTGTCTGACTGTTCTAGTATCTGTGCATAGGTAGACCTGTGGGTAAAGGAGCATTAACTAAATTAATAAGATTTAATTGAATCGCAAAAGGTTTCACCTTCCAATGTTGAGTATAATATATGTGATGTTGTTACTGTGTGTTATAAGTGCAGGTTGTGTTTTAATGTTGTTTTAATGTATTTTCAGACTGGCTTATTATAGTGCCCAGAATATAAGTAGGAAGTCCATTTAGACATATCTGGATTGCTTCACATGCTTTGTAATTTGACATATTTCTCTGAACTAGCGTGTGAATCATGCTTGGAGCTGTTTGTTTGGGTAAATTAATCCTTCTGCTGCCCAAGTGGCAGGTCAAAGACCCTTGAACATGCTAATCCTGTCCCAGGTAGATTAGACTTTTGCAGCTGATGGGAAAAGAAGGGGTAGGAATCTTCATAGCTGGTATCATCTAAACATTTTAAGTAGCTTGAAGGATGATTTTACTTTGGATAAAAAGTGAACAGTCAGATATTTTGTTCAATCACCACAGAAAGTGTCTTTGAAGTTTTGGAAGAAGGCGATGAGACTAAGGTGGTCATTATGGAAATGGCGGGATACTGCGCTGCCAACCGTGCCAACGGTCCCCCCACATAATGATGCATGGAGCCTCACCGCCATTGATGGTGGTGAGGGCTGCCATGCGCCATGCTGGTGGTCGGTGGCAGGGGTGAATGCTGCTCCACCCTCACCACCACGTCAGTCCATACACTGCCACGCCTATAATGAAGCAGTTATAGGCTTGGCAGTGTATGGAGAGGTGGCGATGGCGGCAGAGCAGCACCCAGGGAGCCCGTTCCCGCCCGAAGCAGCGCAACAGAAAAGGTAAGGGCTGTCCGAGAGGGAAGTGGGAGGGGTGTGTGTGTGTGAGTGCATGGGGGTGTGCGTGAGTGTATATGTGGGAGGGATGTGTGTCTGAGTGCATATATGCGTGTGTGCATGTAAGTGAATGGGTGCTTGTGGATGGGGGGGATTGGGGTTTGGGGGGACCTGTATGTAGGGGTGGGGGGTGGGGGACCTACATGGAGTTCTGGGGGTGGAGGGTTAGGGGGTCGGTTTTCAGGGTTCGGGGTGGGGGCTGTTCTAGGAGTTTGGGGGGCTGGGTAGGTGCTGTTAAAAGGGGGGAGGGGCCTGGCATGTCACATACCGGTGACAGGAATGATTATTCCTGTCACCCGTATGCTTTCCGCCATGGATTACATGGGGGGTAACTCGCCTGGGAATCCCTGGTGGAAATGGGATCATAATCCCACCACCTGTCCAGCCGCCACCGCCGGGTCAAATATCCACACATTCGGCCAAGCGGTCAAATCTGGCCTTGTGGTGGGTGGTAGTGAACTGGCTGCTTTGTAGCCAGTTCACTACTGTGTTCAGATTATGGCAGCCTGGACTGCCATGCCGTTGGCGGTAATGACCACCACCACCGGCATGGCGGCCCAAACCGCCGTGTTTATAATGCCCATCTAAGAGAGGAAGGAGAGCGCCTTACTATTATGGAACACAACTGTCACCATGAAACATTTCCAATTTGTAGCACAGTTCTGACAAATATCGTAGGACGTGTTCTGTGGGCGATACTAAGACTAGAGAGATGATGTGGCACCAAGAAGCTGGGTGGGTGTTAGAGTTTTCTTCCTTGGTGTGGTTTCCCCTAACTTTTTGCCTCTGTTTCCCAGGTTGTTGGTGTGGGCTAGACTCTGTTTTTGCTGTTTTTGTTACCCTGGGCACTTTACCACTGCTATCCAGTGCTCCTGTATAAAATGTGTAAGTAATTGGCTTTCCATGATTGGCATATTTGATTTACTGGTAAGTCCCTAGTACAGTGCACTAGAGGTGCCTTGTAAATGAAACTAGTGGGCCTGCAGCACTGGTTGTGCCGCCCACATTAGTAACCCTGTAAACATGGCTCAGACCTGCCACTGCAGTGTCTGTGTGTGCAGATTTTAACTTCTAATTCGACTTTGCAAGTGTACCCACTTGCCAGGTCTAAATGTTCCCTCTTCCTACATGTAAGACACCCCTAAGGTAGGCCCTAGGTAGCCCCATGGGCAGGGTGCAGTGTATGTTTAAGGTAGGACATATACTAATGTGTTTTATATGTCCTGACAGTGAAATACTGCCAAATTCGTTTTTCACTGTTGGAAGGCCTATCTCTCTCATAAGTCAACATGGGGCTGCCTTTAAAAATTATTAAAGTGTAGATTCCCTTTGAGAGCAGATAAACATTTGGAGTTTCGGGTCTCTGAGCTCATAATTTTAAAATACATATTTTAGTAAAGTTGTTTTTAAGATTGTGTGTTTGAAAATGCCACTTTTAGAAAGTGGGTATTTTCTTGCTTAAACCATACTGTGACTCTGCCTGTTTGTGAATTCCCTGTCTGGGTCAGTTTGACAGTTGGGCTGTTTGCACCTCTCTCTAGACAGTGACACAAAGGGAGCTGGGGTGTAGCCTGCATATCCTGATGAGCCATCTGTGCTAGGAGGAAGGGAAGGCGTGGTCACTTAAACCTGAAAGGGCTGTGCCTGCCCTCACACAATGCAATATGCAACCCCTTGGTGTGTGTCTGGGGCCTGGCCTGGGCAAGGCAGGATTTCAAAAACAAGAGGGACTTTCCTTTGAAGTAAGCCTACTTCAAAGGGCAAAATGGGTATAAGAAGGGCACCCAAAACAACAGTCTTTAGATCACTTCTGCACATCAAGAGGAACCTCTGCCTGGAGAAGAGCTGAGGAGCTGAGGAGAAGTGCTACCCTTCCTGAGACTGTGCTTTGTGGTGCTATCATGCAGTTGCTGCTTCTGCCTATGCAAGAGGACAAAGACTGGACTTTGTGTGTCTTCCTGTTTGTGAAGAAATTTCCAAGGGCTTGTCCTGAGCTTGCCTCCTGTTGTTGAAGTCTCAGGGCCATCAAAGACTTCTCCTGCCAGCACCTGGATTCTCTGCTGAGACTCCTGCCCTGCCAAGTGGTGTCCCATCCAGTTCCTGGGGCCTTGGAAGGTTGAAGCTGGCAGACCAAGACTCAAAATGCACGTACAGACTGCCGTTCAGGGAAATATTTGACGCACCTTCCGAGACGCGGCTGAAAAACGATGCGCCGCTGGCTTAGCGGCAGAAATCAATGCTCCACCAGCATTGCGGTTGGAAAATCGATGCACGGAGCTGGAAGAACGACGCTCACACCAGCTGATTGAGGCTGTTAATGTTGCAACCCACATTGTGTGGTTTTGCTGAGATTGTGCATCAGGATTTTCGATGCACACCTTGCTGGGTGTAGAAAAACGACACAACGCCTACCCGGACCCGAGTGCTGCCCGGATCGACGTATTGCTCCCCTGCGGGGAGGAAATAGGATGCATGCTGACCAGAGAAGTAGAAACTGCACTGCTTACCTTTTTTGATGCACACCCGCATGTGATTGTTATTTTGACGCCATCCAGGTACTTTTCAATGCTAACAGTGTTTTGCCTGTTTTTTTTCAAGGATTTGAGACTCTTTTTGCTTTTTAATTAATACCTTGACTTGTGTATGTTGGATTTTTGTCATTGTGGTCTTGTTTTGTTTAGATAAATATTTTCAATTTTTCTAAAGCTGTGTTGTGTCATTTTGTATTGTTTTCATTAAGTTACTGTGTGTGTTGGTACAAATACTTTACACCTAGCACTCTGAAATTAAGCCTGCCTACTCGTGCCAAGCTACCAAGGGTGTGAGAGGGGTTTAGCTGAGGGTGATTCTCCTTTACACTGACTAGAGTGAGGGTCCTTGCTTAGACAAGGGGTAACCTGACTGCCAACCAAAGACCCAATTTCTAACAGTGTGTACTTCACCAATCATAGGGACGATCATCTCCCTTTTTACATATCTGAACAGTTTCATAAAGCTGACACACCCATATCAGGAGGACTTTGTGGACTTTTGCAAGGGGTGTTTGCACCAGTTTCCAGACTCCTTGTCAGGCATTGCACAAGGTCAGCTTAGTGGAGTCCCATTAGGACAGTGTCCCTTGGACTTCTGTGGACTGGTCCTGTTGTGTGTATCCCAAGAATGGGTACAAAAACACACTGTAAGTAAGGACAGAAGGCCATCAGGGCTGGGTACAAGTGTGAGTCTAGATCCCTGCAGCTAACAGCTGCTAGGGTGGTGAAAGCAGCAGTATTACAGGCTATGGGATGTAGCTGGAAATCCTCCTTTAGAACTCTAGGGATCAGGAAGCCCTCAGAGTATACTTCTCATGGTTGCAGCCATTTGCTTGTGGCATGTTTCATAACAACCATGGGTGCCTTGGGGACATTAGAATGTCCCTTGCTTGATTACAGTATACCCTCAGTGTAGTTAACATATGTCGGATTCTCCATGGGAAGCATGACAGAGGTCTGAGCCTGCACAGTTCTAAAGCTGTTCCCATTGTAGGTGGTAGACAGCAAGCAAGACGTTAGCCTCTACTCTAAGCAATGCACCCAGATAGTAGAAGGCCATCTCTGGCACTAATGCACGCTGAGCATCATTCAGCCTCATCTCTAACTCCCTGCACACAAAAGACAACCAAGAGCTGAGGAAGATTCAGTGTTCACCCCCACTGCTGGAGAGTAGAGTGTCTGGTAGCAGTGTAGTAAACGAGCATTTGTCATGTCATGGAGTGAGGTGGTTACCTTGACTAGTGCGGATGTATTCTGGACCCCAGGAAAAGACAGTGGATTACTCTTCCTATCCATGATATCTACATTAGTTTCTCATTCTGCTGAGTATGCATGATTGTTAACCCTAACAGTGATTGTGCTGCACTATGGAGCTGGACTGCCATAGTATTTACAGGTGGGCCATATACTCCTTTAGACACAGTGTTTATTGGTACGGCATATACTTGCTTGGCATAACCATGAGCAGGGCATTACGGAATCATTATGACTTCTTTTCCAGGCTTGCACATTCAGTGCTTTGTCTCTCATCTCAATGAACACAAGGCGCTCAGTATTATTTTTCGTGGCAATTCTCATGCTCATTCTGTCATCATTTACGTTGCAAGTGCCTCATTTCTGGTTCAGGAGTAGGGGAGCACTTCCATTCAGCTACTGCATTTGGAACGTATATGTGGTGCTGCTGTACCTGCCATCATTTTCTGTCTGGCGTTGACGTCTGCATTTTCTCTGGGATTTCCAAGGAAGTTGCCCCCATCGTTTTACTACGCAAACAACAGATGAGATTGATTTCTGCATAGATTTAACTTAATTACTACAATTTGTCTGGAAAGATTTATATTACAAGTAACTGAAGACGTATTAGGTGCTGTAGGTGAGGCCTTGAGGTTCACAAAACTTTATCTCAAAGGTGGAGTTTGAAAACAGTCCCTGTCATATTACAGTTTTTATCATATATGATGTTGCATTGCAGTTTTGAGGGATGCCATTTGGCCTGGCATCTGCTTCATCTATTTTCAGAACATCATGTTAAGCATGTTCAAAGATGTAAGTTCTATATTTGTCTTCCTAGATGAGTGTCTGTTTTTTTTTTTGGGGGGGGAAACAAAACATATACATAATATAATTGTTGAAAAGATTACAAAACAAAAATAGAGTACAAAAGAGTTGCATTCTTGGAAAACAAATGTATCTGCAGGACAAATTAACACGAATATTTGGTGGTCATATGTGGCTTAGTGAAAGCATTAAGCTGAAAGCTAGTATTCATATACTGTGTTTTAAGTGCATATACTGTATTTAAGTGGGACAAATGTTAGGCATGAATGATTGTCAAGAGTGCTGTTGAGGAAGGCAGAAGAGAGAGAAGTGGCAGAATAAATAGAAGAGTGTATTACTATGGCAGAGGCTGCAAACGTGGTGGTATGTAGCAATAGCGAGAATTGATTTTGGAAATATGCTGTAAAGAATTGGCCAAAGGAAAAGTTTTTAATGCAAGATGCTCAATATTTTTGGAAGGTAGCTGAGGAGCTTTCAAAACAATGTAGTTTGAATGAAATAATAAGGTCTTACGACCTATACGCTTGAGAGGCAGAATTGTAGATGTTTCTAAAGAAGGTCATTTAGGTATCAATTTTATAAAAAGTAAAATAAGAAACAATGTTGATGGCCTGGAATAGACCAGGAAAAATCTAATGGAAGATCAAGGAGCATGTGCTTACAAGTGTTGGATTATGATAACTCCCTCCCCCTCAACTCCACCAGTGATCCTGTAGAGAGCCCAGAGAGAGCATGACTGATGATGAAGTACATTTTTGGGTCTATTTCAAAATGTTCCTGAACCGTTGAGATACATGTTGAAAGTGATCCACTGTTTGTCTAGAGTTGTGAAAGTCAAATTTGTCAATAAAGCAAAAGCTAAGAGTGTATTGTCATTTTCTGGGACATATTTGTCAAAGAAGATGTTCCAGGCATGTTTCTTACTGACAATGGTGTTCAATTCACGTCTGGAGTCATGAAAGAGTTTTGAAAAACTGTGTAATTAGAAGTTATCTCATGGCTTTATTTTCCCTACAGAGACAAAGCATGATAGAAGGGTTGAAGAAGGTATTGATCTACCTAGTGCAAAGTACATGTAAAATTAGAGTTAATGTTTAAGTGCTGCCAGCAAAATGCCGTGGTCATGCCATAGTCTTTTGTGGTGTTGAGAGGCAGGTGTGTTTGTTTGGAATTGTGTCCTGTATAGTTGAAGTCAACCATTAAATGAAAGAGTGGAAAGTTGTAGTGCATAAAGCAGAAAAGGGGCTTTCCGGTTAGTCAGTTGCTAAAGCCAAACTGCAAAGAAGGCAAGGAGTTTTCACTCGTTTGCCTTTGGTAATTGAGTGCATATCAAAGAATCTTGGTGATGAAAATAAAAGGTTTGTAAAAATTGAGACCCTTTTCAAGTTCAGGAGGTGAAAGGATAATAGAGTGGCAGTCATTTGTGACATGTTGGAAGAGTGGTAAAGGAAAACACAGTTGAGAAATGTCTAGAAAGTGACTAGTTTAACCAGTGTTCACGCAACACTGGTGTACAAAGTAGCATTTCTAGTCTGAATGGCCCTGAAAGGAAGTTGCCTATGAAATTGACGGATTATTATTGCTACATATTTTTCCCTCCAACAACTGGGGATTATGAGAAGGGGCACCTCTGCATTCTGGCTGTTCATGGGTTTGGGAAATGTGATTTTCTTCACTATTGCTTTAGCGAACTATTTATTGATATAATTTTTATACATTTACCTCTATGGCGTTTAATCTGGTGGAGATGGGTGGAGTCTTTGCTGAGTGCGCCATTAGGAATTTCCTCTTGCTCCGTGAAGACGCTGAGGAAACGTTATAGTTTCTGTCAGTTGAGCTCTGGACATGTTGCTGCCTAGTTTATGGTTAGTCTACTGTGATAAAATGTTTGATGCTTTTACAGTGTATGTGTCTCAATTCCTCAAACTTCCTTTTACGTTTATGAGTGTAATCGCCCAAACCGGGTTTTTTTCATAGCGAATGTGCAGTTTATTAATTTCTCCATATCTGTCGAAATTATTCTGTGCTGACTAACTTCAAAATCCAAGCTGATTCCTTGGCAAAAAAACTGAAAGCAAGTACACACCCCAAGGAAAATTAGTCTAACAGTCAAGAAGTTATCGATGAACAATCTCAGAGATTTCTTGTCGAAACTCAACAGGGAACTGACAAGGCTACACTGATCAGTGTCTGAACTTTTGGCCCACTGTCCAAACTTGAAAAAGTGATCAATAAAAGCTTCTAAATCTTATAGTTTGGTGAGAGAACACATTAAAAATATGGGCCCAGATTTAAGAGGGTCTAGAGCCTCGTTAGCATAATTTTATATGACGCTAATGTGGCCCAACCAGGCCAAACTTGCTGCGCCATATTTACAAAGTGGTGCAATGCATGCACTGTGCCACTTTGTAACCCCTTGTACCACATTATGCCTGTGCCAGGCATAATGTATGCAAGAGGGGCGTTCCCCAGTTACGGGGACCACAAAAAGGGTGCAGTGGAATCTAAGAGATTTCATTGTCCAATTTTTTGTGGCTATTTGTAACGCCTGCACAGAGCAGGAGTTAAAAGGGGGCATACCATGTGTTTTCAATGGGCCTCTAAGTACTCTGCAGGATTAGCGTCACAATTCTGGTGCTAATCCTGAATAGCACATCAATAGCATCAAGCATTTTGACACTATTGCCCCTACCCTGCACCATGGTGCACCGTATATTAAATACAGCACCCGTATGGTGGTGGTAGGGTGGCGTTAAGGGGTACAAGAAAAGTGTTTCTGCATTGGATGAAGCACCACTCTCCTTAAATTCTGACCCTGATTTGCCTTTAAACGTAGTGAGAGCATTGCATCTAAAACCAATAGATGCATACATGAACAGTACATCCCAAAGCCCCACCACCTCACGAGATCTACCAACTATTACATGGTACGGTTGATGTGGATGCTCTGTGGACTGAAAAACAAAGAAAAACAATCAAGGCATTGCCATTGGGCTTCCCACATCTTGAGACCAATGCTCTTTTCTAATTGTAATAGGGACAATGTGACGTACATCATTGCGTGCGCATGCAGCCTTAGTTACATAGGTATAACACCCAGAAGAATCAAATACATTTGTGAGGCACATTAACAGCAGTGGTCATGGAGAAGAAAAGTTTTTGTACACGGTGACTGACAAAAGTTAAAACCATTAACATCCATTACTCCCCTAGAAGAACAACAACTCTGGAATTTTCACTTTGCACACATATATGATGGGTAATAGGTGAAATGGGGTGGGTCAACCGTCGCACATGAATTGAATTCCCTTTACACATTTCCATTACATTTATTTATGACTTGTTGCACCCAATTCTCTCTAAACAACAAGTTTCATACTGTTTACATGGGTGTTGGGGCCATATAGAAAAGGTGTTTGCAATGTGTATTATTCTCCCAACTCTTTGTTGATTATACACCTAAATGCCCCTCTTGACACAAAAACATTAAATTATATATCTGAATATAAACATAATGGTACACTCCCTATCAGGTTTACAAATGCAATTGAATAGATATGTGTCTATATCATAAATGTATTTACATTTCACACACATATTTAGGGCATCAATTCAATTTCTAAAATGCGATCTAGGTTCAGAAACATATTTCCCCTCAGCACAAATGAGTAAAACAACTGCAAAATATCAGAAAAAATGGGAACCTGAACCACATTTCACACTTTTAAAGATGTGTCTATTAACAGCAATGTAGTAGTGTTGCAATGAGCAGCATGTTTATATACTTCCTGGAGTTTATACAAGTGTAACCGGACCGGACAAAATCAAGGAACATTAAGAAATCCAACCAGGCAGATGAGAAGACAGGTCCCATCTAGCAAAGAGCAGGGATTTCATCCTGGTTGCTTCTTGGACTGCTATACCAACTTTATTCCTTTTTAAGTCCAAGCTTGCCAGACAGCACAGTTACCTGATTTCCAAAAAACTTCTTGAGAACATTCTGAAAACGTCCCTGGGAATGCATTCTGTCAATTGCTTGCCATTGCCTTTGTGGTTTGCAACTCCCATTTGCTTGCTTTCTATTTGCTGGCTTTATTTACATTAGGCTATCCAAAATGTATTTGCCCCTCCCAGGGAACATAGCCTATTTACGCTCCTTTATTCTTCAACAAGTGCTCAATTTCTGTATACAGGGCTACAAAGTTTGTTCTTATCATGTCACATTTGCTGTGCATTCAAAGACAGAGGTCAAATGTCGGGCTCTGTTGTCCAGGGACCTTTGTGTTTACTTTTCTTTCACTGGCTTCAAAGTGAGAGTATTTATGTAACAATCTTGCTAGAAACTGGGGGGTGGGAAAAGAAAGGTTTTTTCTGTCTGTAAATTAACTGTACCAATATTTCAGACTATATTAGAATTAGGAAAGCACACATGAAGTACTTTTTTTGTAATTCTGTGTAGTGAAGAGGGAACAAATATTTTAATATGATCAAAACAAATGAATATACTAGGTGTTGACATTTCCACACATTATCATGTGTGTGTTGTATAACTCTAGCAGTGAAACTGTATGTGCCAAACTAATGGCCATTTCAACTGAAAATATATTGTCTGCAATGGCAGTGTGCTACCACACCATGCATATTTCACTTTACATCACTCCACTCTATGACTATCTATTCCACTCTAAGCCACTCTACTCTATGCCACTTTACAACACTCCACTCTACTGCAATCCATGGTACTCCACTCTATTCAACTCCACTCTTTGACACTCCCCTAGACAACACTTCACTCTACTTCACTCTACTGCTCTCTACATCACTCTATGCCACTTCACTCTAGGCCACTCTACTCCACTCAACGCCACTCTACTCTATGCCACTCCACTCTGCAAGACTTCAGTCTAAGCAATTTCATTCTATGACACTCCAATCTACATCACTTCATTCGACAATCTATGGCACTCCACTGTATGCCACTCCACACCACTTTACTCCACTCTGCTTCTCTCTATGCTATGTCACTCCACCCCATGACACTTTACTCCACTCTACAATATGCCACTCTACTCTACTCCACAACGCTACACTCTATGCCACTCCACTCTTGACACTTTACTCTACTCTGTGTTATGCACTCTACAACACTCCACTTGACATTCCTCCACTCTATGTCATTCCACTCTACTCCACTCTACAACACTCTATTCCATTCTATGACACTCTACTCCAATCTATGCAACTCTTCCCCACCCCAATCAATGACACTCTATACCACTTCACTCTAAGCCACTCCACTCTAACCCACTATATCCCATTCCATTCCACCCTATAACACTCCATTCAATGACATTCTACACCTCTCCACTCTTTGCCCCTCCACTGTCTGACATTCTACTCCACTCTAAGCACACCAGTCTATGACAATCTACAACACTTTACACAATTTACTCTATGCCACATTACTTCACATTTTACTCCACTGTGCACCACTCTGCTCCACAACACTCCACCATACAACACTCCACTCTATGCCACTCAATTCTACTCTATTCTACTCCACTCTGTTTCAATACTCCGCACCACACCACTCCACTCTAAATCGCTCAATGCCACTCTACTCCACGACACTCTATGCCACTCCACTATACTCAATTGTATGCCCCTCTACACCATACCCCTCCACTTCACAACATTTCACTCTATGATACTTCACTCTACAATAGTCCACTCTGATACTCCACTCTACGACATTCCACTCCACTCAACAGCACTCTATGCCACCCCACTCTGACACTCTACTTCACTACTACACTGTGTATAACTCCACTGTATGCCACTCTATGCACACCACTCTACAACACTTTCTGCCATTCCACTCTATCAAACTCTACTCCATTCTATGCCACTCTAATACACTCTACTCTACTCTACACCACTCCAATCTATGACACATTACACCACTTTATGCAGTTCCCTTTACACCGCTCAATGCCAATTTACTCCACTCTATGTCACTCCACTCTACAACACTCTATGCCACTCCACTCTGACACTCTACTTTATACAACTTCACTCTATGACACTCTACTCCACTCTATGCCACTCTGCTTCACCCACACTCTACAACACTCTATGCCACTCTACCCCACTCTACTCCACTCTATGACACACCACTCTACCCCGGTCTCGCCCACTCCACACTGTGACTTCACTCCACTCAATGCCACTCTACAATAATCCACTCTACAACACTCCACCCTACAACATTCTACTCTACAGCACTCTACTTTACTCTATGCCACTCCACTCTGCAACACTATATTCCAATCTATTCAGTTCCCTCTATGCCACTCTATCACACACTTCACTCCACTCTCAGACTCCTTACTGTACAACACTCCACTCTAAAACACTCTCCTCCACTCTTTGACAATCTGCCCGAAGACCCACTACTCCACTCTACCCCAATACTCCATGCTACATCACTCCACTTTATGCGCTCTATGACACTGTGCTCTGTGACACTCGGTACCACTCCACTCCACTCAACTGTACACCCCTCCACTCTGTGCACTTTCACTCTATGACACTTTACTCTTTGATACTCCACTCTACGACACTCTACTCTGTGACAACTAACTCTATGACATTCCATTCCACTCTACAAAAGTCTACACCACACTCTGCCACTCCACTTCATGACCTTCTACTTCACTACTCCACTGTAACCACTCCACTGTATGCCTCTGTATACAAATCCACTATACAATACTCTACTCTGCTCTATGCCACTCCACTCTATGACTTTCTACTCCATTCTAAGTAATTCCCTCTATGCCACTTCACACTACTTTACTCCACCCTTCACCACTCCACTCTAGTTCCTCTATGATGCTCCACTCTACAACACTCCACTCTACGACACTGTATGCCACTCCACTCTAAGACACTCCAATCAATGACACTCCACCTCACGGAAGTCCACTCTACAACACTCTATGCCATTGCACTCTACACCCCTCTACTCCACTCATGCCACTCTATGCCACTCCACTATACAACACTTTATGCCACTTCACTCTAGGCTACTCTGCTCCACCCTATGCCACTCCACTCAGTGCTTAATTTGTACTTGTTGTTCCTGGTGCTGAGCACTGGCACTTATTCTTGTGGGCCGGCAGTTCTTTTTCTGCCACAAGCATTTACTGCAAACAAAAGACACATGAGAAAGATGGGGGAAGAGAAAAACGAAAACATGTCACAAAGGAGAAAGCAGAAAGCTGCAAGAGTGAGCTGAAGGTGCAGGGTGTGTCTGTGAATGGATTAAAGACACCCGAGATGGCTTCAGGATTACGCTGCTTCAGTATCCCGTGCTCTCACTTTTAATTGCAGCATCTGCATGTTTCAGAGAAGAGCTTTGCGCACCAGCATGTTTTTATTTACAAATTAAGAACTGACTCCACTCCATGGCACTGTCCTCCAAGCCACTAACTTTTATCCATGCTGAGCAGCAGTCACTTTGGTGTACAAAATGGCTAAAACACATTGGTAAAGTCCATAGCTTTTCAATAGACAAGAACTATTGCCTTTGAAAATGCTTGTGAAGTACATGTGATTGCAAATACCGCACTTGTTTACCTTCCACCCGCTTACCTTTCCTTCCCACGAAGGAGAGGCCTTACTTAGGATAAGTGAGTTCATACTTCTAATCATTGGTAAACGTTGCTAATGTGTCAGATGTGGTATGCCAGATGTTGTAGGAATTGATACACTGAAGGGTGTGCAGCTATACATGTATGCAGGTGTAGCATGCTGTGTGACATTAGGTACGTAGGCATAGTGCTCGGTCACAACAACTACACCACTTTTTGTCTCACATATTTTCTATTATAAATAGGGTGAGAATGTTTATACTCATCCTAGATAGATATGCAGCTCAATGTACTTTATTAACAAGACGATTGCAGATTAGTGATCAAGGGCACCGGGATCAATGGCACTGGGTGATGTATTGTATGGTTTTTGTTCACCTAGATCCAATGCAATTTATAGTTGTTCAATATAGACAAAGGCGAATGGTCAAAAGACATAGGGCTAGATGTAGAAAGCATTTTGCATGGTGCAAACTGCGAAAATAGCAGTTTGCGCCATGCGAAATGCCTTTTGCGATGCACATTCACAATTTGCGAGTCGGTACCGACTCGCAAATTGTGAATGCGACTCGCAAATAGGAAGGGGTGTCCCCTTCCTATTTGCGACTCGCATCGCTATGCTAAATTGCTTTGTGACCGCGAATGCGGTTGCAAAGCAATTTGCAGTCACCACCAGTGTCACACTGGTGGTAACCCATTCGCAAAAGGGAAGGGGTCCAATGGACCACTGCCTACTCTGAAAAACCGAAACCAAATGATTTTGTTATTTTTTTTATTTTGCAACTCGTTTTTCTTTAGGGAAAACGGGCTGCAAAATAAAATAAAAAATGCTGCTTTATTTAAAAAGCAGTCACAGACATGGAGGTCTGCTGACTTCAGCAGGCCACCATCCCTGTGAGTGCAGGGACTCGCTGTGGGGTCGCAAAATGCGACCCACCTCATTAATATTAATGAGGTGGGTCTTTGCGACCCCATAGCGACTCGCAGTCGGTGTCTCAGACACCGTACTGTATCTGATTTTGTGAATCGGAAATTTCCGATTCGTAAAATCGGACTTTGCTACATCTGGCCCATAACCTCTTATGAAAGCGACTAATCTAGGCAGGATTAAAAGAGCCTAAACTAAACTCATCTTCCACTTACAGCCATGATGAGGGACAGCCTGAGGATTAAGCATGACACCTAGTGTCGGTGAGTGATTGTGCCTGTTTTAAAGAAAATACTAGGAACAGCCAAGCTCAACAGTCTCTACTTTGGATATTTTTCACACCCAGCCCTCTATCCTCGTAGGGTATTGATTTATTTTGTGTCACATCGGAACATTTCATCCTTCAAGGGCAGAATGTTCTTCTGAATGTTCTAATGTAAAAAGACAGAATCAGAAAAACAAACTTTGAAATGCTGCTGAAACAGGAACAGCACAATCATATTTCACGTTCTGGTGCACCACTGTTCTCCAAGGAATGTCCAACTTTAAAAAATAAAGATTATGTACACTTGCCCAGTACTAGGTCACATATTATTCAATGCCGCTTCCACTCTCTCTGTGATCCCACAAGCATATGCCCACTTAAAAAAAGACTGTCTTCACCCTGATTCTCACGACCCCACGAGAACATAACCCTCCCTCCACTGTTGTTTCCCACCTATCTCACGCACGTGCAAATAGTGACTAAACTTTGCACCTTTACTGCTGTATTTCACTACCATTAGATTTTCGAGCTGTTGACGAACTGTAGATTCTGATCATAATGCCCCCAGATGCATTCTCGTATTATTTGGCGGAAAAGGTGCCACTGGCAATAAAACACACCTACGCGTGTGCTCCCCTACACCCCGCCATCTCAAGTTGCCGGCTAACATTCTTTTGTGCTAGCAGAAATTCATAAAGAAGACCTGACTCCTCCTCACCCTGATAGTTTTACAGCGTGAGAAAATATGGAGCTGAACTGCAGATGACACTGTTGAAAGCGAGAGAGTAAGAAAGCAAGAGAGAGAGAGGGGCGAGGCGGTGGAGGAAAGGAACGAGAGAAACAGCAGGTAATAGGAGGTGGAGGGAGTCGTGGATGATTGGTGGAGAGACTAGGTAGTTCTAGAGTGGAGGGAGAGTGATAGCATTAGAAATGGAGAAGAAGGAATTGGCAACGAGTCAGAGAGGGGGCAGCGGGGTTAGCAGGCAGGAATAAGAGACAGGAAAGAGGAGTGTCCATTGTGTATTGTTCGCGAGAGAAAGGGAGATATAAGCCCTAGAGAGGAGGTAGTTTTATTTATTTATTTATTTTTATTTATTTATGCACATTTATATATTGTGGACATTACCCAAAAATGCTAGAGGGATTAACAGGAGAAATAATTTGTTGTATGGAAGTTAGACAGTACATCTATAAGTAATTACAATGGTTGAAAGTACAAGGTAGCTCATCATATAGAACAGAATGTACAAAAGTCGTAAAAATATTGAAGTGCGATAAGAGTGTACAAACGGTAAATAGGGCCGTAAAAAGCTTAAAGTAGTGCAGCTGTAAAAAGTTTGATGTAATATGGAGATCTGTGCCAAGAGTTGACTACCGTGTTTTAGCTAAAATATCGTTGGAAGAGAAGGGCTTTCAGGCCTGTTTTGAAAGTCACCAGCTAGTAGTTGTGCGCTGATTTGGAGGCAATTAATTCCAGATTCTGGTTGCGTTTCCTGAGAAGCACTATGCCATCAGTTGTTCTATTTTGAAGGACAGGGGTTCAAGGTGCTTTGTTTCAATGTTTTGCGATGGTCTGGAGTGATAGCTTGAGTTTTTCCACGAAGTAACAAGGAATGATGTGTGTGGGACTCTTATGGCCGATGCGGGCAGTCCGGTAGGTCGACTTTGCTTCAATCGGCTACAATCTGAGAGTGATCAGCATGAGAGTAATTCAAGAAGGTGGGTCTAAAGAATTAGCAAAGGGAAAAAGCAAGAAAAGTGTGCGAGGGGGAGGAGCTGGTGTACGGTAGGATGAAGAAAGTGTTGGAAAAAGTAAAAGGTTTGGGATTAAAAATGCGAGAGGGAGCAGATCGCCTAGAGGCGACGTAAAGAGGCTGGGTAAGGGACTGGCCAAAAGAGAAACTGAGAGAGAGAAACTCAATGGCATAGCAAGGGTGCCAACAGTCCTAATGCATTCAAGAAAAATGCCCCCATACCTTCAGTTTGTTAGTAAAGACAGCAATAATCGGAATTCAGAGTGCTCCTCCGCTCTTGGGCTCTAGGGACACTGCTGTACATTTTATAGCTACGTCATGAAAAGAGAGGAGCGGCAGTAGAGGGCGAAAGTGAGAGGGGAAAAAGTAAGAGAGAGGAGGGTAGAGGAGAGGGGAATGACTAAGTAAGCAGAAGGCGTGACGGGGCGCTTGAGAGAGACCATTAAAGGAGGAGGGCCTGAAGAATGGCAAAGATAGAGAGAGGGCGCGTGGGCAGACTCGTGCCGGCTGATTTGATATCCCCCGGGCCCCACCTGTCCACTTTCCACAGCAGAAGGCATGGATTAGAAGGTGAAACGTGCTACTGGCAGGAAACTATTTCTGGCTCATCTCGGCGCGGCCGATGAGAGGGTCCTTGAGGGAGTAGAGGCGCCCCCGGGCCATATTTCTGACTTCATAGCTAGGATTAAATCTGAAATCTTTATCACCACCAGAAACGAGACTTACAGCTGCGCTGCTGACGACTAATCCCCTCCGTTCTGGAACAAACAAGTACGAAAAATATCATCTCCAATCTGCGACCATTTCTCAGCGGTAGCTTCGAATTATTGCTGCCCACCTTTCATTTGCGAAAAAGTTTGTTTTCTCGTTGTTTCTTGGCATGCTGCCACCGTGCTATATGGGTTTTAATGCCATCTGCCTAACACAAATATTTCAATGTGTCTGTATTTTTGGCCAGGTTTGGCAGGTGTTTCTACTCTGCGCAGAATATAAAATGTGAATACTTTCATCGTTGGCACATAAAGGTCAATGGGAGTTGGAATATTTCGTTAACTTTCTTTTCCTATCCCAAGTCATATTCAGGTCGGAGAAAGGCAATTAACGGAAAACGTGTCAATGCGTTTCGAATGGCGACCCAGTGCTGAATTTGTAAATAAAAAGGTGGCGGTGCCCAAAGCCCTCCTCTTAAACACGCGGCAGCTGCAATTAAATGCCTGAACTCGGAATACTGAGGCAGCGTAATCCTGAAGCCACCTCGGTCCTCTTCAATCCATAGAAAGCCACGCCCTGCCCCTTCAACTCACTCTTGCAGCTTTCTACTTTCTACCTTTGTGATGCTTTTTCGTTTTTTCCTTCATCCGTCTTTCACATATGTGTCTTTAGCTCACAGCAAATGCTTTAGGTTGAAGAATAAGCCCTGGCCCTCAAAAATAAGTGCCAGTGCTCAGTACCGGAAACAAGCACAAATTAAGCACTGGTGCGACCTGTCATGATTCTGTGGCCCTGAGAGCTCTTGGGAGGGGTAGCTGCAGCCTCTTGTTTTGGCTGTACCTGTAAGCCATCTTTTGAGTGGGATGTCAGAAATTCATACTCTTTAAATTGCATAAAAATAAGTGCTTGAAGCTCTCAGCCAGTACTGCCGAATTCCACGGCTGCCTAGTCTTGAGTTCAGTCCGTGCCTTTTTATTCCACTAGAATAAACTTCTTGTCTTTTCTCTCTCTCTTTTAGGTTATTTTCACTCCTTCCTTTCTCCTCTTGCAACTGTTTCCCATAGTTTCAACTCTTCCTTTTTTTCTCCCTGCTATGCCTTCTTCTGTTTAGCTCTGGGTCAAAGTCTGCTGATGAAAAATATGCCCCAGTCCCCAAAGATAAGTGCTGGTGCCTACCACCTGCAATCACTGACAAATATTGAGCAGTGAACTTTGTACATCCCATTTTGTATCAGCACATAATGCTGTCAAGCTGATATTTATGCAGAGAAAAATCCATGATGTGCCCTATTGGTGATAACAACCACCACCTTCAATTTCCTATGGAAGGTAAGTCAGTACTGAAACAGACTGATAAGTGAATTGAATTTTTGTATGAAAAATTTTGTGAAATTAACAAACTTCCTATTTCATGAGGGTTGCAAAGTTTTGGAAAACTCAACATCTTTTTTTTTTTTTTTTGCGTGGAATTTCCCCATATATCAACTTTTTCTTTTTTTTCGCTCTATTTTTTTTAACCCTGATGGTGCTCAGGGCCCATATTCTAGCTTCTCTTTTTTCTGACAGACCTTTTTAGGACTCTCAATGGGCAAAGGAGAGTTAAAATAAACACTTTAAATAAATCAAGAGTGCAACCTATTTGGTCACACATTAAACCCCAGAGAGGGAGAGTAAAGTTCAATAATTTATTATAAATTAAGGGTCAAACTTATGTAAATGAAGCTCAAAATATGCTATATAAATACAGAATTGCAAAAGGTGAAGTAAATTGTCAAATGAAGTTGAATTGTACAAGCATAAAGCAAACAAGAAATTCAGTTGCAGCACCGAAAAAGCTAAGAAACACAAGTTGGTGATCAGTATAAAATAGAGGTCCTCTTGGCAAATCATTGGGGGACCTAAATTAATCTAAGTACCCTAAACTAATCTAAAGGAAATCTTAATTATCTCTCAGGAAGTACAGGAAAGTGTCAACATAGCAGAAACGTCAATGGAAGTTCTGATATGGAGAGGTGTTGCATAGCATAAAGCCACAAAAAGGGATAAAGAGTAGAGAGGTCAATACCCCTCAAGACTCTAGGGGAATCTGCTCTCACTAGAGGCTAAAGAAAATCTGCTGTCATCAACCTGAGTGAATACCAATTAAACCTACAGAACCTTCAAGAAGTCTACTTCATCAACACCAGTAGTTTTCCACCTTCCTTCCACAGTTTAAAACGGCAACTCCTATCAAGTTCTCATCCCTCAAATCGAACATCAGGGCATCCTTAAAAGTTTCTTGCAGCCCGGTACACAAACAGGATTCTTTTCTTCTCAGTTTGTTAGCACTCCTTCTCCTTACCAAAGTATCCTCCCATACCCCACCATTTCAGATACACAGTATGCCTTTCATTAACTGTAGACTGGCACGGATGCACCTGCAAAGAAAGAACATTGCAACACGAGCAAAACTCCACGTCAAAATTTAAAGAAATTAAACCAACATTTCAAGCCTTTGATTATGCTAACAATATGATATTTCAATGAAAATTTGAAATACATGATTATAAGTGCATCTTACAATTATAATGAAATCAAGAATTATAAATGAAACATGATTGTGTGCAGTTAAATCATATTACCATAATTAGAATGTACAAGTATAAATGTGTCCATGTATTGCAATTCAACATCTTAAATTAAAACATTAGAACATGCATATATATATATATATATATATATATATATATATATATATATATATATATATATATATATAAGAATTACAGCTTTCCTACTGTGGATGCATCTTCAATAATACCACTTAGATGCTCCACTTTACATTAATACAATTAAGGCGCATAGTATATGCATTGTTGATTGCACAGTGATGTCACTCCTGTAACACCTGATTGTGCAACCAAATTATGCGTTACCAACATTATAGCCTGCATGTTGTTTACCTTGTGTGCAACATTTTGGAAAACAAATATTTATAGGGTTTGCACTGGAAAAGCTGTGTAACTTTACACCAGCCTAGGGGAATCTCTGTTCTTAAAAACAACTAAGAATGTTAGAGATCCTGCTTGATGTAGATCATAAACACCCACATATTCTCTTTACAGATGGCCTGGGCGACACTGTCTCCAACAGAGATGCACAGAAAAATCAAAATTGGTTTGGGTGATGAATAAAGAGTAAAAGTTGTGACTTAAGTTGGACCTTTAGTTACCCAAACCTGTTATTTTTAATTTCCTTCACTGCAAACAGGAAAGTCGCAAGGCTCATGTGTTTCAAGTGAGTGCCATCTTTCCAGTACTAAGGACAAAATGCTTTTACAGTTCAAAAGAACAATGTTTGTGGCTCTTTGAGGAAACACTTTAGTTGATTGGAGCATATTATTCTCAATTCTCACATAACTGCTCAATCTTCTCTTTTTATCAAGAGACTAAAGACCTGGCTGTTTTGGATTTTTATGTCTAATCTTTCCTGCTTCTTTTAGTTACTATTATTGTTTAAATCATTGTATGTCGTTTTATGTACACAGTGTTATTATATATCTTATGTTGATTTGTTTGTTGTTACTGCTTATCTAATGTTTACATTTGTTTGGTACTCTGCACTTTAGTGTGCTACATTAGTACTATAAAGCATAACAATGAAACAATACAACAAACATTGGCAAAGCCAATAGGTCTGGTGTTATCTGGCAGCCTTTTGGCAATTCTTGTTTTGCCATAGTTTTTGCAAAACTTTATTTTTTGGGAAGTTGCTGGGTGTCCATTAATCTAAAGAAAAAAAATGGACTAAAGGCAAATATGTTTTTTGGTCTCCAAAAAGCACACAATATACCTGTTATATGTCACCCTTAGGGTGCCCCCCACACATTTTTGCTTTCCTCCTCCATATCTGCTGAACTCATTTTTGAGGACCTTAGGACTCTGCACACTTTAACACTGCTATTTCCTTAAAACTATAGTAATATTGGCATATTTAATGTACTTGTAAGCCCCTAGTAAAGTGGCATTAAATGCACACAGGGCCTATAAATTAAATGTTACTTCTGAGCCTGCAGCACTGTGCCACCCACTTGAGGAAGGCCTTTAAACATTTCTTAGGCCTGTTATTAAAGTCTGTGTGTGCAGTTTAACTGTCATGTCACCTGGCAAAATAAATCTTTTTGCCAGGCAAAAACCTTCATTTTTATGTTATCCCTGTTAGGCCCAGAACTGCCCAGAGGGCAGGGTGCACTGTTTCTAAAAGGTAGGACATACATTTTTAAATTTTGCATGTTCTGGTAGTGAAAAACTCTTACATTAATTCTTCACTACTGCAAGGCTTACTTCTCCAATAGACTAACATTGGAGATACCTTATTTCGTTTAATAAGCTGTAATTTCCAAATTGAAGGAGGTGGTCAATTCAAGTTTGGCATTTTCCTGCCTCAGCCATTTAGTGCCTGTAACCTGTGCCTGGGCCACATGGCTAGGTGTCACTGACAGTTGAGCTTTGTGTATTTCTCCAAGGTGGCCACACACAATAGGGTACCTAGATGTGCTTGGATGGGTCATATTGGCAGGATGGGAGGGAGGTCTTGGGCACAGCCCCACTTACACTTGAATGGGCTGTGTCTTGCTGACACACAAAGGGCTGCATACCCCCTGTAATTAGACTGAGCCAGGGCATGGAAGGCAGGATGCCTGTGGACTTCAAGGGGAAAACTATAGAAGACCCTCCCCAACTTCAAAGGCACAACTGGGTATAAATACTAGACATCAGAAACCAAATCTTCAGTACACTTGTGGACCTGTGGATACCATGCTAGGAAAAAGGACTGTTGTGCTGCTGAAGTACTGCCTCTTTGCTGGAATCCCGCTCTACTGCACAATTGCCTTGCTGGATGGCTGCCTTGATGTGCTGCCTTGCTGTGCTGACTTGCTGCCTTCTTACCTGAGAAAGACTAGAACTGCATCTCTTGAACCTAGAACCCTAAGGGGACCCCAAGGCCTAGTTGGCTGGCCTCCTAAATGAGCCTCAGGGACTGAAGGCTTAAACAACATTGCTCCTGCACCTGGCCTCTGACATCTGTGAATCTGCTAAATGGTGCTACTGCAGTCCTGGACTCTTGAAAGTGGGCTGAACCGATGCATCTCCTCTGCTGCGTGGCCCAACCCCGAGCAGAACCAACACATCACCACTGTTGTGTGAATCAGAACCACTGCAAAGACCTACATTGAATTGCTGCCTGTTGATGCATTGGAAACGCCCCTGTGCAATAAATCCTTGGCAGAAGCCCTTGCATACCTCGCCGATGGAAGCCTCGATGATGACGCCAGACTCCACATCACAGCCTTGCAGCTCCTCAGAACTGACGCATCATCCTGACGACACCACGCATCCTCGACTCCGGACTTCTCATCGCAAACTCTCATGGACAAATTCTTTAACAATGATGCAGCAGGACCTCACACTGCAGCCTTGCCTCATCTCAGAACTGATGCATTGCTTCGACTGTGTGACGCACCTTCGACCTGGGTCCTCACAATGCTCCCTACACTAGTATTTAAGGTACTTTGTTCAGCAGGCCTAACTGGGTCTCTGTAGCCAGTCCACACTCCATTGCAGTCGGCCACATCTGGTGATTTTGTCCCGGTCTGGTGTGACCAGATGTGTACAGTTGGTGCTTTATGCCCCTTGGAATTATTTTTACTAAAATCTTTAAAATTGAATATCTCCAATTCTACTTATTGGATTTTTTATGTTTTGACCTTGTTGTATGTATTAAAAAATACCCTATACTTCAAAACTGGTATGGGATCCTTTTGTGGTATGTTTGCACTCTGTTACTGTTCGAATTATTGCACAGTTACTTCACACATTGTCGCTGAGTTAAGCCTAACTGCTCAGTTACAAGCTAACCGAGGGTTGAACACAGGTTAGTTTAGGGTTTGCTTGTGACTTCACTCTGAGAAGAATTGTGGTTGCTGCTTGAGAAGGGTTCCACTTCCCTCAACCAGGAACCCAATTTCTTACATTATCGTAGTACTCCATGGCACTAAAGGGAACTATTTTGTGTGCAGATTTGCTCATTAAGAAAGGGCAGTACGCCGTAACTCATAGTGAAGTCAGCAAGTGGCTGAAGTGGGCTGATGCATTGCCCCTCGATGTAATAGTGGGTTGGAGAAAACTATGGATGACACAACCACAGACAAACGATTGATGTGTGGTTGAAAACCCCTATAAGCAACAATGTCATATAAATAATTTTAGTAAACTCAAAAGATCTTGCCTAACACAGACATAAAAAGCCAATTGTTCTTCCATTTGCAGCAAGTCTCTTGCCTTTGTAAAAGGAGGAAGGAAAGAAAGAAAGTAGGCAACAAAGAAGGCAAGTATGTAAGAAAGAAAGCAGGAAGGAAGGAATGAGCAAGAAAGAAAGCGAGAAAGAAAAAAGAAAGAAAGGAAGAAAGAGACAAAGGTAAAAGGAAATATTTAAATGAAAGAAAAAAGTAGGGAAAAGGGGAAGAAATAAGGGAGGAAGAAGTGAGTGAAGAAAGAAGAAAGGAAAGAAAGAAGGAAAGCAAGTTAGCAAGAGCATTGGTGAAATTGAGCCCGATTTCTAAATAATTCACAAGCTTTTGGTTTGTGTACTGAATGCAAATAAAAAAAAAGAATAACTCAATATAGAACAATTTCAAATGGATGCAATATGTTTAGCTGTGAAATATCTGCAGTCAAATAAACAAAGGATACTTCAAAGAAATTTACAACAACATTGGCAGGAGAGAGGACCTGATAAATCTGGAATGAGACGTGTGCTCTTGTAGAAAGCATCCTTTATCACCTCAGACTCTAAACACAAGGGCAACACAAAAGTAATTTTAAAGTAAAAACAAAAACACTGGAACTGAATGGAACTAGCTTGTGGGGATGTGCTCATTGTGAAAAAGCACAATGCAGTCACTCAAAATAAAGTTTACTGGTCGTTGAAGTAGGATGACCAATTGCCTGATGCTTTATGCAGCAGTGGCTGGAAGGAGAAATGTGATACACCACAGAATAGCAACGGATGAAGAGAGTTGGCTTAAAGCCCCTTTAAGTAAGTATATGAGGCATATAACTTTAGTAAAATAAAAAGGTCTTGCCTAACAGCAGACCTAAAAAGAAAGAAAAAGTAGTTGGTTGTACCGTGAGCATGGAAGAGAGAGTCTGGAGGTGAAGAACAGAGAAATACAAATAATACATAGTTAAAAATAGGAACAGGACAAATGCATATAGACAGGAAGAAAGAAACCAGAGGCGCTTGAAACAAAGCTGAAAAGGAAAAACGGATGAACGATACAAAGTGAGCAAGAAGAAAAATGAGAACAAGGGAGAAATAGGAAATACTGAGTGATGAGAGAGGACGTAAGAGTGAGGGGAGAGAGAACACATTCAAGACAGATACAAAAGAGAAACACTTCGAACATTGCATTACCATTTTGATGTGTTCATCTGCTCATCAACAACCTTGATTTCTGTACACAGTAGAGAATAATGTACATGATAAATCTGTCAAGGCCTTAAGGACTATTACAAATGAGTCATTGAGTCACCCATAGCTATATGAAGCACTGTATTACCAACAGCATAAGTATCACAGAAGTGGTTAACTGCCATAAATCAATGTTTCTTCTTTTCAATATGTATTAGAAACTTTTCCAATATTGCTATTCAGCAGGTTTCTAAAGCTAACGATTTATCGCAGAAGAGAATAATCAGATTATTAAAATTTTCTGAATACGGAATTTCTAAAAAAATGATTTATTAATTAGAACACTTGAAACTTCTTGACGCTGAAGAATATCTCACGATATGTTAAGAAATAACAGGTTCGCACATAAAAAATTGAACGCAGAGTTAAGTTGAGATGGCCTGATTTTCTGCAGCTCGACAGCTGCCACTGTGAAATCCCTGCCACCTGATCTTGCAAGCCTGTACCATGGTACTGCTAAGGGCTGGACAGGCCATGTATTCCACTGGGTATTTCACGGTTTGGCTGGAGACCATACAGGCCTGTTTTAGGGCATGCGGCCATTCTTAATGTCTATATCACTTTCCCCAGCTCCCCAAAGACTTTAAGAGAGAAAGAGAGGGAGGGGAAGGTACACAAAAAATAGTCAATGAATATTGGAAATGGCCCTTTCTGCAGGGTTTCCCCTGGTCTTTTTACCTCCTGTTTTTGATCCTGTGCTGAATATCATTTTTGGCTGGCTTTAGGACTCTGAGCACTTTACCGCTGCTGACCAGTGTTAAACTGCAAGTGCTCTCTATCTAAATGGTATTGGTGATTGGTTTATCCATGACTGCATATTTATAAGTCCCTATTAAAGTGCACTATTTGTGCCCAGCAAATCAAATGCTACTAGAGGGCCTGCAGCACTGATTGTGCCACCCACATGCGTAGCCCTGCAAACATGTCTCAGGCATGCCATTGCAGTGCCTGTGTGTACAGTTTTAAACTGCCAGTTCAAACTGGCAAGTGCAAAAACTTGCCAGGCCCAAACTTTCTCTTTTACTACATGTAAGCCACCCCTAAGATAGGCCCAAGGCAGCCCCATGGGCAGGGTGCAGTTTATTTAAAAGGTAGGTGTTAGAAATGGGGTTTTTGGTTGGCAGTCAGGTTGCCCTCTGTCCAAGCAAGAACCCTCACTCTAGTCAGGGTAAGTCACACACAATCCAAAATCAGCCTGTGCTCACCCTCCGGTAGCTTGGCACGAGCAGTCAGGCTTAACTTAGAAGGCAATGTGTAAAGCATTTGTGCAATAAATCATACAACACCATAGCATAACACCACAAAAATACACCACACAGTGTTTAGAAAAATATATAATATTTATCTGGGTATCTTCAGGTCAAAACGATCAAAGTTGCAATACGAATTTGTAAAGATATCACTGAAAAGTGATATAAAGTGTCTTAAGTCTTTAGAAAGTAAACAAAGTCTCTTTCAAACACAAAGTACCTGGTTTCTGGTGGAAAATCTCCTCAGAGGGCCACAGGAGAAGAGGTACGTGGAAAACTGGTGTGTGCGTCGATTTCTCCTCAGCACACACGGACTTGTGTTGTTATTTTCCACGTGGGGAGTTGTGTGTCGTTTTCCGGCGCGCGGACAGTCTCTTACTGTGGTTTGCGGGGAGTACCAGATGTCCCGGATCTGTGCGTGGATTTTCCTGCTTGTTTTCTGGCTGCACGTCGTTCTGCGGGGCTGCGCGTCGAAGTTTCGATCTCACGGCAGGCGTCGCGTAGATTTCTCCTGCGGAGTCGGGCGGCGTTGTCCTTGCGAGGCTGTGCGTCAAAGTTTTGATCTCACGGCAGGCGTCACGTTGATTTCTCCTGGGAAGTCGGGCGGCGTTGTCCTTGCGAGGCCGTGCGTCAAAGTTTCGATCTCACGGCAGGCGTCGCGTCGATTTCTCCAGGGAAGTCGGGCGGCGTTGTCCTTGCGAGGCCGTGCGTCAAAGTTTTGGTCGTCCCGAAGGCGTCGCGTCGATCAGCGTCGGTGTGTGGCGTTTTTCTTGCCGCAGAACAAGCTGTGCGTCGAAAAGTTCGGCGCACGGAGCGTCCAAGAAGAAGAGAGAAGTCTTTTTGGTCCTGAGACTTCAGGGAACAGGAGGCAAGCTCTATCCAAGCCCTTGGAGAGCACTTTTACAGCCAGACAAGAGTTCAGCAAGGCAGCAACCCAACAGCAAGGCAGCAGTCCTTTGTAGAAAGCAGACAGGTGAGTCCTTTGAGCAGCCAGGCAGTTCAGCAAGGCAGCAGGCCAACAGCAAGGCAGCAGTCCTTTGTAGAAAAGCAGACAGGTGAGTCCCTTGAGCAGCCAGGCAGTTCTTCTTGGCAGGATGTAGTTTCTGGTTCAGGTTTCTTCTCCAGCAAGTGTCTGATGAGGTAGGGCAGAGGCCCTGTTTTATACTAAGTTGTGCCTTTGAAGTGGGGGTGACTTCAAAGAGTGTCTAAGAAATGCACCAAGCCCCCTTTCAGTTCAATCCTGTCTGCCAGAGTCCCAGTAGGGGGTGTGGCAGTCCTTTGTGTGAGGGCAGGCCCTCCACCCTCCCAGCCCAGGAAGACCTATTCAAAATGCAGATGTATGCAAGTGAGGCTGAGTACCCTGTGTTTGGGGTGTGTCTGAGTGAATGCACAAGGAGCTGTCACCTAAACCTAGCCAGACGTGGATTGAAGGGCACAACAAGATTTTAGTGCAAAGAAATGCTCACTTTCTAAAAGTGGCATTTCTAGAATAGTAATATTAAATCCGACTTCACCAGTCAGCAGGATTTTATATTACCATTCTGGCCATACTAAATATGACCTTCCTGCTCCTTTCAGATCAGCAGCTGCCACTTCAACAATGTATGAGAGCAGCCCCAATGTTAGCCTATGAAGGGAGCAGGCCTCACAGTAGTGTAAAAACGAATTTAGGAGTTTTACACTACCAGGACATATAACCACACAAGTACATGTCCTGCCTTTTACCCACACAGCACCCTGCTCTAGGGGCTACCTAGGGCACACATTAGGGGTGACTTATGTATAGAAAAAGGGGAGTTCTAGGCTTGGCAAGTACCTTTAAATGCCAAGTCGAAGTGGCAGTGAAACTGCACACACAGGCCTTGCAATGGCAGGCCTGAGACAAGGTTAAGGGGCTACTGAGGTGGGTGGCACAACCAGTGCTGCAGGCCCACTAGTAGCATTTAATCTACCTGCCCTAGGCACATGTAGTGCACTCTACCAGGGACTTACAAGTAAATTAAATAGTCAATCATGGATAAACCAATCAGTAGTACAATTTACACAGAGAACATATGCACTTTAGCACTGGTTAGCAGTGGTAAAGTGCCCAGAGGTCAAAAGCCAACAACAACAGGTCAGAAAAAATAGGAGGAAGGAGGCAAAAAGTTTGGGGATGTCCCTGTCAAAAAGCCAGGTCCAACAGTAGGACATATTCTGTTGTGTTTTACATGTCCTGATAGTGAAATGCTGCTAAATTTGTTTTTCACTATTGCAGCGTCTATCTCTCCTATACGTCAACATGGGGATTGCCTTGAAATATCCTTCATGTGTAATTTTCCCATTTGGAGCAGCTAGAGGTGTGGAGTTTGGGGTCTCTGAACTCACAATTTAAAAATACATCTTTTGGTGAAATTGGTTTTTAAATTGTAAGTTTGAAAATGTCACTTTTAGAAAGTGGGCATTTTCTTGCTTAATCATTCTGTGCCTCTGCCTGGCTGTGGAATACACACATGGGTCAGGATGACAGTTGGGCTGTTTGTGAATTAAATTCACTCTATACAGTCAAACAAAGGGATCTGATGTGTGCCCCACATATCCTGGTGGGCCTTCCTGGGCTAGATTGGTGGGACGAGATGACACTTGCACCTGCTGTGTCTGTCCTTACACAAAGCAGTCTCCAACCCCCTGGAGAATGTCTGGGGTCAGGACAGGAAAGACAGGGTCTTGTGCACTACAAAGACTTTTTTTAAATGTGCCTACTTCAAAGGCATAAATTAGTATAAGTACTGGACCTCTGAGACCAAAGCTTTAGAACACTTCTGGACTGAGGACATTTTGCCAGGAAGAAGAGTTAGATGCCATAGGTGGGTCTGCCACTCTGCCTGTTGCTTAGTTGTGCTGGCCTGCTGCCTGCTGCTTCTGTCCTGGGACTGAAAAGGAACGGACTTTGCTTTCTACATCCTGCTTCCAAAGGTTCTCCAGGGTCTTGGACTGAGCTTACCTCTTGTTAGAAGTCTCAGAGACATCAAAGACTTCATCTGCCATTGCTTGGGCTATCTTGCTGAGATCGCCAAGTGGTGCCAAATCCAGTTCATGTGCCCTTCGGAGTGAGTTCAGGTGTAACCAAGAAGAAACCAAGTACATCAACTCCAGAGTGAATTTGGAACCGGTGTCGCTGTCCAACTCCACACCACTGCCTGCACCAGAGCAGTGGTTCCGTCTTAGTGCAACACGTGTGACAGATACTGCAGGCCCGATGCCACCACAGCGCATCCAAAGTCCCACTACAGTATGAGCCCTGAGAGCCGTGTCACCGACATCTGTGACACCCAACTTCCACCATGCGGCAGCCAGTGGGGCCCTGTGGTATGACTGTAGCACCGCGAAGTTGATGCCTCAAGTCTTGACCTTTTGGATTTATCGACCCTGCCAGATCGTAAGAACTGATGCCTCGCCACTGACGCAGCCACACCTCCACAGCAACCTTAAGGAACTGATACCTCACCTCTCCTGCCTAGCAGTAAGGAACCTGCGCCTCACCTCCCCAGTAGCAGAAAGGAACCATGCTGCGCAGGCTCCAGTGACGCCGCACCTCCCCAACTCCGTGCCACGTCTTGGTTTCATAGGTTTCAGAGCTTCTGTGCCTGGGGTCCGTGTGACTCCGTGACCGGCACGCATTCCCTCTTGAGTGGCGTCAGACTGTTGAAAATGACTTTGTCAAGACAACGTGACAGCCCCACTTGGAGCTATTGTGTTTCCAAGCCCTCTACTGAGATTTTTTTTTTAAATTGTATCTTTGCTTGTGTGTATTACATTTTTGGCATTTTGGCCTTGTTTATTCAGATAAATATTAGTTATTTTTCTACACTGTAGCTATGAACTCTGGGAAGAAGACCTGTCATTTTCTTACAAATGAGCACAGACTCACAGCGTTCTGTCCAACAGCTACTACTCCTTGCAGGCTCTACCACAGGTACTCTCTCCAGCCACTAACATGACAGTCTCCCTTCTATACACTGTAAAAAAGTCACTTTAGAAAGAAGCAATTGTGCTGCCTCAAACTGCATTCCCACCACAAGCATCAACTGATATTGCTCATTCTTACCACAACAGACCAGATTTCTAAGGCTACTTTGTCTAAAGAGGGTCACTATTGTGCAATGTGACTCTGACTGAACTTCCTGATGGGGTACATTACTACAATACTTCCAAATGGGGACATCCCTCTGTTCTCTGTCTGTCCTGTAAAGAGCATACTGAAATGGCTGATGCGATTTCTTCTTGTCTGTATGATTGTACATTTCTAACCAACCATATGTACTTTAATTGAGGGTCTGCATATCTGCAATGGCGACTACATTAATGTGATGTCAGGGTGCCTGTTTGCAAGTTTTCATTGTGTGAAGAAGTGCTTTTCCTTAAATATACTGCACATGTATTGCATGTATTGCTTTTGTCAGTGCTTGTAAACTTTCACTTATTAACGGTGGTTGTTTAAGGGGTGAATAACACCGTATCCTCGGTGTAAGGTAGAGGTTCACCAGACAACAGACACACTGTACAGTTACATATGTGAGCATGATTTACAAAACAGAGGTGACAATTTGTGTGCATGGTTTTTAGTGTGTATATTGGAATTTCTGTGATACATAGATGTAGGACCATGGAGTACTAGAGAGCAACTGATTAAGTACAATGTTTGCTTTACTGGCATACCTCCATGCTTAAGTATAAAAGGTAAAAAGTACAGTGAAATCGGATTACAACACACTGGCTCCCCATGGAAACTAAAATCAACTTCAGATATTGACCTCTATCACAAAAGCACTCGGGTTGTCACTCAGGTTCATCTAAAAGAAAAGTTGCACATCATAAGAGAAATAAGAGACACAAGAAGTGAAGTACCTCTACTACTTCAAATGTTAAAACGTCTAAAATACTGAACCAAGTGCTGTCCTGGTAAGCAACAACAATCTGGAAATGCTTAACTGAAGATCGCCATCTTAATACCATTCTGCTTCCTTTCCACAAATACTTGAGAACTCGATTTTTCAGGTGCTTCATCATTGAGTAACTCCTCGCCCTCGCCAGTCTTATCTCCGTTTTCATGTAACATGTAACGTGTTTGGTGCCCCTGAGCCCAGGTATGCACTTCAAACTTTTTCTAAAAAATAAATCACTACCTTAAAAACACACGTTTTCTAAATGTGTGCCAAATTGTAGATATATCTCGGAAACAAGCAGAGGAGAAACCAAGACGATGCACTGGCATTTGTATAAACCCACACAGTGGCAGGTGTAGTTCATAAACGGAATTTACCTGCTGTAAGTTGTGCATGCAGTTGAGTAAAGTGATTCGGTCAATCTAGTATTCTCAACATGTGTATACGAAAGGAAAGCATGAAGGAGTGCAACAAATTTGGATTTACAGGAAGAGAGCAGTCATTACAATTTGAATATTACCGACTTTTTCCTTATTCCACATATGCAATAGCTGTATAGCTGGATTAATCTACAATATGATTATGTAAGTAGTTGTTGGTCACTTTGGGTATGCACATGGTGTATGCATTCATATAACGTCTGCAAATCATATGTTACATCTTGGCCAACTTTAGGGAAATGCGACTGGTGCAGCTTTACTTGGCGCTGACCCCAGGGAGCGCTCTGTTTGGAAAAAATAGAAATAACATATGGTCTAAAAGCGCCTGCTGCGGAGTTCCTTGTGTTATATAGTAGTTTTCAGGTTACAATAAAAATTTCAAGATAAGTGTGGTAATTAATGTTCGTGCTCCAGAGAGATCAGATGTTTGTCTAGGGGCAATTTTGACTCATCAAAAAGTAGCATAGAGGGTTGATGCGCTGGATAGATCAGTGGGCTACCGCTATTATCACAAATATTTTTCTTATTTGCAGTTCATAACTTACAATCCTAATATAGCACAGTGACCTATGAAGTGTCTTCAAAAAGCTGCATGCAAACTGCATTTATAGGTTACAACCTTATGATTTGTTCCCCAGACTTTCATTATCCTAATGTTGCTAAAAAGGTTTGTTTGGCTCGAAATATATTCATATTAGCAAAGCCAACCCAACCACAGGGGTACATTTTAAACCCAGAGGGGCTGATTCACAAAGAGCCTCTGCATTTGTGACAGAGGCTCCGCAGTCATGGCAGACGGGACCCGAAGTTGTGGCAGGGGCACGCAATCCTGAGGAGGTGCCTGCACCCGTGGTGGGACCTCCACAAAGAGTAACTTCCATGAGGAGGTCCTGCCATGTGGGCGGGGCCCCCAACACTACTGAAGGCCACCCCGACATGACTGCAGGGCCACTGCCAGTAGTGCAGAGGCCCTGTGTGACTCAGGACCTGAGTTTGTCTTCTCCCGACTAAACATTCTGCCAACAAAAATAAACTTCAGCAGAGGATCAAAGATGAGAGGCCAGGGGCAAAAACACAGGGGAAACCATGCCAAGAGCTGACAGTCTAACAAAATGCATGTGAGAGAGGAGTTAAGGGGAGAAAGGGGCATTGTTGCAGTGTTGTAGTAAGGGAATCCATGATGAGAGAGGACATGGTGGAGGGCCAATAAAGATTTTCACACAAAGTGCCACCAGCCTTAAAGCCTGCCCTGCGTTACATGATGAGTTGCAAAGCACTTGGAGAGAATTAGCAAAAGTCAGAAATTATGCTCATGCATGAACGTAGAATGTGCTGTGTGTAGCTGTACTGATTTAAATCCCAGGCCTTTAGGAGTCAACCTTATTGCACTTGCGTTCATTCCCTTAAGCAACTTTACTCCGCATGGTGTTTTACTGAAATTGTATTTTTGTATACATTACTCCAAACTGCATCTCACTGTTCTTATTGCTATAAGTTTTATTTCTGTATTGTAAAATGGTAAACTTAAACTGCAAGTATAATTTATGTAAAGCAGGGCAACCAAGCACTACTTTGTGCCTATTAATATGTATACAATGATTTAGGAACACGCAGTGCTTGACTTGTAAAAGAATGAGTGCCAGCGCACAGTGCTATGCTCAGAAGCGCGCGGCCAGTTCAGTTGAATGTTGGTGCTGCCAATACCAAGGTTATGTGGTTCTAAGTCCACCTGAAGGCTGTTAATCCACTGCCAGACACTACTGTCCATCTGTCTCAATCTTGGAGGGTCCTGCTTTATCCCTTTCTGACGTTTCAGTCGCTCTCTTTCTCTGACTTTCCGTTTTTGTGTGTTTTTCCCTCTCTTGCGCTCGTAATTGTCTGATGCAGAGACATAAGTGCTGGTCCCCAAAAATGAATGCTGGTGGACACCATCAGCAACCACTGGCTCACATTAAGCACAGTCTGTACAAGCTATCTGAATACTAAACATCTTCCTTACACCAGCAAATATCCATTAAAATTATACTTAGAAGTATTTAGATGTTGCAACTGCTCGTGATTTTACACAGAGAGTAAACAGTGCAATTCCCTGGAAGGTGCTCAATGCAGAGTGGTATGGGGCAGATTTCTCATATTGAATCCTTTTCATTTTCACAGCTCTGTTTAAAAAGCATTCCTGTGTATTGATCACTACTCACTATAGTCTAATGCAAGATGAATCATGTTGAGTGTTGGGGTAAATAATTTTTGTTTTGAATTTAAGTGAACAGCAGTAGGTGAGAGTACTAGATTTGCATAGTAGTACCTAATAGTTGTACGTGCCAATGTCTAGTATTGTGGTCCTTCATAATAGTGGGATTTCTTTAAATTTGTGCTTAATATGATACTGCCTTCGCCATCGTGTATAGGGAGAGATGGCCAGAGCAATTATGAAAAAATAGCTGGATTATTGTGGTTATCAATCTATATGAATCGTGATATTTGCAGTATGAATTTCGAGAACGTGGAACAGATTGGATTCTCTAGGAAAAGTATTTTGTTTTCATCGTGTTAATTTTCAGCTACTTTTTCTAAATTGTTCTTCAGCATATTGGTCAATGGGTGTTAGTTTCTGTTAAGTCTGTCTGGACATTGAATGTGTCTGCAGTGGTATATAGAGGTTACAATTGTGAGAACAGACACGATGATGTTTATTTTTGTGCATAGTGTGTTGTTTCTAGCAAGGTGTACAAATGGGTTGCCTCAGATTAGAAAATATTCAATAACAGCACATACAATATCATAAAATATAACACAATACAAATTGGATAAAAAAGAACAAAGTTCCACATAGAAATACTTAAAATTGTAAATGGACAGTTTGCAACAATCATTGAATCAGCAGGGTGCATGGGCAATTGCTTTAATATGTAATCAAGGGCTAACTTATACCACAATGAGTCAACTCAACAAAGGTAGTGAAACTCATAGCATCAAACTCACAATTATAAATCATAAAAATAGCTTGTTTTTATTTAGTGCTGCCTACCACTGTTCCTTAACCAGCGTTGCACTATGACTCAAAGTAATGATAATCAATTTACCATCTTCAGGAAGATGGACGGCTATGATGGCTCTGCTAAAATTCGAACTCGTGGCTTGATGGCATAACCATATTGTTACAGGCCTCGAAAAGATATACGCAATTAGAATGAAGTGACCGCCGAGGGGGACTACTGTACTTCAGTATTTTTAATACCACTATGTTTTGTTTCTTAGGAACACAGGTGTGTGCTCGAGTTTGTTTCCTGTTTCAGTATCATATAATGATACATTAGAAGTGTTATACCTTACCTCAGTTGTTTGCATGCACAGACTCGTTTTGTCATCGTAATGTTATTTGTATTTGCCTGGGGCCAACCAGGGGTTGATCATGGATCTTGGTCCGAATGGACAGGTTGTTTTTTACTGTTTACTGAACAAATTTTCAGTGCAGAGAGGAGCTTCCTTTACCAGCCCACTCTGTATCACCTATGGGAGGCAGAGTTGATACAGCGGTGGATGGTAATCTCTGAAAGTGGTGGGGATTAATACTTACCACCCAACTTCTTAAAAAATTGACTTGGGTGAGCATCTTGTCACGTACACACCTTTATTCCAGGAATTGCATACAAAACACCAGTGCTTGATATTTGCCATTGATACTACCCATATACCGTGGGTGACCCTTACTTCAAAAATTAACTCCAGCATGTCAGAGGTAGTATTTTTTCACGGTTTGCTCTGTAAACCCACCTCCTATTCCCAATATGCCATGATTATCAACATTACCTAAAGTTTGATAGCACCATCATTTTGCCATAGATGTCCCCCACAAGCCAAGAGTTACTTCCAGTATGCCAGGGGCTGAATTTTGCAATGGGTGACCTTCCTTATGACAAGATTTACTTCCTATATGCCAGTGGCAGTAAGATACTGTGTCACCAAAAGCCAAGAATTACCTTGAGTGTGCCATGGCAAGTGGCAGATTCACAAGCATGAAACACACTAAAAAACAGACTCTTACCCTTTCACTCAGTTTTACTCATAATCTGTACCTGTCTCATTCACCCTTACTCTTTCCAACTCACTCACACAATCCCCTTACTCATTCTGATTAATACTCACTCCCACCCACTGTCCCTCACAGGTACATGTACTCACAGACGCACATTTACTGGTTCTCAATCTCATTCACCAATACAAAGTGACATACTCACTCTTTTAAACTCATTAATCCTCATTCACACCTGCTGATTACCAGCAGACTCTGGGCGTGATTTAGAGTCTGACAGAGGGGTTACTCCATCACAAACATGACGGATATCTTGTTTGCCACATTACAAGTTCCATAGGCTATTATGGAATTGTAATGCTGTGGACAGGATAGCTGTCACATTTGTGTCATAGAAATCCCCTCCGCCAAACTCAAAGCCAGGTCCTCTGCCTGAACTCTGTATACAGGTGGTGTGCTTTAATAAGCAGGATTCAGTATCCCCTCAGACCAGTGGGCCTCGATGATCTGTACCTGCTGCACTATTGATAGATTCATCCCTACCTTACTCCCACTCACTTTCACAATCCCCCACTAACTTCCTCATTGTAACTCACTCACATTCTTTTACTGATCCCTTCACACTCACTTTCAGTTAATCATATACATTGATTGCCACTCACTTTCACTCTTATTGACACTTTCAACACACACTAAATTAACAAACTCACTCTCCTTCAATTCCTTTCACACTCAACCACTCACAAACACGTTCACATGTACACACTCACTCAAACATGCGCAGTGAAAACACACTCAATTGTTTATTTATCATTCTTTGCAAATTCAAGGCTCCATGACAACAGCAAGGCAGAAAACAGGTTCTGCCCATTGAAGCCAGCAAGGTATGGCTGACTATGAGAAACCAGAGAGAGTAGTAGAACCGGGATGGCACAGGGGAAGACACATCTCAATCTCTCTCCCAGCTTGTTAATAGAACTGGAAGCACAGCTGTCTCAGATCTAGGATGGCACTTGGGATCCTTACCCTGCTGCTGTCTTCCGATCCTCAGTGGCCTCAGGATGCACTGATATGTGTCCTGGCAGCCACAGTTTAGCAGATATACTGTGCTGTCTGAGGCATGAGCAGTATGGCTGCTAAATAAAATGAATTGTGCCTATGTGAATGGATTATAGTTGAATTATGCCACTCATATGCACAATCCAAACATCCACCTAAGGAGTGCTGTGTTTTTATGCAATTAAACAGAATAGCATAATGGCATAATTTTGGGATTTTGGAGCAACAAGGTATTGTGAAATTCCCCAAAATACACTCATTATTCCAACCGAAGTTAAAATTTTCCCAGGGCTATATACGATCTGTTCGTACACGTGTTTGTTTTGCACTGTGATTTCCACAATCTCTTTCATAAAAACACAATTGCATCCCGTGGCATTGGCAGTATTTTAACATACTTACTCTACTTGAAAACTACTTGATGATTGTTACACAGGTCCATTTTAGATTGTAGGTCAGCCTTCAAAAGCATAAGTTTTCAATTTTTTTTACAGAAAGCAATTTTGGTGATGTATTTAAGATGCCAATTTTAAGTACATGTTTGTAATTACCACGTCCATTTTCATGGTAATATGAAAACTGCATAGGAAAAGTAAAATTTTAGAGCAGCAGTTCATGACAGCAAGGATAATTTGTATACTATAACTCACTCCCAAAAGACACAGGGGCATATTTACATGCCCCTTGCGCTGCATTAGTGCCGCCATAGCGTGATTGTTTTTTAATACTGAAGCAGCGCAACGCAGGGAGGCCCTGAAAAATAGTGCAGTGAAATTTACTAGATTTCACTGCGCCACTTTTTCCATCATTTTTAACGCCTGCTCAGGGCAGGTGTTAAAATGATGCACTCATTAAAATCAATGGGCCTCCCAGTGCTTTGCTGCACCAGGGTTAACATTTTTGATGCTAGTGCAGCAAAGCACCACAACAGCATCAAAAATTCTGATGCTGTTGAGGTAACGACCGCCATTGTGCGTCGTATTGTAATTAGATGAGGCAAGGGCGACACAAATGGAAGTGGCATATCGGTACCGATGTGCCACTTTCTCACAAATATGCCCCACAGTATGGAAAATATTACACAATTAACATAATTTAAAAAAATTCTGTATGTCTAGAATGTACTGTGTTTTCTCGGTTTATAGGAAGTAGACATATAACAGGTTCAAGGGACAAATGGATGAGAAAAAAAGAAAGGTGCACTAACACTGCTCTTTTCCCCAAGTCCACTGGCATACTATTTAACATTGAGACAGAAAACACGGAAAATAGACCATAGACTACCTTCTGCTGATAAGTAAGTATAGCCGAGTAGGTAGTATGTTTACACTGCCCAGAGTGTTAAAGGCATCATAACACAATGTCTGATTAGAGGCAAGCAATAACATGTCGACTATGTTTATGTTACTATGGATATAGAAAACAGACTTCCATTCTCTACCATATGTTTAGCGCAGCACACAATAGTCTTTTACCCATGTCCATACTGAAAAGGTGACAGCTAGCCCAGGAAGGAAAGCATGGTAATGTTTTTTTTAGAATCTCCACTGCTTCCTACCATTTATCTCAGGAACTCTCAGAAAGTGTGCAGGACACAACAAATTCAGAGATATCTGCGATTTTGCATTCTTTGGAGTTCAAACAAACTAGTTTGCTTAGGTCTAGCATGTTTTTCATAGCCACCTTAAAGGTTATCAATTTAAAAGGTCCACATGGTCTGCCCGATTTTTTTGACGTGAAGTTTTCATTCATATCCTGTAACTGTACTTTGGATTCAACCTTGTCATTATATGTAAAGAATAACATCGATTTTAAGGTTCACATAGATTTGAAAGAATCATCAACATACATAAAATATTATTTATACAAAGGCACATAAAGCTAACTGCAAACAACTCCAATGTCAATGAGATGCAAGCTCTCCAAACCCTCCTCCTCCTCAATCTGTACGGTTATGCCCGATTCTAAATTCCAAAAGGCCGTAGAATTTAAATAAATGCCTACTTTATATTGAAACTTTTCGGATGTTTCTGCCTCTGGTAACAATGGACAAACAGAACTGATGTTTAAACCACAGGATGAAAGGGGCAATTCCCATGTGCATGTCAAATTTAATGGGATTTGGTTTGGGTATTTTTAATTTATAGCAGTTCGTTTGACTCCGAAGAAACCTTTTGTCACTGAAGATCCTTCTTGAAAACCCTTTCACTTATAGAGGGTAGACACATCAATTCACAAAACTCCAAAGCTTATGGGATGTTTTCATGTATATTTTCTGCTGAAATTGTACGTAAAGCGAATGTGAAACAAAATTTTGACATTTTTATTCATGGATTATATGTGTTGAGTTTCTATCTAGGTGCCGTTTTGAGACAGTCAGTATTGTGACACTATGTAAAAAACGTGAGAGTTAAAAACAATACAATTAATCACCCTTCAAAGTTATAAAGTTGAAAGTTTAACTTATCTTTTCATCCACAATGTTGTAAACAAATTAAATCAGGGACTGTATATGTGCTCTTTGTAGTTGCTACCATAGCCTGTAAAATGTGTACTTGGTGCTATAAACATTAAGCGAAGGCATTATGTCAGACGACCATTGTGCAATTGTCTCACTTCTGTTATGTTTGGGGCCGTACTACTTGTGGGGGCCCTGCCTTCTTATGGTCTCTGCTTTTACACTGTCAGGTATAAGCGGAATAGTATGCTCCTGATGTAAGGAGCAGAGTAAATAAAGAGAGCTGTGGATTTCGCGCCACAGGTCAGTTAACCACCATAACTTGTGTGTGTGTGTCATAATTACTAAGGGGTTGTAGGCCACACAACAATCTGGCAACAAGGCGGTCGCGAACCCTGTACCTGGCACTGCTGTCCATCGGCGTGTTTTCCGTTGGCGAGCGGGACACTGCGGTTGGACGGCACCCGATCCTGCATGCCGGGAAGGTGAGGTGCGCGCTTGGCACTGTCAATGCTCTGAAGTACTGCTGCTGATTCCACTACTCGGCGCACAGCTGCTGATCCCCCAGCAACCCTCCCAACGCTGGCCCACACCATTGCGGGCACGCCTCCATGAAGGCCCGCTCTCCACTGTCTCCAGTGTGTGTCGCTGAGGACAGAGCACGCTATTGCAGGCGAGGCAGCACCACAGTGATTGGGATGTCGCACGACGGCTCAAGGAGAGAATGTACTCCTCCAGGCCTTGCCCTCAGCATGTGCAATGCATGCAAGAGGTAAGACAAAATGTGGAGCTGGCCTCTTGCTGGGGCTCACGAAGTGTGTGTATTGCTGGAGGATATTGGAAAGACTTCACAGGACACTTTATTCAAAGTGTGCCTCCCAGGAGAGAGCACACCTTTAATGACTGCTACACACAAGATACTGAAAGGGGGACTGCTCCCCTGTAACAAAGAAAAAAAAGGGCCCTGCCTGGACATGAATGTAGGAGGGCAAGCTGGGTGAAAGTAAGCAAATAAACCACAACCTGAGCACCACAAACAAAAAAAAAGGAAAATAACACCAATTAAAGGAATAAAGAGGACTCTGGCCAAAAAAGTGCCCCCACTGGCCGACTGTTAACAGGAAAAAAGAAGACTGTCACCACACCCTGTATCCTGGAGCACACAGGACACGATCAATAGTTGGTTCTGGCAGTCAGTCCAACCATGTTTCTGTGCCAAGGCCACCATGGCATCAATACCTGCTCTAGAACCGTTTGTTGCCGATGGCCCAGCATTGGCTCAGGCAGCCCGCTGGAAAGAATGGCTTGAAAGACTGGAAACCTACTTTGCAGTCATTGCACTGGACAATGATTGACATTGTCCCATGCTGTTGCACCTAGGGGGTGCCATGATCCACAAGATCAACAAAACCGTAGAAGAGGAGCCGCCTTTCACCTATCATACCTTAAAAAGGGCTCTCACTGCACACTTTGAGCCCCTCACAAATCCAGACTATGAGCGGTTCCTCCTTCATCAGGTACATCAAATGCCCGAGGAATCAGTGGACACCCAGGACCTGCTATAAATGTGGAGGAATGTATCCGCACCAAGGACCCTGCCCAGCCCAATGAAAGTGGTGTACGAGCTGCAACAAGGTAAATCATTTTGCAAAGGTGTGTCACTCCACCTGGGCACCCAAGGGCAACAAGAACAAAGACGTAAACTGTGCACAAAACACACCTTCTCCCGAATTGGAGGAGGCATGGACGATGATGAAGAGGATCTCAAAGGCACAGTACAAGTTATCCATGCCATGCAGCCAGGGAAGCAACCCCGGAGGAGAATCCCGAGATGCAACATTTTAGTGTCTGGTTAAGAGGTGTCAGCCCTCATCGATACAGGCGTGTCAATAAATATATTGGCACAATTGGTCCTCAAGAACATACCCATCCGCCCGACCCTTCGCCCCACCAACACTCAGGTCTATGTGTTTGGGTCATCTACTCCAGTTCCCCTAGCAGGAGTATTCACAACAAACCTTGCCCATAGTCAATAAACAACGAATGCCAAAGCATAAGTCATAAAGTCAGGATGTGACATGCTGCTGAGTTGCAGGACAGCAGAAAAACTTAATCTGGCGTAGTTTGCCTTCAGTGTGCACCTAGGGATATTTGAGGACCTAGTGTCTGAATTTTCTCAGATCTTGAAGATTTTGGTTGCCTCTAGGTGATAATTGTTAACCTCCATATCGATGAGTCATTTCAACCAGTGGCCCTGGAACACCGGGGGGTCGCATTTCACTTGTGCCCCAAAGTGGAAGAGGAGCTAAGGAAACTGGAACAAGCTGATATCATTGAGCGGGTGGACAAGTTTGCCTTCTTACAGCCAGAGATCGCTTTCTTTGGCTACCACTTCTCAGAGAAGGGGGTCATGCTCGACCCTGACCAGGTCAGGGACGTTCACCTGCCCCCATCTCAGTCACTGGAGTCCGGAGTTTCTTGGGCATGGTTACTTACTGTGGACAGTTCATTCAGAACCTTACTTCTCTTACGACCCCTCTTCGAGACCTCACCAAATCCAATGTGAGCTGGGACTGGGGTCAAGCCCAGGCAGCAGCATTCCAAGCCACCAAGAGTGCACTGTCATTCACATCACTCTGGTCTACTTTGACCCTTCCAAAGACTCAAAGCTTTCCGTCGATGCAAGCCCCACGGGGCTGGGGGCTGTACTGTCTCAAAAAGGGAGGAATGGAGAATGGGCCACAGTGGCCTATGCCAGTCGAGAGTTAACTGACACAGAACTACGGTACTTGCATATTGAGAAGGAGGCCATTACGGTGCACTGGGGTTGCCGTCACTTTCATCTGTATCTGTAAAGTCATCTGTTCATTGTACCTGCATCGATAAGTGGATAATCCAACTTCAAGGGTATCAGTTCTCTGTAGTCTACAGGCCAGGGGCACAGAATTTTGTGGAATATATTTCTGGAAATGCCCAGCCTGCAACCCTCTGTGAAGAGAAGGATGCAGAGGACATTGAGGAGTATGTCCGGATGTTAGTGGAACGGTCCCGACCTTTGCCCATTCCTTGGAGGAAATTCACACAGCCACCCAAAATGATTAGGGCATTCAACTGGTTCTCTCTGTTGTCCGCTCTGGAAAATGGCACACTGTCATGCAACATTTCACCCGGAGGGCCGAGAAGGTTCATTTGATGTGGTCCTCGCTCCACTCACTTCGGCAGGAACTGGTGCCCGATGGATGTTGGTAACGAGGCCCCTACTTACTGATCCCACGGGCCCAGAAACAGCATGTGGTGGATCTTGCACACTTAGCGCACTGATTCAGAAGCAAGGTGTGGTTTCCAGGTTTAAATGAACAGGTAGAACACACTGTGAGACACTGTCACGTCTGTCAGAAGCTAAGCCCAGCTGATCCCCTGGGACCTATTTTCACTAAGTCAATTCCCTAGTACCAGGCCAGCATGGATTTTGGAGGTCTGCCTGATGAAACACTTATTCTCGTCATCATTGATGACTTCTTAAAATATTCGGAATTTGGAGTTCTAGACTCTATCGCCTCTGTCCCGACTGTACCCTGTCTTTAGAAGATCATGGCCACTCATGGCCTTATCCGAGAAGTACGAACAGACAATGGCCCACCTTTCTCAAGTCAAGACTTCATGAGTTTCCTGGCATCCTGGGACATTCATCACCTGAAGATCACTCATCAATGGCCACAGACGAATGGAGAGGCCAAATGATTCATGAGAACCCTAAACAAGGTGTTGAGAATTGCAATGGCCAATGGTCACAACGTCGAGTGTGCTCTCTGCAGTTTATTACGGTAATACTGGCTCACTCCCCACCAAAGTGGCCCCCAGTGTGTTGTGTATGAATCGGATGGTGGGTGACACCATTCCTCATCATGAAGGTCCTTCTGTATCGTGAGAGCAAGTGGCGGACACGCTGCGGAAAAGATGCATTCTCAATGATGACATGTCCAAAAAACATTGTGCTTGAGATCCGGACATTCACGTGGGCGATCTCGTTTTGATCAAGAATAGACATCCAGGGAGAAATTCAGACTCCCTTTTGAACCGCTCCAGGGGACTGTGAATCGAGTTCAAGGAACCATGGTCACGGCCTACAGGGGTGATGAATCTGTTATGAGGAACGTGTTGTTTTTCAAGCGATACCTAGTGATGGGCTCAACCCCGGATGGTGAGGCTAATGATGCAATGGATGTTGTTGTGATTCAGGAAGAAGGGGAAAACTAATGTCCCTCAAACAGTGGAAGGCGGGACCCCGTTTCTAATGACTTGCTCATCGAAGGGCCCCATTCCGGGATAGCTCCAAGGACACCGTCCGGAGTGTGTGGAGACCTGTCCATGATGAGATCGGATGGGTAGGCATTAGCTGAAGACATGGAAGATCAACAAAAAGGTACCAGCCGGTACCATGTAAGACCCAGGCCAGCAGTGTCTACTAGACTGAAAGAATATTATGTTTGGAGACGTACCAATTGTGGGGGCCCTGTCTTCTTCTGGTGTCCGCTTTTCCCCTGTCGGGTCTAAGCGGAATGGTATGCTCCTGTCGTAAGGAGCAGAGTAAATAAAGAGAGTTGAGAGTTTCACACCACAGGTCAGTTTACCACCATAACCTGTGTTTGAGTGTCATAATTACAAAGGGGTAGTAGGCCACACAACAACTTCTACCACCTGCTTTGTTGTGTCAACTAGTTTAGTAATCACTGATTGTGAAACACAAATTTATCAAATCATTTTATTGATTCAAGATACCGATTTATGAATGAGATTTCACAGGGCACAATACTCAAATAACATAGGGTCTAAGAACCCTGGAATTAAATATGTTAATGTGGTACAACAGAATACATTTACTCCCTACGTTTACATTCCTAACACTGCCAGTTACAAGGGAGAATGATTCTTTTGTTATATGCCAACAATCAAAGTCAGTTTTGGAGGTTGAACCAATTCTATATGAACCAAAGAAATGGTTTAAGTCTATGCCAGTGGTTCCCAACCTGTGGTCCAATATATTGACAACCTCTATAATATGGAAGCAATCGGAAGCAGGCGCTCCTGATTTTGTGATAAAAGTCAGTTGTAATAATTTGAACCTGCATTTTACTAGTTCAATAAGTTGCACAGAAGTTGTGTTCCTTGAGTTAATGGTGTATGTAAAAAATAAGAAATTGGAGACTAAGGCCCTAATTATGGTGGCTGTCGGACCGCCACGGTTGTGGTGGTTGGCAACCACATTACGAGGTTGGAGGGCAGCCCCGCCAACCTAATGTTGTCTCCACTGTGATTGGAGATCCCAACGGCCTGACGGCGGTGCAGGTCGAAATCAGCTAGGGTGGTGCTGAAGTCAGCGCTGCCCTGCTGATTAAAACCTTGTTCTCCACCAGCCTTTTCATGGCAGTTTCAATGCCATGAAAAGGCTGGTGGAGAACAGGTGCAGGGGCCACAGGGGGGCCCCTGCACGGCCCATGCCCATGGTATCATCAGTGCAGGGCTCCCCCTGCCAAGCACCCTTGTATTGCTCACTGTTTGTTCGATTACACGCCGGCGACAATACTGCTGCCACTTTCCTGCTGGGCTGAATGGCGGAAACCTTGTTTTCCACCATTCAGCTCAGCGGAAAAGACTTAATGGGGCAGGCGGGGAGGTAGCTAGCACAATGGCAACCACCCCTTCATGAGTGTGGCGGACGGATGTTCCCATCCACCAAACTCTTAATCAGGGCCTAAGTTATAATTGAATCAACAGCACACCAAAGATTTGGTCCATGGTATACCATATGGAGAAAATTTAAGATTGTTGAAGAATTGTACTGAACAAGACGAACTCAAAAAGACACAACTATAATAGGCGACACAATTCTTAATAAGATGCAAGAGCAGCCAATACATTTACCTTAGGGTACGAGTTATAGTTACTTGAGATAACTTTGACTATAACTGGTGAATTTCTATGGTTTATTACATTTAAAATGTGAACCTAACTATATCACCCATGTAACCTTTATTTTTTTCAGTGAATCTCTATGTTTGTTTTTAATTCTATTTCCTAACTATAACATCCGTGTAACCTTTGGTTTTTGGCATTTCTATGTTTTTTTAGCGTATAGTAATTTTCATTACTACAGGTTAATCCAACCACTGTCGCACATGGCCTTCAGCTGTGCGTGGCAGTGGTTGGCTACAGGGAATGGACTGCGACTAGGCCCTGAGGCCAATCCCTTATAAGCAGCCAACTTTGCACCACAGAAGTTGCCTGCAAGACCTGGCCTGTAGCTGGACACTGCGGCCAACCCCTCTAACCACCCAACCCCAAACTGCACACAGCCCTTTGGCCGTGCGCAGCGGGAGTTGATCGCAGGCTATCTCTCTTGGTGTGAAATTAGGTGTAAGGGGGTGTATTTCCGGATGAGAGTAGCTGAGAGAGTCTCTGTCTGGGTGTGAGAGTGTGCACATCAGTGTCTTAGTGGGTGTGTCAGTGTCTGCACAGGTCGGTGAGTGGGTGCATGATGGTGTCAATGGGTCTGTGAGTGGGATTGTGAGAGTCTGAGTGGGTATGTGTGTGGGTGTGGGAGTGTCTGAGTGAGTCTGTGAAAGGGTGCGTGAGGGTCTGAGTGGGATGTGAATGGGTGCACAAGGGTTTGAGTGGGTCTGTGAGTGAGTGTCTGAGTGGGCCTGTGAGTTGCTGGGTAAGGGTCTAAGTGTGAGTGGGAGAAAGAGACTGAACGAGAGATAGGGAGAGAGAAAGAGAGTGAGAGTGATAGAAAGGCTTTTAGGCTTTGATAGATGATATATTTAGAATGAGATATTTCTCCACAAATTGAAAAGAAAAATGTATTTGTCAATTAAAAAGAGTAGGATCACCTTTCAGCATGAGCCTTAAACATTTGCACTAGAAAAGAAAGGAGGGAAATGATCAGTGATACACCTGGATTCGAACCCACAGCGTGAAGGTCTGTAACCCTCGCCTTTGAGCTGTACATATTTTTTGTTTAACTAATTGTTTCTTACCCTTTAATGGGCTATCAAGGACCACGGGGAGGCAGGGCGAAGGAGCATCAAGGCCTGCCCTATGGTCCCACCTCATTTATTTTTACATTTTGTGTTGCCCTTTATGGGCTATCTGTGGCCGCCGGGGGCCTCAAGGCCTCCTCCATAGCCCCATTGCTCCAGCAGTCAGGCAGCTGCTTTTAACAGAAGCTCCCTGCTTGCTGAAGCAATCTTTTTATCTGTCTTCCCTGCAAGCATACCTAGAGTACCTTTAATTTCTCTAACACTACTGAACAGATTGACACCAAATTACAAAAAGGCCTCCTTCTGGAACAAGCGCTACCTTTCTGCCAAATTAGCTGTAATTCCGTCCAGTGTTTTTGGCACTATGACTGTTCAAAATCCTTATGGAAAAATGAATGGGAAAAATGTGTTTTAGGACCCCCTTTTTTCTCGGCCCCTGTTTGTTGGATCACCCTGAAACTTTCCAGACAGCAACTAAAGAGACGTCTGTTGTTTTCTGGAAAGTTTTTTGAAGATTCATCAAACTGCGCCCATGTTATTAGTTAGGAAAACAAAAAACATATTTTCTATAGAAACTAGGTCCTAACTATGACTACCTAGTGCGATTATATATATATAATTACTATCTGCAGCGCCGTCAACACGACGTAGAGGGATACGCTTCAAGACACTCGAGGCTTACCATGGTCCTCAATTTTCTTCCTTCTTTTACCGTTTGTTCAAATCATACGACATTAATTTGTCTTTAGCACATTGGAATATCGAGTTAATATCCTTACTATAGCCTTGATAAAGTCTATCCAGACGAAACACGTGTCGGCTGTTGTATATTTCTTGGACTGCTGTCCATTTGAATAAGGATTTCTGTTTCCATCTTCGATTCTGGCTCCAAGATGTCAGCTTAGGCCACAGGCCATTGTTCTCATCCAAAGACAATACGAGGAATAAAACTGGAACATTACAACTTCTTGGGATGTGCCTTGGGTTTTCTTCTATATACAGTATATATATTAGTTAGGACCTAGTTTCTGTAGGAAAAGCATTTTTAGTTTTGCTAATAACTTTGGTGCTGTTTGAGTAATCCTCACAAAGTTTTCAAAACTTCTTTGTCACTTTCTTCAGCTGCTGTCTTGAATGTTTTGGGGTGATTCATCAAGCAGTTGCCAAGAAAATCGGGTGTCTCAAAGCGTATTTTCCTCATACAATTCCCAGGGGAATTTTAGACAAGACTACAGCTCAAACCTCAAGATAAAATGACACCAAATTTGGCAGAAAGCTAGATCTTGGTGTAAATCTGTTCAGTAGTTTTGGACTTAATAAAGGAAAAAGATCTATGTATATATAGAGACACAGATCCACAGTGGATCAACCATGGTGGATTCATGCACCAACGGCAATGTCATGATTGGCTCTTTGCAACCTTAGAGGAAGTTGCATCTGACATTTTGTGTATCAGCGCTCGGTCATGGATGGTGGGGGAAATAAAACTTAAAACTGATAGAAGGGGTCAGAGTAGAGGTACCCTGATCCCATGGGACTGATGGAATGGTATCCAAGGGTCCCCTCATAGGCAAGAAATTGCCTCAACAGTTTTTTTGGTGCATACTGGGATCACAGATCCTTCGCAGAACTCAGTGGAGCCCTCAGTGTGAATCTGTGATAGATCCACGGATCTAGACCTCAATTAAAAAATACATTCACTCACAGATCCACTCACTCACTCACACACCCACTCACAGACCTACAAAACCACTACCACACTCATTCACAGATCCACACAGCTACTCACACACCCACTCATGCACCCATAAAGCCATTCACAGACCCACAAAGTCATTCCACACCCACTCACAGACCCACCATACATGATCTACACCCAGTAACAGACCCACATAGCCATTCACACACCCACTCACATACCCACTCACACACTCACACAACCACTCATGCATCCACTCACAAACCCACCAAGATCCACTCACACACCCATCCAGACACCCATACAGCTGCTCACACACCCACTCACTCACCCACAAAACTACTCACTCACCTACTCACAGACCCACATAGCCACTCACACTTGCACTCACACACCCACTTACAAACCCAGACAACCACCCACACCCAGTCACTCACCCATTCAGCCACTCACACACCCACTCACAGAGCCACAGCATGGGGTAGGCTGCATATGGAGGGTTGACCACAGGCTAGGCCTGTGGCCAATCCCCCCACTGGACATCACCGAAGTCTATGCGTGGAGGCGGTTGGATTAGCGTATGGTAATTAAATATTACTTTAAATTTTTAAAAACCTGAAAATTAAATGAACAAAACAAATGCTACAGGGACATTATAGTTAGGAAATAGAATTTAAAAACCCTTAGAAATTCACTAAAAAAACAATGGTTACAGGGACGTTACAGTTAGGCTCAGATTTGACACACACAAACCCATAGAAATTCAGCAGTTATAGTTATGCTTATCTCGCAAACCTATAACTTGGGCCCTAATGTAACTATAACTCACGTCCTCGCCATGGACTACTAACCACATATTACATCTGTCATTAAATCTTCTATGACATCATTGATAATATCAATGCAACATTTACAATAAAATTACTGATGAGAAAACTGTGCATGGCAGGGGTGCGAGTTACAGTTATCTTAGGGCACGAGTTATAATTACTCAAGATAACTATAACCTGACTGTAACCTCTGTTTTTTTGTGTTTTTATATATATATATATATATATATATATATATATATATATATATATATATATATATATATATGTGTGTGTGTGTGTATATCTTACATACCATACATATCTCTATGTATGTTGAACTACACACATACATACAAAATCAGATTTAAACTTTGCGATGAAAAGTGGTTGGACAACTTAATGTTTGAGGTCAGATGGAGTGTCTGTTTTTTCTGCATCATCTCCTGGTACTTTCAGCAGCCATGGTGATGGGGAACAAGTTTCGGGCCAGAACTAATAGAGCTGGGGCACAGGCTCATCTGGTCCACGTCTACACATTCCACTGTGTTAAATTGTCCATTACTCCCACTGGTGCTTGTGAATGTCCACTGAGCCTCCTGTAACCACTACAAGCTAATGAGATGTGGGACTGAAGCATGCAGGTGAGATGACTGGGTAACACACCCCTCACTTCATTCATATCTTATTTCATCCCTTTCATTGCTCCCTTTTTAACCTGCTAAGTGCAGCACTTGGCTTGCTTGCCAGAGAGCCTGAGCCAGAGACATTTGTGGTCTGCTATGATCCTCATTTACTCCCTGGCCTGCAGCACTTTAATTTGTAGGCACCCTGTAGTTGCTTTACCTTCTTGGTATTCACATGCCCACAAACATGAAGAGACAATGGTAGTCTGATTACTTTGGCATTTACTTGGTTTTGTTCTGATTGAAATGCTCAGGAAAAGTTATGATCTAGCAAATCCTAAACACGACACAGGTATTTAAGTGTTGTAGCAAGCTTTGCAACCATTAAAAGCTTTCAAACATTATCCATTCACCAAACATGTTTAAAAATATTACTGGTGAATACTTAATTATATCAGCTCTTTCCTATTCTTGTCCTAGGTGTTTCCCTATATTTTCGACCATTAGAGGCTCGAGAACATTAGAGCTTTGCGAACTTGAGTGACATAAAATAATATGTTTAGTCAGAAGCCATGGTTCATTTACTATAGTGGTGATTGTTGGGTCTCGTTTGGGAATACCATATTTTATTTGTAATTGCCTTATTTTATTTGCTATTACTATTTTAATTTCAGTATTACCCATTTTTACGTGATTACTGTCCTAATTGTAAATTCATCTTTTCCTTTTATGACTGGAGTTTTATATCTTGTATTTTGTATTAAATATTGTAGTTGTGCACCACTACAATTTTGATTATTATTTATATTCATATAATATTATTTCAACTCAAGCACAAGACAGCTTAGTTAAGGAGCTGTTTGCCCTGCACACCTCCCTTGAGTTAAGCCTCGGTTGCTCAACCATCTATGTCCACACCACAATGTCAAGGAGGCTTAGGTGATACCAGTTTTCTGTTGCATGATTAGCAATGATGTCAGGTAACCTTTGAAAGTAGTGGGGCATACAACTTCTTGTGAATTCCATCTACGAGTGAAGCAAGCAAGTCCGACATCTTTCAAGGAAGGTCCTGAGAAGTCGTTTGGTGAGCAGAGTTCTCTACATGAGAAATGTTTTGAAAACATAGGGTTTAAAACAGAGGTGGGTTGAACCCACAGAGTTTCACTCCATGAAAATTCTGTGGAGTAACATGAAAACTCTGCGAGATTTTGCAGTGTTCTGAAAATAGGTGAAAATCGGCACATCACGCTGCTCGCACTGATTTTTAGCACTAGCTCATTCCATGCTGGAAAATCAGTGGGAACAAAACCACATGGCACATCAGAGGGCGCTGCTGTTCGAGCTGATTTTGCCACCGCTCAAGTAGATTTTTAACTTGATCTGCAGCTTTCTCACCGTGAATGGTTGCGACCACCCACAGCTGCCTGCTTTGGGAAAATCTCATTGGGTGCCCTCCTAGTGCCCAAAAATCACACAAGGGAATAACAATTCCTGCTCACACTTGCCAACTTACTGTTGGCAAGCAGCATGCAAAAAAAAAAAAAAAACATCGCCACACACAGGTTGGGGGGAATTTGGCCAAAACTCTGTGTTGCAAGTGTAATGCAAAATGGCCACAATTCCACCAGCTCCGCCGGCAGAGCAGAATTTGTCACCCACTCCTAGTTCAATGCAAATGTATTCATACTACATTCCTGTAGTCGGAGCTGTCAATTTGCCTTGAAGGATGGCTGGGTTGCTTTGGAGACCAGAGTTGCAGAGTTCGGTGCTATAAAATAAAGTGAAGAAAGATTGGCAAAAAACTTGCCTCCGAGTCCTTAATAGAATTGAAACTTTCTGCTACGTTAGCTAGGAAACGTTTCATTGACATCAAGGAAGCAGAGCTCATCCTCCTTAGACTTAAGCACTCATGTTACGCTCAAGGAAACAAGATAGGCCCACATCTGGCTTACTTAGTCTGCGTAAAACAAGAACAAGAATATGTGAAAGAGATCATACTAGACAATGGTATGAGACTAACTAGAGACAGAGAGAATTATTGGCCTTTCCTGCCTCGCACACACAATTATATATAGCGGAGCACTCATCAGACACTTTGTGAGACCGATGCTTGCACTCCTGTGGACTCCCTCTACCAATCCTGAACAATATACTATATTAGAATCCCCTGAAAAGGATGAGGATGAGGAAGATAACGCAGCCACTAAAATGCCAAATACTGTTAAAGCCCCAGGTTTTGATGGCTACACAGGGAGTTTCTATAAATCCCTTTGGCTGTTAATAATCCCCTTTACAACTCATTTGCTACAACAAAGATAGTGACCTCCACAATGAATGAATCTGACATCTCCCTAATACACAAAAGAGGGGTAAAGATCACAGGAAATGCATAGCACACTGGCCAAGTGCTCTCCTAAACATAGATGGAAAGATATTCATCTAAACTCCAGAAATCAAATTACAAAACATTGCATTAGGGTTAATCAAAAACAGCCAAACACATGACAAACTGAGAAGGGTATTCCACCTGACTGAAAAGGCACAGACAAAGGCAATTCCACGAATTCTGGTATACCCATATGCAGAAAAAGCATTCAACGAGGTGGACTGGTATTTGTGACGAAGTTGCTTGAATAGTCCGGATTTGGCCCTAACTTTTACAGCCTTAATGAATAGGAGTACGGATAAATTTCCGCAGCAATTCCCATAACATTCTAGGTAAGAACTTCCACTGTAAACTGCTGTATGATCATGTACCTAGCTAAACTACATAAATATTATAAAACTGCCAGCCCACACCGCTGGAGGGAATGTGGATGAGTTGGCGACCTCCTTCATATTTGGTGGCCTTTTCCCAAGATACAACCATATTGGAAAAAGATACTGGCTACGCTATAACTGGTTTTGAGCTACCCCCTCCCAGAGAATTTTCCAATTCCAATCGAAAGGCGACAAACTAATCACATGGAATTATTTGCAGTGACGAAGACAGCTATTGCGGCACCCTGAATAAAGAAAAAACCTCTTTGACACCTCCTAGCAATGGAAAGACTAACATGTAATATGGCAGATGATACCTGTGTCTCTTTGGCAGTCCCCATTGTATTACCTCTTTGAAGAGACCCCTGAGAGAATGTACTCACCGCACTTCAAGGCTCTAACCTTCTATCAATAAATATTCTGAGTAAGATAGGCAGGAGAGATAGAATAAAAATGTAATGAGCCTTGTTTAATAATGTTAATAAGCTTACAACTTCAACCCATGACATTGTCTTGGACATTCTATTTTTTGTGCTTACTTGTAGTTATTAAGTCCTATACCAAAAGGGAGGGGGAGCTTTTTTCTTAGTTATCATCTACAAAAATATGGGGCAGATTTACAAGAAAGGGGCTCATCGGTCCTGATGCACCACTTTTCTTGGGTCCCCCCTATCGCCACCAAACAACACCATAGTTGCGCTGTATTTATAATACAGCGTGCCATGGCAGTCCTTAGCACAATAGCGTCAACATTTTTTATGCTATTGACGCGCTTTGCTGCACTAGCGTCAAAAATGTGGATGCTAGTGTGGCAAGGCACAGAGAGGCCCATAGGTTAATATGGGTGCATCATTTTAATGCCTGCTCTGAGCAAATGTTAAAAACAACGGACAAAATGGTGCAGTGAAATGCTGTAGATTTTACTGTGCCATTTTTGGGCCCTTCCTGCATCAGAACACCCCCTTGCATACATTATGACTGATGCAGGCATTATGTGGTGCAAGGGTTTACAAAGTGGGACAATGCATGCATTGCACCACTTTGTAAATATGGAGCGGGAGAAAGGCCTCCATAACGGCGCCTTAGCATAAAAAACGGACGCTCAGGCGGCACAAGGTGGCACATAGGGCTTTTAAACATGCCCCTATATATTCAATACCACCAGGTTTTAACAGGCCTCTCAATGTGAAGAGAGCCACTCACAACTAAATTAGTGACTTGAGAAATGTCTGTCAGACTCCTGATTCTGGAGCTTAAAAACAATCATGTTAAATATAAATATTTACAACAGGTGCCACACATTGGTTAATAGTTACCTAAACTGTACCAGGGCAAGCAGTTTGCAGTGGGTGCCCAATGGGCATCCCTTTGTGCCAAGAATTACACACGCTACGCCAGAGCCAGAATATTGCCAATGAGTCAATCCATAAACCATGGGTAACCTATATGTCAAAAATTACTCCTTGCGTGTCAGGGACAGCACTTTGTCATAGTTGCCTTTCTTACTATCCCCAATATGCCATGGTTATGCCTAGAGTCAAGTATTTCCTCCAGTATGCCAGTGCCTGTATTTTGTCACAGATGTTCAATTTCCCAGTAATGGCCGATAGTATGCCAGTGCCAGCATTTTATAATGGGTGCTCCCTATGCAAACAACTACCCCCAATATTCCAGTGCTAACATTTTGCCATGGGTGTCCCGTATCCCAAGAATTACCTCCAAAAAACATTCACCAGAATGTTGCCTTGGTTTCTCCTAATGCCATGCCAATAGTTATCTCTAGTGTGCCAGAGACTGAAATTTGTTCCCCTTATCCCAAGAATTACCATCAATAGTCCTGTATTTTGCCATGAACTCCAGTTACGCTAAAACGTTTCTCAAATATACCAGCATTGTACCACGTATCCCATATGCTAAAAATTACGTACAAAATGGCAGCACAAGTATTATGACGTGGGTGCCCCTATGCCAAGAAATTACCTCATTATGCCAGCATGTTGACATAGATTAGTCCGTAATCTAAGGATTAATTGTAATATGCCACGTCAGCATCAGACTTGCAGGCATAACAATCACACACACTCACGCTCTCCTTCATTCAGTCATGTACAGTTTCATTCAGATTCATTTTCAGTCCCCTTGAGCGTTACTTCTTGCATTCGCTCGTTTTTACGCCCTCGAACTCTCATTCTCACTCAGTTACACTTATTGCCATTCCTGTCACTTATTCTTACTCACTCCCCTTGGTTCTCACTTTCACTCACATGTACACATACACACACGCTCCCTCATATGTCCCCAACATGTGGTGGTTATATTTTCTTAATTTACGTTCAGGGGTCTGTACTGCACCTCAGAAGCTGGTGTTTAAATGACTTTTGGGGCAGGAATAATGCTCCTTTCCTCCTCGAGCACTTACGCCAGCCACTAAAAATGTGTGCCTTAGTAGCACATACATAAGCCTGAGGCACTATGAGGAATTGAACTTTCAGCCTTCTGCTTTTAACTTAAAGTGCATTCAAATTCAGTCCTTGGCGCATCTTGGCACTGAAATAACAGGTGTTTATCGTTACCCAACATCATTCATTTTGTCAGCCTCTGAAGGAATATCGGCTGAGTGGATTCAGTGGTATTTGAACCTGCAAACGTGAAGTAAAATACAGATCTCTAGAGTGAAAGCCACCAGGCCCAGCTATTCCATCCCACCCTGTCTCAACTTATAGAGTGTGATGAGGTCTAGACACCTGACCCTATCCCACACGTGGCGAAAGGGAAAGGACAAGGTGAAAGTATGATGGATATGTAGCCTCAGGCACTGCAGTGGTTAAGCATAAGACGCACAGACCTACCTTTGCAACTGATGCTGCATAGCATCATTACCGGGTTGGCACCTAGGTGTGTCAGTACCCTGGAGGCAAGGAAGGATGTCACCATGTATGTAAAACTCTCTGATCGCTGGTTCATGTTCCTTTCTGTAGCTGCATCGGGCAGATTCATCACCAGAGGCTGTTGCTTGCAGCAAGGGTCGGCAACTTTGTGAAGAATAAGTTATTATACACTATTAGTGCAAGAAAAAAGGAAGAAATGAAGGAGGGCAGAGCCCTGATGCCCATAATGGTGAGTCTTAATTTGGTGCTGAATACATTATGCACTTGTAGTTAGAGATCCTCAATCGTATCCCTTTTGGAGAGCACAGTGAATCCAATGACTTTGTGTTCCAGATCACCCTTCCTGACACAGACAGAATCCAGTACAGTAGAAGGTCAGACATTTGAAATATCATCTGATGTATAGTAAAATATTCACCATGCCAAGTCCTGATTATCATTTATGATAGAGAACATATGTGGCATCACCCCCACATTCTCCTTCTTGAAAGCAAAAGAGACATTTAGATTTTACACAGACATTATCAGTACCCATCTGGCATGCCAGCTTATGTTTCCCTGAAATCTCACTAGGGGATCACACATAACGATACTAATATGCAGCTTCTGTAAACGTAACACATCACAAATGAATGGCATAATTTTATGGCACACTTCGAAGTGCATCTCTCTGTATGTCTATTCACTTGCATATGCATGCAAAAATATGTTTTTATTCCAGAAAAGGCAAGTAAATCTAGGCAGATTTAAATCTGCATTCACATTGGAACTTTGTATGCAGACTCATTGCTATTAATTATGCAGATCGTTCTACCAATAAACACACAGGATATCGGAATTAGTGAACCTATGTGCAGGTGTCCTGCTTGACAGATTGAGTGGGTGGCGAAAGAGACAAGTAGGTCGCTTTTATGCATGACAGGTAACTCTAGTGCAATGATCATCAGAGTCCTAGAAAAAAAATATGGCTTGCCACTTGGTTGCTGTAGAGTTAGGCTCTCTCGGACCCTGACTCTGCCTCCAGCCAGCTGTATTATCATGGCCTCAGCCAGAGGCGGGAGGTTAAACGGGTTGGGCAGAAGTTACTTACAGGCAGAATCGTGGAGATGTAGCATCTGGCTACCTATCACTGATAAGAATAAAATAAAGTGCCACATCACTCCTTGTGTCATGTCTTCACTACTTTCCAGACATGCCAACTGGCGAAGAGGTGACCACCTGTTCACAGTACCATCTATGCAGCCAGCCTCCATCATCTAATGCGAGCTTGTCATGGTTCAGCGCTGGGCAGCTCTGGGGACCTCATGAAACAGTGAGCGTTTGCCTACACAATGATCTGCCAAGCCCTTCACTTGAGTGTGCATTGCACTCCGACACCAGCTGTCCCTGGAGGAGCCTCACTTGAATCACTGAAGCCACCTTATCTCCTAGCCATGTACAACTCACAAGTAAGCACTGCATGTGCCCCAGTTCTGGAGCCCCAGCCCAGCGTCCTTAAGCCTTCACACCTGTGTGGCCCTAAGCGGCTGATAAGAGCCACGCATGCCTGCCCCAGTGCCAAGACACTGAGGCGGGGTGGGCTACTAGGTTGAGAAATTCAACAACTTCATTGAGTCCTTGGATGAGTCTGAGGACACCAAATTAATTTGCTATCTCAAAAACCTTGCAGGGAATGGTGTCAATGAAGCCCTCCAGAAAATTCCCAAGGAAGAAGCCAACACATATTGCAGGCTTCAATAGTTTAATCCTGCCACCAATGTGGAGTATGAAAGGTATGGTTGGTAAGGCTTCTCACAGCCAAGGGAGTCAATGGATGAATTTGTTGAGCTCCTGGAAACCCTCATTAAACAATACTGCTTCTCTGAATTTTCCAATGAGCAGGCTGTGCACCTTAGGGTCATTAATGGCTGTCGATCTGAAGGCTTTCAAAGGCAAATGTTTAGAGAAACTCACTCGCTAGCCAAGATGCTTGCCACAACCTGTGCAGAAGAAGGTGCTGATGAGTAGGCAGCATACATGGAAGCGGGTGTAAGCTCTGTTAAATCTGTGATGATCATAAGCAACAGCCACCGAATGCGCAAAGACAAAGACTGACTGCTGCAGACAATCAAAACAACACTCCTATGATCGCCACAGTCGCAGCGACAAACTGGGCATCGAGGACTCCCATCGTCCTGTATCAAGTGACAAACCACCTCATTACTTGTGGGCTGTTCTTACTACACACAGAGGCCAGCTGCCCACATCACCATCCTTGGCGCCTCTGTCAATTTTGTCAGCAGACAAGATCTCACCTCTCTCCAAAGCTACATACAGTTGGTTTACACTCGCAGGAGGATATATGTGTGGGGAGAAGATATGCCAGTACACTGCCTAGGAAAGTTCACAGCATCCCTCATAGACAATGAGCGAAGCAGCACCGCTACTTTCTACATTCCGGACTGTTGAGTATCTGTTCCCAGGATCCTGTGTCTGGATACTGCCACTAGCTTTGGACTTGTGCAAGTACATGTGGGTATCCAAATTATTCATCAGGTACACCTTCCAAACACCTTGAGCACCTGCCCAGTTGTTCACCTAGTTCTGAACGGACAATCCATACCTTTCTTCATTGACAGTTGGGTGTCGGTCAATGTAATGTAATTCGATCAATTCACTGAACTCAACCTGGTGTCGAAACTCGGGCACTTGCTCATCAAAGTCTACACTTGGGCAGATTCCATGCCACTACATAGCGGTAGTTCCTTCACCGCAACATTGTCACATGGCAAGAAATCCATCACAGCTTCCATCCATGTGCTACAAGGCAAGATATCAAGCACTTGTCTTCTCAGCTTTGCCACAGAAGCGGCAATGGGGCTCATATCCATCAACTTCCACCTTGAGTCAGTCCCAGACTTTGCTTATTGTTTCCCAACCCTCTTCACTGGTTTCGGGAAACTGAAAGATACCCGTGTCTGCCTTCACATTGATAAGAGTGTCCTCCTGGTGGCACATCGACACAGTAGAGTCACATTCTACATCTAAGAAGTGGTGGAAAGAGAAATCGACAATCTCCTCAACCTTGACATCATTGAGCCATCCGAAGGCCCCCAACCGTGGGTGTCTCCTATTGTGGTTGTCCCGAAGAAAGACAGTCCAGGGGCTGTCTGCTGTGCAAGCCAAAACATGCAATACAGCAAGATCACCATCCTGGTCCACACATCCTGGACATGATCACCCAACTCAATGGTTCCAAGCTCTTCTCCAAACTGGACATCAACAAGCGCTACCATCAGATCGAGTTGGACGAACGGTGCTACTATATCGCAACATTAACCACTCACTTGGTTCTTTTCCACTACAAAAGATTGAACTTCAGCATCTCGTCAGCAGCCAAAATCTTTCAGCCATCCACAAAATCATCCAGTCTGGGACCAACGTGCTAAAATACATTGACAATGTACTCATTTTTTAGGTCACCCGTGAGGCCAATGATGGTGCACTGGACAAGGTCTGTCATCTACTCTGTGAAGCAGGCCTCACTCTTAACTCCTGCAAATGTGAATTCCACAAGGCAAAGTTAAAATTATTTGGACACCTCTTGTCAGAAGAGAGTATGACACCTGACCCAGACAAAGTTGTCTGCCAGCCCACCAAGTGATGTGCTCATGCTGCGCTCCTTCAAAGGCATGGTCAGTTACTCTTCTAGATACATCAGACACTTTGCCACTGCTGGCATCCCTCTTCGACACCTCACAAGATAAGGGCTAGCTTTCCAGTGGTCTTTGGATTGTGAGCACAGTTTCCAACAAATAGACTGCACCGTCATGGCCTACTTTAAACCCAAGCTATTTAAAGAAGTAACAGTTGACACCAGCCTAGTAGGGCTTGGCGCTATGCTAGGTTAACACTCTCAAACCCTGACATCCCAACATCACATATACCAGCAGAAGCCTGTTGGATGTTGAAAAGGCCTATTTTAAAACGGTGGTTCCCTGAGCTAAACATCATAGTGGAGAGGTAACTAGAGAAATGCCACCTTTGCATCTGACTAACGCCAGTCACGCACCCTTTACCACAGGAAATGTCAGAGATACCTGAAGGTGTGGGGGCGGTAAATACCTCCTAGAAGTGATTGATGAATATTTCAGGTTCCCACTGGTCAAGATGTCTCCTCAACCAGTGCAGCTAAGGTCCACAAAGCTCTGAATGACATCTTTGCAACTTGAGGATCTCCTATAGTTTTAGAATCTGACAATGGTCCATCATTCATCAGGGGTGAATTAAAACATTTCCTGAAATGCCTTGATTTTCAGCACCAACGGATAACTCTGCTTTGGCCTCAAGCCAATGGAATTGTAGAGCGGTTCATGGGGATCCTCAAGTGAACTGGGCAGAGAGCCACAGAAGAGGCACTTGTGCTTATGATACTCTCTGTTCGGTTCTGCGGGCATACTGGACCACTCTACACTCAAAAACTGGAGAAAGTCCTGCCACACTCATGTTTGTGCAATCTGTTTGTACCAAGTTATTGTAGTGGATGTCAGAGTGACACGTGCGCTCTGATGCGATCAGGGCCCTGGTCCAATAAAAGAAAGTAAGATGAAAGCTCTTGCTGATGTCAGACGGAGAGCCCAGGAAGTACTCTTTGGACCAGTTGACTGGGTGGTAGCTAAGCAAAAGCAACAGATGAAAGCAAACATCCCTTTCCACAACCAGCCATTTCAAGTCACATCAGTTAAAGGGAGCATGGTCACAACGTCTCACCCTGGAAGATCCATAAGCTGAAAATATATCATACTTCAGGTCCAGATTGCATAGAAAAGACCCTGATAACCTCTCCATGATGACTGTGGGCTCTGATGTACCAACCACCATTCTGAGTGACCAGATGTGTACTGAGCTGAGGCCTCCATTGATGACCACCTGATCTACAGAGTGGTGATGAAGCCTCACAGACTTATTGAAGACATCGGATTTTTTAAGAACTTTGGGTCCATGTTTAAACGTGGAGTTGTAGAGTTGGATTCTCTAGGCCAGCAGTGTCATCACGGCCTCAGCCATAGACAGGAGGTTCAAATGGACAGGCCCAGGAAATAGACGTTAGTTACAGGGAGAGGCGTGGAGGTGTAGTATGTGGCTACCTCTCACTGCTAAGCATAAAATAAAGAAGTTACACACCACTCCTCGTATTATGTCTTCACCACTGCCAGACACAACTGTTGCCACCTCTGTATGTAACCATTTTTTATGGCTTTCGTTGCAATCTGTCACCTTCCTGTTGCGGAACACTGAGGCATTTTTCTACAGTGATCTAAACGTAGCATCCAGCCTGGATTAATGTGAACTAGTTGCATGCACCAATTGACTCCCTTAAACATCAGAGGACTGCACAGTATGGGTGTGTAACACACAGTATATCACTTACAAACTCTACATAGTATTTGTAATACTTTGTGAGCTAACTGAAGTGTAAAGCTCAAATATGTTTCTGTTTAAAAAGAGGGGTCTTTTCAGCAGCTCTTTGCTAAAATTGCCTCCATAATTGTTTCACTTCTCACGGGTGACTGAAATATCATAATTTTCTTCTTAGTTCTCTTCCTCTGTGCCTTCCATGCTGTCTTCTGTGTGTAAACGTTCCTGGTTTGACTTTGACCCTGCTGTTTACGCTCTTGGTTGCTCTAAAGCCAGGGTTGTGCTCCACAAATGTCAACATATACAACCCACAGAAGGGAGATGGGAGAAGGAAGATAGCTAGAGTAATTTATGTCAAAAGCAGAAAAAAAGAGGTAGAGAAAGTAATGAGGTTGAGAGATAAGAGAGGTAGGCAAAGGCGTGAAGAAAGAAAGGTGAGAGGGCTAGAAAGACAGAAATAGAACAGCGAGGTAGAAAGAGGAAGAGGTAGGCAGAGACAAAGAGATCGGTACAGTTTTAGAGTGAGGTAGAAAAGTAAAGAAAGCTAGAGCAGGTAGAAGGAAATGCAAAGGATGCTGGTGGGGTACATCAAGGAAAGGGTAGAGAGAGAGGTAAAGTTGAAAGAAGTGAGAGAGGTAGAGTACCCAGATATAGAGGTGACATATTAAAGAAGTATAAAGAGATGAAAAGTACAGAATGAGTGATGGTGTGAAAAAAGGAGCAAAATGAGACAAGGTAAAGACTCTTCAGATAATGGAACTAGTGAGGCAGAGAGAGAGACAGAGAAATAGACAGATGGGTGAAGACTAGGAAGAGAAATCAGGTAAAGAGAAAAGGGACGAAGCAAAGGGTCAGTGGTGAGGTAAAGTTGGGAACCTGAAACAGATGTAGAACAAGAATTGTGAGGTAGTGAAAGAGACAGAGACAGAGGGATGAGGTAGAGAGATATAAAAGGAGAGGGGGGGGAAAGAGGTGCACTATAAAGTATTACAGTAAATAGAAAAGGAGAAGAGGAGAGATGAGAAAGGAAAGAGGAGGTAATGATAAGTAGAAAAAAAGAGATTTAATCACTTGACCTCTTCCTGTTTTTTCCTCTTGAGGGTTATCCAGGAAATAATTATGCTGCTGCTGATGGCTAGTGGTTCAGGCTACCATTCTTTGTCTGATTATTGTAATTCCTTTCTTCTGGGGGTTTCTCTGGCTGTCTTGAATAAATTATAGCATAAGTGGTAGAAATTGGGCCTCTGGTTGGCAGACGTTGCACTCTGTCCAAGTAGGGACCAAAATCCTAGCCAGGGCAAGTAACATACTCACTAAAAGTTCACCTGTGATCACTCTCTGGTAGCTTGGCACAGAACAGTCAGGCTAAATTCCAGAGACAATGTGTAAAGTATGTGTGCACACATACAGTAACATAGTGAAAACACCATGAAAGAGCTCCACGTCAGTTTAGAAAAATACTCAACATTTATCTGAATCGAACAATGGCAAAAAAATACAATTTCAACATAAACAATCCAACTTATGAATTCCCAAAGATGATATTGAAATGCAGTGCTTATAAGATAATAGCTCCAACTGGAACTATCTTGTTGCGCTGGACCGGGGCAAATTTAAAAGTGAAGTCCGACCATGATGGAGCACTGGCCGGGTACAGGAGTCATGTAGACCTTATGACAGAACCTTTGTTGCTTTGCTGCTCAGTGACGAAACGTTGATCCAGAGGTGTGGATATGTAGAGCTTGCAGACGATGCATCATTTCCCGATCGGGCAATGTTATTGATGCGCCGATGTCCAGAAGCGATGAGTACTGGTTCCAATGCGTCGGTGCTTCATCAGCCAAGTTGGGGCTGCATTGTAAGTTGGGGTTGTTGCGTTGTGCAATCGGAGAGCAGTGTCTGCAGCTTTGGTTCAGGCAGCGGCAAAGCGCTGTTTGTGCAACAGGATGCATTGGTTCTAAGTGGCGCACTGTGTTGTTGTGTCAGTTCTTGTGTCGCAGCACCACACTCACCTCTAAGGACCCAGGACTGGATTTTCTCCACTTGGCAGAGCAGGGCTCCCAGCAGAGGAGTCCAGGTGCTAATAGCAAGATGCAGGTGAAGTCTTTGATGTCCCTGAGACTTCAGAAACAGGAGGCAAGCTCAGTCAGTCCCTTGGAGAAACTTTAGATTGCAGGATTGTGCAGCTCCAGTCCTCTCATTCCCAAGCAAGAAGTCCAGAGACACAAAACTCAATTTTTCTATCTTTTCCAAATTGGAAACTACACTTAAAAGATGTTTTAAAGTAATCTAAATAATAACCTATGGGGAGATAGTCCTTACAATAGTGAAAAATTAATATAAGAGTTTTTCACTACCTTGACATGTTAAACTTAAACGTACAAGTCCAATTTGTTAAAATGCACTACACCCTGCCCTTCGGACTAAGCAGGGCCTAAATTAGGGGTGTCCTACATGTAATTTAAAGGAGGGGTTGGGCCTGACACACTTGCCAGGTCAAAATGGCAGTTTAAATCGCAAACACCGCCCTGAGACATGTTTGAAAGGCTACCATAGTGGGTGGCACAACCAGTGCTGCAGGCCCACTAGGAGTAAATGACTTACAGGTCCTTGGCACACATAGTGCACTTGACCAGGGACTTACCAGTAAATCAAATATGCCAATTATGGGGGAGTCAATGTTACCATGTTTTAGACACAGAGCACTTTAATATTGGATAGCAGTGGTAAAGTGCGCAGAGTTATACCACAGTAAAGTCGAAGTTCATCACACAGTCAAAACAGGCGGTCAGAAGCAAAAAGTCAGGTGAAACCATGTCAAAATATTCCAGATCTAACAATATGCAAAATAGGGCGGCCAATTTAGCTCTGGGCCTGCGCTGGCATGCCTCATCTTCTGCTGCATTGTGTACTCCACACTAGCTTCCAGTGGCTACAGGATTGTTTTTTAATCGTTTTGTATACTACACCACTATATTCATAATTCTGGTCCTGTTCACTTGAAGAAAACGTGCAAGATGTACACTCCAAGTAGATCCTATTGCTCAATGCGTGTCTTTCTCCTCAAGGTCTCCACATTTGTGTGTGCTCACTTAGGAGGTAGGGCATTTTCAGTTGTGTCACGAATATAGACCACTCTGCAGACACCCTGCAAAAAACAACAATTCATTTGTGCATTTCTAGGTTTAGGTTGATGTAGTTGCTATTTTCTCTCTCAATGTCAGGATACCTTTCTGTATTTGTGCGGTCATAAACTCTTAACATAATATAATATAACATTAGGTGACCTCAAGTTAATGTCCCTCGACTACTACAGATCACTGTGGTGCCCGTGCTAACGGAAGGAGAGGTGCATTAAGAATTGATACCTCAAAACACACCTTGTATATTGGCCTCACTCAAGTAAAGATTGGTCCAGTCTCCAAGTGAATGTCTGCTTGCCAAAAAGAAGGTACAGCAAAATCTGACCCTTTCTTTTTAGGATGCTTGTCAAGCAGATTTTGTTTTCCCAAAAATATTAAAATATGTGCTATTAGTGAACTAACGAAAGGATTCTGATTCTTGGCCTGAACACAAAAGCAGCTCATGTTAGGGTTGCTGTGAATTCCTGGACCTCCAAATTGCACAAAACAGTGATGGCTTCCAAGACCTTTGCTTATTAGTTCCCCAGAGTGGTGTAAACACGGGGACTTATTTTGTTTTTGACTGGTGATGGGTGGTCAACCAGCAATGCTGAATCATCTTGCTTCAGAAATTATGTTTGGACACCTTTCAACCAATAAGAACTGGACTCCTTTTTATATGGTGGCTCTGTCATACCAATCAGTCACTGTCCGTCTTGGGCTGGGTGTGCTATCAATCATGCAGCAGCCCCACTGCAGAAGATGGCTGAAAGCAGGGCCGTGACATAGGTGACTGGGGCTAAAGCCTGGGTGTTTACAGTGAGAGGGGCAAATAGGTAGTTGACCTCCCAATTCCTTGAATAAAGCATTTGTTCCAGACTGCTTGATCAGTTTGTTACAATCAGGTGTAAAATATATATTTTTACTTTTCTTAGCCTCACTCTGATTACCTCTTTCCCACTCTTCCTTCCTTCTCCCTCGCCCCACCCCAAGGACTTTCACCTCTAGTTTAGCACTCAATAGGTGATTTAGGCGAGGGAGCAACGTTTGTGTTCACTGGCTGGTCACAGAGGTATTCAGCCAGGACCTCACCTGTGACCACAAAAAGGCCAACCCACTAGAATCACTAATGGGAGGGGTGGATGGGGACGTAGTGACGGAAGATCAGGAGGGGCATCACATTTAGTTTTGCCTGGGGCGCTGTCAGCCCTGGCTGAATGGATGCTTTCTGAACGCCGATTGCAGAAGGGGATCATGGAAAAGGCTCCACCAATAGCCCAAACATATCACACTAAGGGAAAAAAATGTTACCTTTACTGTTGGCTGATGGATCGAAAAGGCTGAGTGTAAAACATGGCACGTGACCACTTGGCAAATCTGCAAAACAACCACTCTGTTACGACCCGTGTACTAGAAAACAATATAGGTCATGTGGAACCAAGATGCCATAAAGCATCATAAATGTCTAAGAAGAAGAGGTGAAATAAAACTTGAGAACTTAAAGGTGTGGTGGAAAATCAGCACAAAGCTTCTTTGTTTAAACTTTTTTGCAAGCTGCACCATTTGGAATGTTGATGGCATGACCATCTTTGATTTGTTCCTTGGCGCAGAACCTAATGGAAGCAATACATACCATACAAGAATAGCGCGAGGTCGATGCAGGAAAGATACATTGTTCAGCGCGAGGGACCAAATTTCGCTGGACTGCTGCCAATAAACAGACTTTGATTTGTGGTCTTCAGGCCAGCGCAGCTTCGCTTTCGAACTACCAAGCCCATTTAACAAGCGTTAACATCGATAACACCTAATTACAGCTTAAATTAACATGCAATGAAATGCAGCTTTTCTCGGAGCCAATCAGCTTTCAGGGTCACTGGTCATGAACGCCAGTCATTAACTCCTCCGAAAATCCCCTCCCCGGCCTTTTCATCATGTCTTTCTAGAAAGACTGAGCGTTCTTCCCAGCTGCTGCCACAAAGGCTGGTGTCTCACCTTTTATCCAAAAGGACCATGGTTTGTGTTCCTAACAGTCTTGAATCTCAGGAGCCTGCATCAAGCGGTATCATTAATAATAATTATTTAGCACGTTTGCAGACTCTGACCTCCTTTAAAAAGCCGCTAATGTATTTTGCTTGCTTTACAGAAAAGCAATGCAAGCATACCAGGATCTTTTGCCCTGTGTAGAGTGGGAGCATAAATAGAACACGTTTGAAATAACTAAATTAAGCCCAGGCTGTATCGATGAATGTATTTGAATTGACAAACCAGCCATTTCACAAATTCCCAGAGTGCTTTCTAGCATAGTTAGAGTAATTACACCACAGTTGTGAAGTACCATATAGGTCTGTGTCTTTGAGGTTAAGAATATTCAAATTTGAGTATGGGGTTAAATTGCAAGATCTTGCTCACCAAACATGGGATAATTTCTGATGTTTAACTAGACTGGTCGGTCCGTGGTCATCAACTGTGCACTTATTTGGATTTGCGGTTAATGCGTTATTACAATCGTGGCCAAAGTAGGCTGGACCCATGTCTGAAATTCAGAACCATATCTTAGGTTTTAATTCTGTGTTGCCCTGAGCGGTATCCCCTAAGGGGATACTCGTTTGCAAAATTACACCTTGTCTGGTGTTGTTGGACCAGAAATTATAGGGTCCAGAAACAGTGCACCCGATTTTACAGGATGTGGATCCGCATCCGATGAAAGCACAGGTGCAGAAGGACAAGGGCTGTAGGCCCAGGCACAGACCACTCCCAGCCATTACCATGGGAGAAGACAATGCTCACCTGAGATACTCCCAAGCATCCCCAGCCACAAAGGCCCTCCTCTTTCTCCCCGACCCACACCGACACCCACACAAACCCATCACATCACTGAGAAAGTGGTTAATATCTGCCTTTATGTCCCCAGAATCAGAGAAAACCTGTAGTAAAGGCCAAGGTAGATCCAGGTCTGGCTGGTTATTTTCCATTCTGGGGGCGTTAATTTATAATCCCCGCTAACTCACAGGGAGTATCTGCTGGAATCAGGTATCTGCTGGAATCATTAACTCCCACTCTAGTATCTCTCTGTGCAGTTAAAAGGGAACCATTAATTATAGCCCGTGTAATGGAAGATGGTGCCTCCTTGCCCCCCACCAGAAAGTGGTGAACCAATTATTTTGTGGTCCAACTGGAAAAAAAGTTCTTATTAGATATTTAGGGAGTTGTAGTTCAAATACTTCTCCTGAAACACATTGCTTAAGAGTGGAGGGTCAAGAAACATTTGAGACTCTTCCTGATTTATCGGATGAATATTGGTCTGAGGCTTGGTGATATCTGGAGGGTTCACCACAGCAAGAAAAGGCATCCCCATGTTACACACTGGTTCAGGGTCCCACAGTAAATTGGACTATTTCTTGGGGACAGGTTTGGACACTCTTGGCGATTCAAAGCCCCTTGACCAGCAGCCTATGACATCCCTGGGGTATCCAAACCCTGTTTTGCATCACGCCTGGAGGCACCTTCAGAATGGGGGCCTGCGCACCTGCTGTCATCCCATTGTGTGGAACGCGCACGGGGCTCATGCCCTGGCCAAGACCAGGTCCTGACGGGCCTGTCTTAGCCCATCATAGACCAGAAGAGGCTGAGCTGGACCACCCTCCTTGGTTCTGGAACTAAGATGTATTTATCTTTTTTCTAGATACATTATTATCGTCTAATAAGTGCAACACACAATTCCTGAGAGGTGTAGGGTCCTGTTGTGAGGATGGGCAAAAAGACGCTACAAGGGGAGCCTCTAGACATACCCCACTGCAAAACGTACCTCCATAGACCGCAAGGTGGAGAGGGCCATAGTGGTTGTCAGCACATATCGCCTGCTCAGAGAGGAGGCTGTCACTAAACACAGGGTCTCCTATCCTGGTCCCCTGATCTATATTGGTAGTGCCTCTAGCCTTGGATATAGTTCCCACTCCCCCTCAGGTTTCTTTGTGTATGTCTAGTCCACTCTCAAATGTTTCAGGCCAGCAACTCCCAAGAGCTTCTGTCACAACATGTGACAAATGCTGCCCTGAGCCTACAACTTCCTTAGTCCCCAATACAAAGCCTAAGAAGGCAGCTCACACCAAGCCAACTGGCAAGAGAGAAAAGGCTTCTGACCATGTTCACTTTATCCAACCAAGCCCAGTTTATGATAAGACATCCATGTGTAGTTATCTTCTTTGCTCTCTCCCACCTCACAAGACAAAAGAGAGCCCCAGGCAACTACTCTACAGCTTATGGCCAACTTGATGGAGACCTGTATAGAGAAATTGAGACAGATACTAAAAATAGAACTTCCTCCCTTATCGGTCTGTAGTGGGTACCCAAGGTACATACACCTTATACCAGGTCCAGTTATCCCTTATTAGTGAAACGTAGTCAGTGTCTAGAAGCCAGGCTGTCTAGAGGTAGCTGTAGGCAGAGCATCCAAGGCTGAACTAGGAGACATGCAAAGCTCTTGCAATACCACTCTAGTTACACAGCATTCACACACATGAAAGACAATACTCAGTGATATCAAAAAATAAAGGTACTTTATTTTAGTGACACAATGCCAAAAATACTTTGGAGACTATACCCCCTTAGGGGATAAGTAAATTACACAATATATACACTAGTAACCAAAAACAGGTATGTAAATAGTCAGAAAATAGTGCAAACAGTGAAAATCACAATAGGTTGCAATGGGGAACACAAACCATATACTAAAATAGTGGAATGCGAAAGTCGGTTTCCCACCTAGGCAAGTGTAATATGTAGAGGGGCACTGGGAGTGTAAGAAAACACCAAAGGTGAGTAAAATACCCCACCCCAGAGCCCAGGAAAGCAGGCGTAAAACACAGAAAGTTTCCTAAAACACACTAGAAGTCGTGATAGACGACAGTAGACAGAAGAACCAGGAGAGACTGCAAGACACCAATGATGGATTCCTGGACCTGAAGACCTGTGGAAGAAGGGGACCATGTCCAAGAAGCACTGAAGAGTCCAGGGAGAACACGAGCCCCTGCCAACCCGGAGTAAGGTGCAAAAGAAGAACCACCAGTGAGAAGACAAAGTCAGTATTACACCAAAGAAGACAGATGCGGGTTTCTGGTTGGTGCAGATGATATCCCACGCTGGATGTATGTATGTAGTCTGGTCTGCATTGCTAGATTCCACCAACAAGCCTTGGCCCACGCAAAACACGCAGTTGGCAGAAAATAGCGCTGTCTGGGACCAGGAGGGACCTGGTGGCCTCTACCCTGGGAGGGGGGAGACAGAGGGGACTCGCAGCAACTCATAGAGTCCTCAGAAGACCAGGCAGCATGCACAGGAGTCCCACATCAAGGGACAAGGGAGGTGCAAATGGAGGCCCACACAGCATGACACAAAGAATTCCCACGTCGATGGAGAACCACTCAGGAAGCTGTGCATCAGAGGATGGAGTGCTGGGGGCCTAAGCTGTGCACGAAGAACTTCTTGGAAGGACGCACACAAGCCTTGGCAACTGCAAGTCATGCAGTGCATGGGGGTACCCTATTGCGTGGGGAGGCAAGCTCTTACCTCCACCAAATTTGGACAGCTGGACACTGGGATTGCCAGAGTCACTTTAGTCCACCACCCGTGTCACTGGATCTATGCCTGTCATCTGGAGACGTGATCCAAGCCACCGAAGCCCAGCCTGTAACACCTATTTCCTTTGGGAGAGGGGTGTAACACCCCTCTCCCAAAGGAAATGCATTGCTCTGTCTTCCTGGGAATGAGCTGCTCCAGCCCCAGGAGGGTAGAAGCCTGTCTGTGAGGTGGCAGCAGCTGGGCTGCAGTGAAAACCTCAAAAGGCTGGTATGGCAGTACTAGGGGTCCACTGTGGAGCCCCCAGAGTGCATGAGTTTGTGCAACTGATACTGGAATCAGTATTGAGGTACAGTTCCCAGTTGTTAGACACCTTACATGGCCATAGTCGAAGTTAGCATTGCAAATCTGTACATAGGTATTGACCTATGTGCAGTGCACAATTAAAATGGCATCCCTGCACTCACGAAGTCTGGGAAAATGGGCCTGGACAATGACGGGGCACCTCTGCTAGTGCAGGGGTGCCCTCAAACACAGGTACTTCACACCCAGTCTTCAGGGTCTAAAGGTTTAACATATAGGTGATTTATAAGTGATCTGGTGCAGTGTAAATGGCTGTGGAAAAAGTGCTTGCACTATTTCATACAGGCCACAATGGCAATCCTGTAGAAGCCTTTGCATGGGCTCCCTATGGGTGGAAAAAGAAATGCTGCAGCCCATATTGATCACCTGGAACCACAATGCCCTGGGTACCTATGTACCACATACTAAGGACTTATAATGGGAGTCCAGTATACCAATTTGGTTTGAAATACTGGGTTACCAGTATGTAAGGACAAATTTGGAACCAGACAGAGCACTGGGGTCCTGGTTAGCAGGATCCCAGTGACACAGTAAAGCATACTGACGAAAACAGTGAAACATACTGACAAGTAGGCTACAAACCATAAGCACTGGGGGTCCTAAATAGCAGGATCCCAATGACACAGTCAAAATACACTGACAGACAGGCTAAAAAATGGGGGTAAGCATGCTTGAAAGAGGCCACTTTATGAAGGGTCACATCTTTATGGTGTTTACATGATCTATTTAGTAGGGCTGGGTTTGAGCTAGCTGTTGCGATGACATAGGGATCACTCTGTCGAATTCCCAATTTTGATGGCATTCCAGTGGCAGTGTTTGCAAAATTCTTGGTGGGTACGTTGAAGGTTGATTGACCAGAGTTAGAAACTGTACCATGTCCACTTCGCATCCCTGGAGGGGATTGAAGCAGTGAGCGGCCTACAAAAGAACTCTAATGGAAGCGCCTTAATTCAGCTTTGAGGTGGTGTCATCTTACTTAAGCAACATAATAGGGGTTCAACAATCAAAGGATTTTGCCTAAAGGTCAAGCGAATACAGACGCAGCGCAATCTTTTACTGACCGAATCATTAATACCTCTGGAGCAACCAGAATCCTTTCATGGAACATTGCTGGTCTCAAGAGCACAGTGCTAGAACTTGATTGGCTGGAATACATTGTGCAGTTTAATATTTGCATATTTTAAGAGACTTGGGCTACTGAACCTTTGTTCAGAACTGGTTACTTCACCTTCGATGTGAATAAATTGCCTTCTTCCCTTGGTAGGACTTCAGGGGGGCTTCTGACCTGGGTCAAAATTGATCTAAATGTACGTATAGACGTTTTGAGCTTTGATTCCCCAGACATCTTAGGGTGACAAGTCTTATTAGCAGGGGGGATTTGTATTTATTTGTTTAATGTTTAATGTTGAATCACAAACCCTTATTACTCTGCAACATCCTATTAGCTCAATTAATTGCAAGGACATGCTTGTCATAGGTGGATTCAAACAGGTTGTAGACGAAGTAAACAAGAGTTGGGGTACACCATCTCTCAGTACCAAATCCTACATCCTGAGCTCAGTGGCTGCAATACAGGTTGTTTGTTTTGCAATATCGAATGGGTTCAGGGCATGTAATGGCAGGTCTATATCAGAAAAATGGGGCAAACTCACATTTAGGAGAGGCCAATTAAGAACTAAAATTGATGATATTCTGATCAAGGTCTGTATGTGGGATAGAATGGAGGATTATAAAATAGTTGAAAGGGAAGAGAATGATCACTACCCTCTACAGCGTGACCCTTTGTGATGTTGAACTAACAATTATCATACCCATATATCATCAATTGTAACACCTATTCTGTGGAATGATTGTAGGTCCATTAAATAGCCTTCAATCTTGGGAAAGAGGAGCCCATGACTGAGATTTATAACCATTTGTAATGGCTTTCTCTGTAATTACCTTCTCTACAACAATTACTAATATCCACACTAAACTGGTAGTTTCTCTAAAAAACACTTTTGAGCAAACCCCTCATAAGGAGACATTCTGCTTCTAGAGCTCATAATAAGGATAGCAACTCATTGTATACAAGGGACTGTAGTCTGGCCTAAACAACCACATTGATTGCAGTGAAAACTAAAACCAAGAATGAGGTTCATGCAGCACAGTGTATATACAAGAAGACACTAAGGTCTGCTCTGCGTAAGTGGGATGACAAAAGCTGGAGTGACTTGGTGCTAGCTGGAAGGTCAGGTGATAACAAGTCATTGTGGAAAATTATTGCTCATGGGAGCGCATGCTTGGACACATAGATCAACTGTTATTTGAATCCGGGAGCCTGGGTGGAACATTTCACCAAACTATATGATTGACCTCAGGCAATCTCAACGTGTTCACTCACTGTGCCCCAGATCCCACCCCCTAGAGCTAGCTAAATGTCACAAGGGAGCAAACCCATTTTCCACTGAGCTCTAAAAGGCTACCAGGGAATCCTGAAAATTCTCGGTGCCATTAAATGATTCTAAAATGTGCTTGACCTAAAAGATGTGCCAATTGTGGTCCCTTTGACTGCCCATGTTTGGTTCAGTAAATTACCTACTCTTGAGCAATGGATCCAGTAATCAGATGTACTTGGAGTAATGTAAGCTATCAAGGGACACAAATGGGTGAAATAGAAGGCCACCCATAGTGCAGAGGGCTACTAACACATCTGGCTTGTTGTACCCTAATCCTTATTCAGTTACTAAACACCAACACTTGACTTCAAAATCTTATACACAATCTCTATGCTTTTTCCTTCCCAGTTTCGAGGGTATTTTGCTCTGTTTTAGTGGGCTTAGGAATGATAAGACCTTGCCATGGGCATTCCTTCCATATTTGATCGATTATAAAGCTTTTTAATTTATCATCCTGTGAAAGCTAAATTATTTACTATTAAAATGGCATTGATTAGTAACTAACAATTGACATGAATTACGCTAATATAGAGAAATCAAGTGTTTTGAAAAATGTGCCCACCTAGGAGACAACCATAACAGGCACAACATTAATAAAGAAATAATACTAACTGTTTAGAAATAATATGCACATACAGAATTAAATGTATTACTGGGCCGTATCAACATTTTAATGAAATGTATTTGCTTAAATTTACTAGGCATAGAGTAATTGTGCAATTATGGGCCTAGTCGATAAGGCATAAATAAAACTTTTTAAATGTTTTCTGCAACAGCAGAATTCCCACTTGTTGTGTGTTCACACAGTGCTGACCAAATAGATTTGTAATGCTGCAACGTTAAATTATTTGATGTCAAACTTTCTTGTGAGACCTGTCTGCTGTAATGGGATGTACTAGCTACAGATACATTTGTATCTTTGGTGCGTGAGAAGCTGAGGTTCCCAGGACGTGACAATGGATTCACTGACTGGAGTTATGATTGCAACTAAAGGTTACTTGATGAAAATTGGTGATGGGAAGGGAGTAGAGGAGCCAATCATCGATGTGTGAAATACGGTCTAACCAAATCACAGATTTAAAAATGAATGTTTATTGGTTCTACTGTGAACACCCAACATTCTGACCAATGACAGCTCGAGAAATTACTTTTGTGGATTTGACTTATCCCAGCTGCACTTGCCAGGAGCAGAGCAGTTCCAGATTTCCTTTCTTCCTAGCCTTTTAGCCTCATCACGTAGTTATTGCTATTATTATTGTTAATGATTTGAAGCTGTTTCCTTAGTTTGATGCTTTTTCTAAGCTGGTTCAGTTAACTTAGAGCCCAATTGTAGCTGACCCAATCCCCTTCACTTTCCCATGCCAATGCTGACCAGATGGATGCCCAACTGACGAAGAAGTCTCTGCTTGCTGATCCACTCAGGAGAGGTATAATACAATGAAATTGTCTTTGTAGTAGATTTTTGTTCTTTTCTTTAAGTACCAACCACCATTTTTAGTGCCATAGCCAGATGTTTTCCAATTGAACTTTTGTCTAATTTTCTTTGGCATGGAAGCCAAACATGCTCTTCGAATTAGAGGGTTAGTTAGTGCATCCGTGTTCAAACAGATGTTATTAACCAGGATTGACTTTACTCGCCTGTCGAGTCTAGATGTATGCCATTTCTATTGTTCAGTTATTAATTTGTATGGTAACTCTTGAATGTTTAACGATAAATGCTTTGGTTGGGTTGAGATTTTTTCAGTGCTTTGGTCAGCATGTGTTGTTCGTATATGTTTATCATTTGGTTTTAATACTACTTTACATGACATTAGCATTGTTAATCTCGGGAAATAAACTTTCTAACTTTACCGAAGGGTGTGGCTGGGCCTCATTGCTGACTCAAAAATTTCTGATAATACTTTGTTAAACAAGTTATATTGTTGCTGGTTAGGTCATGAGTAACATTTAAGTCCATGGTGGAACACTCTTAGCGGAGTCAAAAGGTCCATCGAACCGCCAATGCGTCCCCTTATAAATAAATTATCAAAGACCAAATAAGGCCAGACGCGCTCACAGTCCTAACCCTCTTGAAGATGTATAGCTTGCAATTGTATTGGAAAAAAGAGGAAAATGGAAGAGATGATGGTTTCATCTAGAAAAATGAGCTTGATGCAGAAAAAGCAAAAAGGGAACGCAATTGGGGAAGATAATATAATAAAAGATCGCAAAGACAAATACCACCAGCAAACAAATAAATTACTTTAAAAAGTCATCCAAAATAGACAACAAATATTTTCGCAAAAGAGGAGTTTTAGCAGACAAAGTAAGTATGTCCTGAGAGGAGTTTGTGCTATTCAACGCCCTGTTTCTGCGAGTCACACTCTCGTTAGAGAGCACTTCTCAGTCTCAACAAACAGACCTGCACTATCTCATCCACTATAGGCCACTACAAGGGACACTAAGGGAAATGCAGGATCTTAAAGAACCTCTGTGTATATTCCTGGCCCAAGCTGCATTAGAGGGCCTGTAACAAGAGAAGGAGGATATTGTGAAACTGGTACTGCCCTCTCTAGAAGAGGAATACTGCTATTACAATATGCCACCTGTCTAACATACAGTCTTCTGCATGGTTGATTGAAAAACACTCCGATTACATATGCCTGACTATGAAAAAAGAACAATTATATTAGCTTCCTTTTTCCGACGAATAACTGGGACCTAGGGAGAGTGATCTGGCCTCAAGATCACACACTGTGTCATGGGTGAAATAATACTTCAGCAAGGATGTTAAAGGTTCTGATGCAGCCAAGAATAATGGACACCCTCACTCCAGGTAGGACATTAAAAGGAAGCCATAATTGAAGATAATTGGGCCCTTTACATCTCTGTGCCCAGATGCAATGGCATCTTCTGCATCAATGATTACTATGCCTCTGGGTAACATTGATTTGAAATCCTAACTCAAGGGGCCTAGTTTGTTCCACGCATACTCCATGAATCGCATTTCTCTAAGTGTATGTGCTTTGGAAAAGGCTCGGATTTTCAGCCCACAAGTATGGTGTGAGGTGATTTGCCCCATAAGGAAGGTGTTCTTTTACTTGGTTTGGGGCTGGCTTCCAATCACACCACAGTATATTCTCCCATGCTTTCTTTAACTTTTCCAAGCATCGTAAGCAGAACAACTGTGCCACCGTGGCACTTTTTCATTATCAGTCAATGGAAGAATGTTCACACAGAGCCAGCTAGTTGGATTGTTTCATTATATACCAATGGCATGCCAGAATACCGATATTAGTTTAATTTAGAAATGGAACTAAACCCGTTTTTTTGATTCAGTATGGTGCGTGAAATAAAAATAAACAAGCATTTGCAATGTAATGGGTCTCACATTTGCTCCAGTTAGAGCTATTGGCATTGTAAATTTCTAACTGGACTTTTCTTGCCACATAAATTGAAAGTGAAAAGTAAAACATTACTTGACATAAGCGAGCTGATTCAAGGCACCACGGCTGCTATGAGCGTGAGTGTGAAGGAGAGACAAAAAAAGGAAAAAGAAGTTTGCTCACAGTCAAACATATCGGCCATCATGCAATTATCCATGTAACAGGGCCAGACTGCAAGGCGGTCACAAAACCTCCTCAAGGAGGGATAAATGTAAAGCATTTACCAATGATGACAAAGGCTTTTTGAAAGGCAAGTCCACAAATGAGTAAAAGTGATGGGCATGCAGGGGCGTGGTTAAAAGCCCACAATACTTATAACAGGTCAAAGCGCTTGCACGCTTGACCTAAAAAGAAGTGGAGAACAGTCTAGTTTTTGCATTATTCCCCTTTGGGAATTTTCTAAAGTGACCAGCATCAATTTGATCCTTTTAAATCTGCAAAATAAAACACTGTATGTGATAATTAAGCTTTTTCACCAACTGTCGGTCCAATATGGAACCGTATGGGGTGGTCTGAAGAGAATGGTGGGGAATTGAAAGTGCATGGGAGGTTGACTAACACCTAAGGAGAAAAGAAGTGTGAGATACAGCAGACCAGATTTTGTACAGGTAGGTCCAACTGACAAGTGACAAGGGAGAAGTTGCTCTACAGAAATGGAGGGAAGGGGTGGGAGACCATAATAAACTGAATAAAAAAACAGCCGCCCTACTCAGCTTCCAAAACAATTTCTGAACTCGATCTTCCTGTAGACTCATAGAAGAGAGAGGTGTCTTCCAGGTCCAGCCAAAGAATATTTACTGTTGCTGCATTTAATCTTCTTGATGATAGAAGGATAGGGATTAATTTACAAGAAAGTGGTGCATCAGCTCTGATGCGCAACTTTTCTTACATCGCCCTGCATTCTCTAACGACACCATCAGAGCACTGTATTTTCAAGACAGTGCTCCATGGTGCAAAAGTGTCCACAACAGCGTCAGAAATCCTGACGCTGTTGTGGTGCTAACCTTTAACAGTGCTGCACTAGCATCAAAAGTTTGACGCTAGTCCAGCAATGCTAAGGGTGCCCCACAGGAAACAGCAAAGCCTCACCTCACTTTTAACGCCTGCCCTGAGCACGTGTTAAAAAAATTACACTAGGCTGACACAGTATGGCGCAGTGAAATCTTGCAGATTTCACTGTGCCGTTTCTGTGGGCTTTTTATGGGGGAATGCCTACCTTGCATACATTATACCTGGTGTAGGTTATAATATGGAGCAAGGCTATATGAACTGGCGCAATGTTGACATTATGCCAGTTTGCAATTATGGCGTGGGTCAGGGACTGTTTTGTGCCACCTTATCATCAAAAAAATTGATTCTAAGACGATGCAAGGGGCTTGTAAATTAGCCCCATAGCTTGCAATCATTTTCCTGACACAGTGCTCTTGATGACAGTCCTAGGTGGTTTGATCATGGATTAAGGCTGTCCGACTTACAGAATTCTGAGGATTCTGAATGTGACAGTACTTACAACGGACCTTCACTGCATGTCTTCAAAAGGCAGATACCGTTTATTGTTTTCAAGAGTTGTAGGGCCAGATGTAGTAAGCTGTTTGCGCCATGCAAAGAGCCTTCTGCGATGCACATTCACAATTTGCGAGTCGGTACCGACTCGCAAATTGTGAATGCGACTCGCAAATAGGAAGGGGTGTTCCCTTCCTATTTGCGACTCGCATCGCAATGCAGAATTGCTTTGTGACCGCGAATGCGGTCGCAAAGCAATTCGCAGTTACCACCAGTGTCACACTGGTGGTAACTCATTCGCAAAAGGGAAGGGGTCGCCATGGGACCCCTTCCCCTTTGTGAATGTTGCCCAAAACGGACCACTGCCTACTCTGAAAAAACGAAACCAAATGGTTTCGTTATTTTTTTAATTTTGCAACTCGTTTTCCTTTAAGGAAAACGTGCTGCAAAATAAAAATAAAAAACTGCTTTATTTAAAAAGCAGTCACAGACATGGAGGTCTGCTGACTTCAGCAGGTCACCATCCCTATGAGTGCAGGGACTCGCTATGGGGTCGCAAAATGCGACCCACCTCATTAATATTTATGAGGTGGGTCTTTGCGACCCCATAGCGAGTCGCAGACGGTGTCTGAGACACCGTTCTGCATCCGCATTTGCGATTCGGAAATTGCGAGTCGCACAGACTCGCAATTTCCGAATCGCAAAGGCAGAAGTTGCTACATCTGGCCCATAGTTATTTATCTCCATGATAGCACTTGTGAGTTCCGGCTGCTATCTCACTTAATCACACTCGAAGCGTTCTAAAAGCATGGGTACATTTGCAAAATCACTCTGAAGTATTATATCTGCATAAAAGCACACAATGCTTTCTAAGTGAAAGATACACATAACAAATGTCTGCCCCACTATGCCTCCCATCACCTTTCTTCAGAGAATACTCAGTTTACCAGAACTTCCTAATGGCTAACACCCAGCCAACCCTTAGTCCAGTTCAAAAACATCCCAAGACAGGCCAACATGACTTGTGTTCATTGAGTGGACAAGTGTTGCACTCTTTTCTGATATCTAACGAGGTCAGTTTCACAGATCTGATCCGATCTGGGCCCATAGCTACCCAATCAATCAACTTCTTTCGATCTATCTGGCTGATAATCTGCTTCGAACTAATGGGGTTCTGGGCTTTATCCACTTTCCTTCAAGGGTAAGTATACTATTTCCTTTGTACGAAGAATTTTCCACTCATAACTCCAAGTAATGGGTAGTGGTTTACTGAGTCCTTTCTACTGAAACGTATGGAGGGGTACTAAATTCATACACATTTCTACAACATGCACCTTAAACCAGCAATCAGTCTTTCTGGAACGTTTCTCTCTGCATATATTTTTACTACTTTATTTGTCATTTATTGGAAAGCCGAGTAATTTCCCAAAACTGACCAAGGGGCACCCCTCCCTTCTTCCTGCCTTGCTCAGATAATGACACGTGTTTTACACAAATGACTGCTTTCTGATTGGCTAGGCAGGTTGCATATTGCTGGGTAATGAGGTAGAACTTTGAGAAATAATCCCGGCCCGCTTGACAAATGCTCAAAGGGAAGGCAACGCCTGCGTGCACTGCATATTGATATAGATTTAATAAACCTTTGTTTACGACAGTAATGGCAACGTCCAGGAGAAGCACGGCCTCGCTTATGACACACAGGGTTATCCATTAACTGTTTAACGCAGGCTGATTTATAGCTGGGATCATAGGAGGAAAGGCCAGCCCCGCAGTGCTGCAATTACAAACAAATTGAATTATAGAAGGAAGAAAAAAATCAATAACCTGACGGGGAACTTTCAGTTTGCAAAACAGAAATATAAAAGTAATTGACCGTAACGGAGCAGCTAACTGCTCATTAACAGCAAAATGCTTTCTGCAGCCAATCAGGACTCGGGCCACCGCCTGCTCATATGGAACTTGGAATTCGCACAGGATATGAGGTGCTGAAATCTCTCAATCTGCAACAAGAATCCTTCTGGGATTCGCTATGCAGTGGCGAAGGCTGCAGTCAGTGTGCAGTCCTAGCCCCAAGGGCAAGCTCACCTTCAGCACTGACTGAGGGACAGAAATGCATGCCCTGCCTTCTTCGGCAAGCATGTGTGAACCACACAACCATCTACACCGCGTCAGCACTAAAATGTAGCATGCATGAATGGGCATGTGGGCGTATTTATGTCTATTCACAGGTACATTTGTGTGTCTAAGGACGTTCTGAGGTGCAAGAGGACACTACCCATTACCCATCTCAGAGCCCTGGGAATGTTCTCCAACCCAAACACTGAATCCTATTTTGGATGGTACCCAAGGGACAATCTTCTCAAGGAGGGGCAAGATTTGGCTAAATATTAAATCTACCAGAATAACAGACGAGATGAGTCATGGTCCACTGGATAAGCTACTGCATTGGAGCCTGGGTTTGAATCCACTTATATGAAGCTCGTGTGAATCTGGGAAAGTCAGGAAGGGCTAGAGTACTGCAGATTTGAAGGTTGTCATAAATCAGTGGGGCTTATGCCCTACCAGACTAGAGGTCGTCCACTCTGTTTAGAGACATGGAAGTCCAGGGTTTACATCAGCAGAGCAGGAGCTGGCTCTGCTAGTATAAACCTTAGTCTTGATAGCCTGTGCATCCCAGGCTTGTCAGATCAAAGCTTGCAGTCTCTTTAGGGCACACAGCTCTCACTAGTTTTTCCTGCCCGGACCGTGACGGCATGGCAGGGCAGGTAGGGCAGGGAATCTATCAATTAAAATGTTTTCATTTTTTCACGAACAAAGTCTTTCTTCGAGAGCTTGTTATTGAAGGACAAAAAAGCCTGCAGAGAAGGTGCAAAGAACGTGGTACACATGTGCAAACTCATCAGCCTTCAGAGCAACTCACTCAATGACAATTGCTCAATAGGTTTAGAGATTCCCACCAGGGAAGTAGGGATCTCTGTGGCAGGTAATCGTCTACGAAGTGAGCAGAGACCATAGCCCAGATGACTGTACCATGTAACACTATAACAATATAAAGAATGTCATTTTTAATGAGGCAACCCTACTGACTTTGTCAACAAAGGCTGTCACTTTAAGTATGGCAGACCTACTGGCTTTGTGAAGGGGTCAGAACGCTAAAACATAAAAAGCAGCGGAGCTGTTGCCTTTCACAAGAGGTCGGTACATCAAAATATATAAAGCATGCCTATTGGCTTTGTCAATAAGTCAAAAATAACTACAATCAAATGTATATTTTATAAATGCTCACATTGCATGTTTAATAGTAGTGACTGTGACAAAATATTTTCAATAAAACATTTTAAACATTTTTTAGGTCGCAAAGTGCAACCATAGAACCAAACACAAACAGTCCTGCTATAAACAAATATGGTAAGCTCCGCTGTGGTCATGAAATGAATGGCCCAGTAGACTTAATGAGTTTTTTTTTAAATGTTACTGCAGTATTCCACAACATACATAAATGCTGAGTGGTGCCTCTGTCCCTTCTAGGAGCAGCAAAACATAAACTAATAATAAAAAGGTGCTTGCAGAGAATTATGGGTTGCTCTTTGCACAGAGCAGTGAATAATGAATTAGTTGCTCCTACTGTCAATTTAATATTGTTTTTTTATGCATATATTTTTAAAGATGCTCCGGTGTCTACCTGGGGAATCTACATCATACCCATAGTTGGGGTGGCAAGGAGCGCACCAGACCCCAAGGCCACTGCTGCTACTCAGCCAATACCCTGGGATGGAGCCAGACTTTTTTCTTTAACCATGGGTGCCTCTGTGCCCACCTGGGGCACCCACATCATTATTTCAGCGGTGGGAACACACCAGTCAGGACCCATTGTAGGACGGTGGGATCTGGCTGCGATGTTTTGCCCACTCTTGCCAGTGGGAGAAAAGTTGTGTTCCCTGCCCAGGAAAGTGTGGATAGGGAATAAAGTGTATGTTTCCTGCATTCTCTTAGTAGGGAGCATGGCGGTGTCTGGGGGGCAGATGTCCTGAGGATACTGCAGTCACTGGGCCCCAGGGGATGGTGTCCTTGGAGCTGATCCATGGCTCAGGGAGGGAGTTACACACTCCACTTGTGTTACATATTGTGTCTCTAGTTGGCAGCAGTATACACCCTCTCCAAGTAGGGATTACAATCCTAGTCAGTGTAAGTCAAAATACACAACCTAAATTAACCTGTGCTCACCCTTTGGGAGCTTGGCACAGAGCAGGCAGGATTAACTTAGAAGGCAATGTGTAAAGTATTTGTGCAACACACATACAGTAATCACAGAAGGTGCACCACAAAAGGACTCCACACAAGTGTAGAAGAATAAATCTCGTTTATCTGTGTAAATCAAGATCAGAATGACAGAAATCCAATGCATTATTTAATAATTATTCATTGTTTAGAATTAGACAAAGTGAGGCTGATGAATGATTATGGGATAGAGAGGTAGTGTTGGGGAATCCTCTGCACAAGTGCACATTGTATTTGCAGATTACAGCAATGTTGAGGGTGTGCTCTTCTTGGAGAGCAGCTGAGTGTGAGTTTCCCAGGCATGGTTTTCCCCCAGCGTGGTCACAAAGGAGGAGGTTGGGACTGCAGGGCAACCAAGTGGTGAAGGCCAGCAGTACCAGTGGGGAGTCACTGCCTCCCCATGGGCCACGGGGAATGGAGCGGGCAACAAAGCACATAAAGCAGCTCGGGGTTGTTGATGCCAGTGGGTGGCGAAATCCAGCAAAGCCACTTGGGGTTGTTGAAGAAAGCAAGCAGCAAAGTTTAGCAATGCCCTTCTGGGTTGTTTAAGAACGTGGGTGTTAAAGTCCAGCAAAGCCGCTCTTGGTTGTTAAAGAAAGTGAGCGGCAAACTTTAGCAAAGCCACTCGGTTCTGTGAAGAAAGTGGGAGGTGCAGTGTAGAACTGTAGCTCGGAGTTGTTGAAAAAAATGAGTGGCAAGGTACAGCAAAGCCACTTAGAGTAACTATGGGGCTGGTGGATGAGTCCTGACCTACCAGGCAGAAATCAGCAGGCAGCAGGGCAGGGAACAGTTCTTGCGAACAGTCAGTTTGGTAGAGTGGCAATCCTGGCACACAGCAGTATTTTCTTCAGCAGTGTTTATTTATGCCCAGATGTGTACTGATCTAAGTGGGTCAGGGACCTAGGGCTTATACTAGAAAGTGTCTTTGATGTGGGAGATGACTGCAAAGAATTTCTATGAAGTGCACAGGTCCCCCTTTCAGCTGACCCTCGGCTTCAGACTATCAGTAGGGGGTACTCAGCTCATTTGTGTGGACTCTGATCACTACCCTTTGAAGTGCAAGGGTGAACCCTTCCCAATCTTCTCTGCAGGAAGCCCCGTCTGTATGCAGATGAATGCAGATGCAGTGGAGTATTCTGTGTTTTTGGTGTCCGGAGGGAATCACAAGTGTAGCTGTCACCCAGCCCTGAACAGACGTGTACTGGAGAGAGGCTGTGGACATCCAGGGCAGAGAGCGCAGAGAAAGGCCTATTTTCTAAAAGTAGCATTTTTTAAAATAGTAATAATAAATCTGACTTTACCAGTAAAAAGGAGTTATGATTGCCATTCCAAAGGTACTAAACATGATGTAGCTACTCCTCTTAGAGCAGGAATTACAGCGTAAAACAAAATTTAAGGAATTACCAATGCTGGCTTATGATAGGAGCAGGCCTCAAAGTAATGAAAAACGACTTTGGGAGTTTTTCATTACCAAGACTTCAAAAAACTTGAGAATATATGTCTGGCTTTTTGCTTACTTGGAACCCTGCCCTATGGGATAACTAGGGCCTACCTTAGGGGTGACTCATATGTAGGAAAAGGGGCATTTAGGACTTGGTAAGAGGGTTTAGATACGAAGCCAGGGTGGCAGTCAGACTGCATACACAGGGTTTGCAGTGACAGGCCTGTGACATGTTTGAAAGCCTACCTCTATGAGTGGCACAATAAGCACTACAGGCCCACTAGTAGCATTTAATTTACAGGCCCTGGGTATCTAGTATACCACTTTGTAGGGGACTTACAGGTAATTAAATATTCCAAACAGGTGTAAGCCAATTATATAAAATTCAGGGGAGACAGCACACACACTTTAGCACTAATTAGCAGCTGTAAAGTGCTTAGAGTCCTAAAGCCAACAAAACAATGGCAACAAAACAGGAGGTTAAGGCAAAAAGTCTGGGGTAAGACCACCCTAAGGATGCTAGTTCTAACACCTTCCCAAAATTTAAAATTCGGCCCCGGGGGATGGAGTGCGCAGGGACTCAATGAGGCTAATTTTCTTGCTTTTTCATACAATTTCTTGCAGACTTCAATCGCATCTGTTGCTTTTTCTTCTATTCTACCTAAAATGTACAACACTATTCAGGTGCGCCTTGCCTGGAATTGATCCTGCGTGCCTGGAATCACAACATTTTCCTGGATTGCCTTGCTTTTGTGGGTGATTTGTGTAGCTGTTTTCTGTATGCTTTCCTATTTGACTATACTGTTATTGATTGTCATTGTAAAGCGTGATCTGTCCCCTCACATAGGAATTTTTCTAATCAATGTAATTAAATGGCAAATCAATCTTCCTTTCTCTGAGTTTGTATTCCCCTAGAATAAGCGCAAGACACTTCTGCAGATAAAAACATTTCATTGCTTTGGAACCAGTCAGAAAGCAGATTATGGGGTTGATTTCACCTTAGCAAGTCAGGTTGGGACAATACGTGTTTCTCTGATACTTGTTTAGCCGTCATGACAGAGCCATTTCAGTAAAAAAAAAAATACAAAAAATAATAATAATAAGGGGAGAAGTCCAGCCTAAACGATTGCAGACTGGTAAGCTTATTTGTTTCCCCTCAAAAGATCCTTGGTGAATTAGACTTTTCTTGTGGGGCTATTTGTGCATTTTTCCTTTTGTTATTGCAGTGGTTTGTGTTGAATAACTGGGCAGGAAAACGCAGGTGAAAAGGCATCGGATTGGCACCATCAGGAGAAAAATGCAATTGTGCTTATGTGAAGGAGTAGCTGCTCTTGACTCTGACGTTTGGAAAGCTAGACTCTCCAACCTCTAATGGAGAAGTGGGATGCGAGGGTTCGATGGAGACAAAATCTGCAATTCCAGGCGGATGTTCCATTACTGCTATGTCCTAAATGGCATCCTTATTGTGAATAGATACAGGCAATGATTTAAGTGGGATCAAAAAGTGGAGGAGCCTTGAAAGGGTTGTGCCTTGTATAGATTAAAGAGTAAGTTAGACCTGCAAACTGAAAATTCCCACAGTGTGCCACGCTACCCAAATATTTGCATTGAATCATGACTGCAACTGGCATAGGTGACCATTGAGCTGTACACTTTGCACAGAGGCAATTGTTGGGATGACCATGTATTCTGAACATCTTTTTGACACACTGAGAGAAACTTACACTGCCTTCAGTCACAAATCAGTCGTGGCCCATTATAAACACGTGGATGCGACTCAGATCGGAGTATCCACTTTAAAAAAGTACTATGCTGCCAGGAAAAAAAATCCATAACACAACATCCTGGAAATAGCAAACACTCCTAGGGATTGCAAGATTGAATAAAACATGTGAAGTATAAACAGTTATAACATGGATTACCTTAACGATGTTTACGCTTATACATGAATCAATCAATAGTTTTGCCTGTAAGATTAAAGGCATGAAAACAGGGTACAAAAGTGACCCGCTGCAATATCCATTTTTAATTACTACTGAGTCTGTGACCTGGTGGGATCCATATGGTCGGACTGTCTTATAGGGCAATCAGGCACAGCTGGATCGGCTAGTCTGACAGATTAGTCTGTAGGCTGTTGTTTTGTTGGTTTGTGAGTCTCTTTGCCGGTTTTTGCAGTTGATTTTCCTGATATTAAAATCAAACTACCAGCAACAAGTTCAAAGTCATGCAGTCTTCAATACCTTGGAAACACCTACACAGCATGTCTTTAGAAGCTAAAAACTACCCAAAGTTGCTAACATGGGCCAGTTTTTTAGCTATCTAATTCACTAACGAGGACCTCATTTTTTTGGCTTTGGGGCCTATTTCAGTTCGATCCTGTGGACCCGGATCACTTAAAGTCCTATATATAAGAGTTTCTGTCCGGTCTACATGTGTCTGTTTATTTGGCCATCATGATGTGGTCATGGTTCAATGAACTATTTCATGAATGTTGAAAGTCTTACTGCTGTGCATGGTGTCGGTTGGAGTCTGAGCCCCTGTGGATGAGCATCTTGTCGTCATTGCTCCTGCAGCGTTATCTTTTACCAGGACACTAAAGTTAAGGGCAATCGAAATAAACCTAGTCTAGCTTCCTGTTTTGTGTACCGCTGCTGCTGTAAACCAGAACTTCTGTACGAAACCGCAAAGCATATTAAAGACAACGATCAACAGAGTAGATAGGGAAAACGAAGTACACTATTTATGACTTTAAAGAATTGTAAATATTAGAAGAGATGTCTGGTTCGTAAATTCTAGGAGGCCTTATTTAAAAACACAAACAGCAACGTTTAGATATTGTATTTGGTCAGCTTTATTATGTAATACATTTTTGAAAAACACCACTACCAGAGTTATAACTAATCATTTTACAACTTTAGTTGCTTTATTATTTCTACATTTTTATTTCGTTATTTGTGCAGGCATTTCTATTTCTGAGATATTGTGGTAGATACTTACTTGCTGCAAACTGCTGCTCTACAGGGCCCTGATTTTGATTTGATTTATTTCGTATACTAAAGTGCTTTATGCTACAAGCAGTTTATTGGCACTGAGAACAAAAACAAAGGCGGATTCTGTGAATTAAAATAACAATCTGGTCATCAGACAATTGTGAATGAAGAATGGCAAACTCTTTTTACATGTGCTACTTTTCCTGACGTACCTCTCCTGACATTTGCTATATTTGGAATTATTCTGCATGACAGTGGAACTTTCTCTGACAAATTGGTTGAATCTGGAGGTGAAAGCCACCAGTTCCTTAAATCTATAGGGCAGCATTCTACTAAAGCCACTAAGTCTAGAAATTCCAAAAATAATTTCCCATGATCACCCATAGGTCTGTCCGCCATGGCGACCTCTCAGAAGTTTGTTGAGTGTTCATCTTCCTGTTGTTCGGAAACATCGTTCAGAGTGGACCTTAGACAACTCTGTGTTGCACATAATCAGGCAGATGTGGGTTGCAGCGTAAAGATCTTCCAATGCGTGTGAAGGATTTTCTTTTAATTTGCTTGTCAAAATACATTTAGAACAAAATCAGGTGTGGTGCTGACAGGTGATAAAGCTTTTGCAGCCCACATATTATCTGAATGGCCCAACTTTGAATTCTTTGAAAAATCTTCAGTAGTTTTTGGCTCTATCTCCTTTATGTGAGCGAACAATATTCACCCCAGATAATACCTGTGTCTAGCAGCATCTTTCCATTAAAACATAACAATAAATATGTAGTTTTCCAGATGTTAATCAGCTTTTTCAACTACCACAATCATCTGCAGTTCAAGAGAGCTGATGTCTAATATGAAGCACATATTACGGACCACTTTCACAAGCTTGTGTCTCGAGCCTTTCAGACTCCAGAATCCAGATCCCCACTTTTTTTCCCACTGCAATTACACAAATATTCATGTATCTTACTCTAGGCACTACTCTTTGTGTTCTGATCATTAATATTCACCACAACCTTAGGTAACATGAGGCGACCGAGCTTCAGTAAAATTTAGGTGTCATCAGATGAGTTCTAAGGCAATCAGCCTAAACACTGACTTAGGCACAACAAGGTGCGTTGTCCACGAAAGCGGAACAACGCTTTCGTGAACAAACTCCCTGTTTTTCTTTGCCTTAACCATGCATGTCCTGAACAATGAACATGCATGGTTAAGGCAGAGGAAAACAGACTCAGGATTAGAGAGGACGCGGTCAGGTAATTGGGGCTAGGGTAGGGTTGGGGGTAGTTTTAAGGGAGGGGTGGGGTAGTTTTAGGGTCATATTTATACTTTGTTTGCACCAGATATATATCATTTTTTTTACCCAAATTCGGTGCAAACTTAACTCCATATTTATATTTTGATGCTAGACCTTGTCTAGTGTCAAAATATTGGAGTTAACATCATTCTTTGCCTTCGGAAAACTACCTTGCGTCAATGAGATGCAAGGTAGGCGTTCTCGGGCAAAAAATGACTCTAAGGCCATTGAGCTTTATTTATCCTCCCATGCAAAAATCACGCATGGGAGGAGAAGGGCCTTAAATAATGGCACTAAGCCTGCTTAGCGTCATCATTTAACGCCTGGGTCAGTGCAGGAGTTAGGGGACTTGTGGGCCATTTTCCATGGTCAGAGACCATGGAAACAGACCACAGGTGCCCTTCCTTGCACCCAGGGACATCCCCACCCACCCAACCCACACCTGGAGGACACCTAAGGATGGGGGAACTTATCCTAGGTAAGTCCAGGTCAGTTTTTGGATTTTTTTTCCTTTTTGTACTAAGACAGGAGTCATGTCCAGGGGTTGTGCATCAAAAAATGACGCTACTCAGGTTAGAGTCATTTTTCGGACTCTAACCTAACTAGCACCATTCTTTAACGCACAACCTCCTGTTTCACCCACGCCTCCCCCACCCGGTTCAATAATATTGACACTAATTGTGCCTTACCTCCGGCTAACATCATTCCTTAAATATAACGCCTGGCTGGCGTCCAGGAATGTTGCTAGCAAGCGGTAAACTTTTTGACACAAACCTGCACTAACGCAGGTTTGCGTCAAAAAGTATAAATCAGGGCCTTAGTTTTTAAGGGTGGGTCATGGGGGTCAGGATAGTTTTAGTTATTTAAGGGCAGGGGTGGGGGGTTAGGGTAGGTTTAGATTTTTAGGGACAGGGGTGGGGGTTCAGGGTAATTTTCGTTTTTAATGGCGGGATGGAGGGTCGGGTAGTTTTAGGGGTGGGGTGGGAGGGTTGGGGTACTTTTAGGTTTTAGGGGCTTGTGGGGGGTCGGGTTAGTTTTAGGGGAGAGGGGTTGGGGTAGTTTAAGTTTTAGGGATGGGGTGGTGGGTCGGGTAGTTTTAGGTTGTAGGGGTGGGGGTGAGGGGCCGTGGTAGTTCTACGGGTGGGGAGGGGGGGGTCAGGGTAGTTTTAGGTTTGTGGGGTGGGGTGGGGGATCGCTGTTCTTTTGGGAGAGGGGGGTGGGTAATTTTAGTTTTTAGGGGTGGTGGTGGGGGGTCGCGTAGTTTTAGGTTTTAGAGGCTGGGCGTGGGGTCGTGGTAATTTTAGGGGTGGGGTAGTTTAGGTCTTAGGGGCAGGGTGGGGGTTGCAGTAGTTTAAGGGGTAGGGGGTCGGGCCATTTTAGTTTTTAGGGGTGGGTGGGGGGTCGGGGTAGTTTTAGGTTTCAGGGGCGGGGTGGGGGGTCGGGTGATTTTAGTTTTTAGGGATGGGGTGGGAGTCAGGGTAGTTTTAGGGGCGGTTGGGGGGTTCGGGTAGTTTAGGTTGCGGGGTGGGGTGTCGGGTAGTTTTGGGTTTTAGAGGCGGGGTGGGTGGTTGTGGTAGTTTTAGGGGCGGAGTGAGGGGTCAGGGTAATTTTAGTTTTTAGGGTGGGGGTGGTTTTAGATTTTAGGGGCGGGGTGGGGGTTTGGGGTAGTTTTATTGGTGGGGTGTGGGGTTAAGGTAGTTTAGGTTTTAAGGGCAGTGGTGGGGGGTCGCTGTAGTCTTAGGGGCGGGGGTTGCGGGTCGGGGTAATTTTGGTTTTCAGGGGCGGCGGTGGGGGACTGGGGTAATTATTGGGGCAGGGGTGGGGGTCAGGGTAATTTTAGTTTTTAAGGGTGGGGTCTGAGTAGTTTTAGAGATAGGGGTGGGGGTTGGGTTAGTTGAAGTTTTAGGGGCGGGGTGGGGGGATCGGGGTAGTTTTAGTGAAGGGGGCATTATAGTTTTAGGGGCAGAGTGGGGGCTCAGGGACGTCGCATGCTGGAACCATGCATGCTGTTCCATGCATGCCTTTACGAGGTATGCCTTTACAACAAAAAATCGTTGTTCCGACCGCATTGCTCAGGCATGCGTGGTTCCAGCATGCATTGTTTCGATGTATATTCAAATTCTAACACTATCAACTATTTATAAAAAAAAGTCAGCTAACCTGATACCCCTAGGGAGGCCAAGGAAGAGATGTAAATCCTGCAGCATATGACAGTTGATGAAAGAATGCAACAATAATCACAAGATATTATCGGCTGTCATTTTTCCCACCAAAAAAGCTCAAATCCACTTTTATAAATTGGTATGATCATGCAGTTCAGTAACAATATTTGATTTATTTTGTATTGGACAGTTTTTTTATTGTAGCATTTCTGTAGTGCTTTCTGTGAATATTGCCAAGTCCTCAAATGGCTCACCAAGTGGGCAGGCAAGTAGACCGAATCTTCCACTGCGTGAATGAGGAATGGAGTTGGTTGCAATGTCAACTCAAGAGTATAGTGTTGTTGTGCCTGATGCCCAAAGAGTGTGCTGCCAACTTGTTGCAGCAGTGTGTAACAAAGCTCTACGCATGAAGCGTTCTGCAAGAGCAGGGTCTGAGACACAGCTTTCTAAGCATTATATTCAAACCGATGTTACACGAGGTCATCAGTGTCACATATTAGGAAAGCCCAGCTCTTTGCTGGTGCTCTCAATTTCGATGGTTTTGACAATCCTAATTCTTTATGGAGTGAGATCCAAAGTTTGCATAGCAGGGCGAGGAAATATGCTCTCCCTAGGACTATGGTCAATGTCTATCTTTTGGGGGACCAATTACCCCACCAGTAAATCAAATGATGTTGTTCTCCCAGGAGTGACAGGAGCCCAGTTTCTGGCTCGAAAGTTAGACCACCAGTAATCCACTTCATCAAAACCACCAAAGAGCAATGGGAGACCCCAACCATGGAGGTTTTATGAACCACTACACAAAAAGATGCTATTTCCATCCAGGAGTGATATGAAAATAACCACAGGAGGTACAATTAAATCACTAGCTAGTCCACCCAGGAGCAATAGGAAGCACTATTGATAGTAGTATTAATCCATCAGTAGATGACTTTGATTCCTCCAAGAGTGATAGAAGCTAAACCTCTGGAGACACTGTCGTACCTTGCAGAAACAACTGAGTAGAGTCAAGCCAGGAGCAATAGGAGGCTGTGAAGACACTGAAAACACCACCACACCACTATTCGTATTTCACACAGAACCTATAGGAGCCCCTGATCATGGAGGAATGTTTGGGCCATGAGTAAGTCACTTACGGCATGAAGACCACTGACAAACCCAGAATGGAGGCAGCCATTCCAGATTCCTTAAATGGGGCAATTGCTCTAACCTTAAGTCTTCCTTCAGAAAAGACTTTGATATTTCCCATTCAATCAGTTACATTTGCTATTAGTCAAAAAGTACTGGTACCCACCGTTGTAGTATTCTAAGCATTCCACCTCCAGAGCCACTGATGACTGGAATATTTATGTGGCCTTCTAAATATACCTACAAATCTCGCTCTACCACTGAAAGGCATTATGCCTTAATTTTTGCAAGGAGAGAAAACATAATACATTAAAATTGCAAATAAAACTGCTAATTTACATTACTGCACACAGTCGTGTATTTACACCAGATCAAAAAAAGCAATCACAGCTCCTTGCTACCTGAACCCAAAACAACAGACACATTTCGTTGACCAGTAGGCAAATTGTTGGTTTTGTAAACGCATCACTGATCACAACACAGAGGGCAATATATTTTAGCACTCTCTGTGGCAATTATTTAGAAGCAGAAACTAAGGGATGGGTTATGAGTTGGAGGGGTCACTCACTCCGACCCATCCCTTAACACAAGGAAGAGAAGTCCATGGGCCGCAGCTCCGCTCTTCAGTATTGGGAAGACGGGGGGGGGGCAGGCAGCACTCAGCTTCGCACATTGCAAAATCAATGCGCGTCAGCTGAGGGAATGAAAGGACAGATTAGGCGTAGGGTTTTATACATGCCATATTGTATTCAGAGAGCTCTCTACTCGTGCAGATAAATCTTCTTTAAGAGGATTAGGAAACTTTCATTATCTTTATCTAACCTGAACTAATACTAACTCTGAAAAATTAATCTATACACTGGACAAAAGCCGATATCTGTTGGGAAGACGGAGTGTTTTACAGCTTCTAATAGAGGCAGGATTCTTCCCCCCTTCATCAAACGTCCCGTTGATGGAACATAAAAGGCTCATCTGACAGACATGTCCCTCCCATTCTAACCTGCAATTAATATAGCATCCAGCTGAAGGCTCCAGCGCCCCGCCATTCAGGGACTCAGACAGCGGACAATGTGAACAGAAAGTGAATCAAATGTTCATTGTCAGATTGATGGGATTCAGAAGATGGCAGCTTTCAAGGCAAGTTGTTGAGGTCAAACAGGTTCGGGGACAATTATGAAAAGATAAGGACGAAGGAAGTGGTGACCGCTGTTATTTGTGTCAGTGGGATGTACTGAAGAGCTTTGTTTCAAAACTGATAAAATAAAGTATTAAAACAGCACAGTGGATCTAAATATATTAAGCCTAAAGATCCTAAAAGTATAAGCATTCCAAAAAGAGCCAATATCACAACCGTCTTGTTCTTATTACTGTGCACTATTGGTTATTATCACACTCATTTTTGGTCTTCAGGGTTTTTAATGTTTCAATGATCATTGTTTATTGTTTTCAACATATTCTCAATTCCCCTTCTATGTTTGTGTACCTCCATTACGATTAAAATTTAAAAAATCTTGATGACTTTAACTCATGTTGAATTTTCTCTAGGTTTAGTTTCCATTGTTATAAACATTATGGGGGGCATCACGACCCTGGCGGCTGGCGGTATGTTGGCGGTAACACCGCCAACAGGCTGGCGGTGTTCCACCAGCAATTATGACCGTGGCGGAATTGCCACGGCCATACCGCCGGCCCGTCCATTTTCCCGCCAGGATTCCGCCTGGCGGTCTTAATCCCCAGGGCAGCGGTGCAAGCACCGCTGCCCTGGGGATTATGAGTCCCCGACCGCCAGCCTGTCCATGGCGGTACACACCGCCATGGAAAGGCCGGCGGTAAGTGGACTGGGGGTGCCCCTGGGGGCCCCTTCACTGCCCATGCACTTGGCATGGGCAGTGCAGGGGCCCCCAGGCATAGCCCCGTCGCGCATTTCACTGCCTGAATTTCGGGCAGTGAAATGCGCGACAGGTGCTACTGCACCCGCTGCACATCATCATTGCCGCCGGCTCGATTACGAGCCGGCTGCAATGTTGATGTGACATTTCCGCTGGGCCAGCAGACGGTAACACTGTTACCGTCCGCTGGCCCAGCGGAAATGTCATAACAGGGAGACAGAAATACCGCCGGCAATGGCGGTATGCTGTCTCCCGCGGCCTCGGCGGTCTTTTGAAAAGACCGCCGAGGTCGTAGTGACCCCCATGTGTTTTATATAATCCAAACCCGTTTTGCTTAAACTCCCGTTCAACATGTATTATTGGTTAATCAAGCGTTAAAAAAAATAAAAAAAAATATGTTCTTATGCTTCGATCCTTCCCTGTTTTCCACAGGGAAAACTGTGGAGGGAAAAAGCATTCATATAAAATAGTATGCAGACAACTGTTAATTCTACCAAAAAAAACACAATTTTTAGTTGATGTCCAACACCTGACACGGTAACAAATTATAAAGCAATGGATGGAATGAGTGATTTAATTTCACTTACTATTGTTCAAAGACACAATCCAGTCCATCTTGTTTCACCCATTGTGCCACTCTAAATAGAAGACACTGACAAAGGACTTTTAAAATGAAATGCTAAAACCCTTCATCCATTACTTATCTCATTGTTTCATCAGCTCCTTCCTCTTCCTGCCTAAAAAAGTTTTTTTTACAATTTAATTGCTGGTCATTGCTCTTTAACTACTCTGATTGGTGAAGTCTGTGTCAATCAAGATAGCTAGCACTTTCTTGTTCTTTAACACTATAGACGGAATCCATATTAAATTAAGGAAGTGCCAAGCCCACTGCTCTCTTTCAACGTCCAGACACTAAACATCTCATGATTGGTCAGTGGACATGCCTATCGTCCACTCTTGGTTTTACTATATGCAGTTCACCTTATCACTGGAGGTCTTACGTCTGACAGATCACATCTCTCTTCTTTGACATTCACTGGTTGCCAGTTCAGTGCTGCATCTAGTTTAGAATTAACTTCTTACTCACATGGAACCTGTCCTGGAACTGATGGTCTATCTGCCGTATAGCATTTCATACGAAGTCCAGACACATTTTTACCTAAATGAAGGCTTTTCACCCTTTTAGACAGATAGTGTGTGATAGCTCAGTCTTCTGTAATGGCTCCCCAAGATAAGATGTAATTTTGTTCCTACATCAAATTATTTCCATCAAATTTTGTATGAACGGACTGTAGATCAAGGACCCTGTTTTATGTATTGGTCTTCTTTGTGTATGTTAGGAGTTGTGTTTGACTGAGGGCTTCAATTGTGTGTATCATGAATTCATCTTCCTCTAAATTTAAATAAAATGCATTGAATCCCTGCATCACTGTAGTTTGGTGCCCCTTCTTCAGTCTTTAAACCCTCTTTGGTTAAGGTCATGATGAGAAGTTTCTAGCAGGCTGTGCTGAAATTCTGGATTAGCTCATCCCCTCCTGAAGGAACACTGGCATCCCTGTGCTAGAACATCACAAATGTGTTACTTACATAGACATTGCCTCCAACATTTTTAAAGATATGACAATGAAGAAGTGAGAATCTAAATAGTTCGTGAACTCCCACAACATCCAACACCTCAAAAGCTTTGCAATGTGGATACCAATTGAACTGGCTTTAACTGGACCCAGCTTTTTGTAACTCTATCCGAGCCCGGTGAATGTGTCCAGCACCCTGATTCACTGTGAACACTTGGTGGTATGTGACTATTCAATAAGGGACTATTGACCTTCTCGATTAATATTTACACGAGCAATTTCAGGAGACTTGTCCTCACCATACTCCTCATTCACAATCAATGCATATGCAGCATCATAATCATTTTTTTGAAATTGATGACTTGAGATAATCTTTCTATCAGTATTAAAAGACCAAAGAACAATTTCTGTGCAGGACAATGTGATTACAAAAACACATTTTTCGGCTTTGATCACATGAAAATAATGTTATTGAAAACGTATTAGCATAAAAATGAACTACAACATCAACTGTAGGCGATAAAAAAAAGAGAGTTGCTCAAATTTGGTGCTTGATTGTCACTAGCACGTACCAATATTATCATTATGAAAGGAACCCTGCTTCAGCAGGGTGTACCAGTCACCTGAACATCACACACCCCGAAGGACACTATGCCAGTGCTTCTAATTACATTTTTAAATCTGCAGGAAATTAAACAAGATTATTTTTTTGCCCTTCACAACTTGTAACCAACCATAATCAGCACTTGGATGTGTGGCATAATGGAACATTGTTTACATACTAGATGCTTTCTTATAAAGTTGTTTGTTATTGCTTATAAATGTGCTTGCTCTTTACTGTCACCTTGACATTGACCAAGACAAGAATAAAATTGTGGCCTGCACTCAATTCCATAAGCAAACGAAGACCGTAGAATCTCCTCACCTCTTATAACTACGACTGTGCGGCATTATATTCCGGTCTGGTAAACCGTAAAGGTTTATGAACATAACGTCTGACTGCTTTAGGACTGACATAGACTTGAAAGTTGCAAACTTACACAGAATTTCCTTTGCTAACCTTTCTTTTATTTTCACAAGCTTCTCAAACTTTGGGAAGCATGCACAATTTAAAAGCAAAAATAAGGTTTGTATACACAAATCCAAAAATCAAAAAACAACACATATAAAAAACAATGCATATTTTGATGGGAGAATATTCTTGTGAAATATGTCCTTGTGAATCAATTCTTCCATAAAAACTGCCTTTAAGGGAATTTCTACTATAAATCATATTTTGTGAATTTGATAAACGTCGCAACCTTTATGAAGTGCAACATTTTGTTAATTTGCAGGAGATGTTTTTCATATATCCCTCAAAAGAATGAATTTTGGTACATTTAGTTATATTCCTACAGAATCCACCTCTCATTATATCGTCTTTGACATCAGCACAATTAAATCTTTGATAGTACATCATGGTGAAAAAACAAAAGAAGTGGCAATAATGGACACTGACTTACCTTGCACGATAAGGTGTACACGTGATATCTTAGGATGATTGTCCGTTTGCACAGAGCACGTGTAGGGTCCCTCATCATACAAATCCACATCCTGGATTGTAATGCTGTACTGGGACTTCGTGTTTGCCAAAAGAATCACCCTCGGATCCATGGTCCACTTGTCATTGCCAGTGTACAGGATAGTGGTGCGGTTCAACCAGGCCACCCGTGTCACCCGGCTATCCAACAAACACCTGCAGAGGAAGAACCAGCAACATGAGTAAGGATTACTTAGACCTTAAACTGCATCTAGGCATCATTATACATAAACTGCAAAATCCCTGTTCATTTAATAGGACTAAGGACAAGACAACATTGATGCACTTCATTAACTAGTGGCAAAATACGGACAATGACTAGTGAGGCATGTTAACTGTGGGTGTCAAAGCACCGAATGAAATGAGAAATGACAGAAGATGAACATAATAGACATCATAGTCAGTACCCATGTGTGGGCCCAGTGCTCAGATTGACATATCTTGTGAAATCTAATGTTTTGTGGAATTCATAGAGGGTATTTTACCTCTTCGTGGTTGAAGAGCAGTAGCTATGCATAATCTGCCACCTGTTCCAAAAACACAGCAAATACGTGTGAAAACCATAACCTGGATGGTGCCAGAGGTCACTTGTCAGAGGGAATCACAAATATTCTCAGGTGTCATCTCATCAGAGCTAGAGAATCATTGATAGTGCAAGTGACCACTGTTAGTAGGAAGTCCCAGGACTTTATATCTCCCATATTGGCTGTAATGACAAATTCCAGCTGCCATCCTTTATCACAAATTAACAAAAAGTTGTGATTTGAATGTGAGAATCAAGCTTTAACACCACAAATTACTTTCGGCACATTCCGTTCCATTTTTTTGTTCTCATGGACCAGCTATGAAAAACAATGGAATGGAGGCTGGCCAGAGTAAACACCAGTGGAACCGTCTGGTGTAGGAATTTAATTCATTACTTTTTAGCTATCAAAATGTGTTACTGTAAGTCATAGGTACTCGCAAACATTTCCCAGAGGGCCGCACAGATGTCAGTACAGCGAGGGTTGGGGTGATGAAAGGTTGGCGTAGGGGGACACAAAGCAGCTGCGTGGTAGGGACAACAAAATGAGCTTTACCATGGTTTCTGTGTGTCACCAATGCTCTATTCTCATGCCCCTAGAATTAAAGTCACAGCATTAACATCTAATGTTGAACATGAGAGGAAAAGAGACACTCATCTGGTCGGTAAATTGCATAATGTGAAACCAGAAAACCTGGTTATCAGTCCTGGCATCCCCACTTAACCAAATTGTGTGATCCTAGGCAATTGGTTAATTTCACTTTCCCTTCCCTTTCTTTACTACCACATATAAGAGCCCTCTTGACACATACGAGTTCAGGATGTGTGCTGTACAAAACTATAATGTTGTTCCAATTATATAACAAGACTACGCACAAAGTGCACCTGACAAATGAGTTGCCTCTTGTTTCAATAATGGCATTGTTCTCCAAATGGGGGCGGCATGAATGTTACCAAGATCATGTTTGAAAACTGTCACTGCTAATGTTTCCGCATGTTAAGTGCAAGGTGTGTTTAAAACTAAAGGTGTTTCTAATGAGAGGTTGTCTAGGACACCTTTCCTTCCAGACTGTTACTTTCATTAACATGTAAATAAAGTATACTGGTTTGTGTTGCAGTTTTCTGTTTTTTCCTGTGCTGTTAAGTGAACAGCAGCCCAGTGCTACTGTTCACCAGGGTGCCACAATTAAACATCAGGAAGGCCGCATGCGGCCCCCAGGACGTACTTTTAGTATCCCTGCTGTAAATGAAATATTTTGCCCCGATATGGGCCTTTAATCACTGCGCCATCGGACTCAAACTGCATCTTTCCCATGAGGGCAAATAAGGCCATAATATGTTTGGCACTTTAGTTGCCCTTCCTAAGATATGTGGCACCAAGAATTAGTATGACCATTTTGGGGCGATGCCAAGACTGGTTTGCATGTGGTTGGTCCCTGTCATTAGCTTTCAGATGAGCTAAAAATGAAGTATTAGGATACGCCCTGAGAAATTATTATTGGCTGAGACTCCCTCACTGCCATGAATTGTTTTTGTCCTGTGAAAGTCAGCTGTTTCTTCTGCCTCAAATCCCCTTTAGGTGAGGAAATGTGCTTTGTGTTAGGTTTTACTTACTGTAAAGTATCACAAAACAAGTGCACTTTCTCAAACTGCAGACAATTACAAATGTGCCAACTTTACTATATGGTAGAACCACATACACAATACAGACTAATTTAACACCAAACAGAAAGGTGGAGACATCTCTTTTTAGGAGCAAGACTAAATATGGCACACATTAATCTTAAAGCAGGAATAACAGAGTAAGGCTCTTTAGTGAGGAAAATTGATTCTCTTGACCTCGTGAAGCTGGACTGGCAAGTGGAGTTGCCATGGTACCATGGGCTCTAATTCAACCATTCAAAATGGGTACTCCTTTGGTAGTAAAAGACCATCATAAATGAGGTGCTGTGGACCTCAAATGACCATAGTCCCCAGTACTGATTTGCCACTACCAGGTAAAAACGTAGCTTTGTAAGCAATGCCCTATCATCATCGATTAAAGCCTGTAGAGGGAACCTCTTATTTGAGAAGATTGTTGTCCCCAAGGCCATAAAGGAGAATGGTAGTGGTGAGGTCTGAGAACAACTGTGTTCCCAATATAAACACCAGTGAAACAAAAGGCAAGTACTAAATTGCATCACCCCAAAAGAAGACCTTTGCGATTTGCTTTCATTACTGTGTTCTGATCTACTTGTGTTTATCTCCTGGTAAGGTACCCTACTGTACTTAAGGAGCTTTTGCTCACCCATATCTACTAGTAAGTGAGTCCTTGGAGTTATATAATTTCTATGCTAATGGAGAGAAACAGGAAGCTTTCAGAGAGAAAGACAAGGATACAGAGGCGGTGACTCTATGTATAAGCGTATTCTGTGTGAGTGACACTAATAGCGGCAACAGCCTTGATTTGCAAATGTTAAAACAACGAGGTTACACAAATGGTGCATTACATGGTGTAGTTTCTTGCATGTTTTATAACCAAACTCTTTTTGCTCCGAACAGATTCTGTAGCAGTGTGATGTTATTACTAGAGCAGAATGAAATGAAAGCTTCGTTTAAAATGCTGGAGTTCACAGGTACATGCAGCAGAATAAAGACAAGTGGTTTTCAGCACTGTGTGTGGCGTAGTCCTTGGTGTGTACTGAGGCTGGGGAGGACGCTACAACTGGTGACAAGATTGGGGTTAAGTAACCTGAAGAAGGACAGTGCTCTCCCTGAGAGTTTGCCTTAGTCATGTAGACAGTTTGTGCGCGCTGTGTTTGCCTTCATCAGAGTGCAGAGTCGACAGTTGGCAAATGTAGAGTCAAAGCGCAACTCCAGCCAGCCTGATACACTAAGCTTCATTGAGAAGTCTATGCATCGATGTACACAAAGCTACGACTAAGACCATAACAAAAGGTACTGTGCTGCCGTGCAAAATAAGGTTATATATGTACAGACCATTAATGCTAAACTTGGATAAACCAGGTTTACAAAGCGTTGCAAGGCAGAGATGTCAGAATATGAAAACTGACATGTAGAAAGGAGAAAATAAATAACTTAAAAAGGTCATCAAAAAGAGTCATTGTGCCACAGCAGTCGACAGAGTGACTCAAGGAGAAGCGCTCAGGGATGTGCTTACAGAGCTGTCCATAGGCAAAGCCGCTGCCCCCTAGGCTGTTGAGTGGGGCTTAGAACAACTCCATAGGTCTTCAAAGAGCAAAGAGTTGAAGCCAACAGCTCAATTTATAAAAGTTTGATTACGGCAGCTAAGCAACAAGATGTGGTTTTACCTAACGTTATAGACAGTCCTAAGGCCCACACATCAAAAGACACTTGAGAAAGTTGACATAAACATGATCATCAAACACCATCAGAGAGCAAGCTACTCTCAATGTCAGAAAGGTCCACACTAGTTTATAATGCTACAACCTTCCTGACAGCACCATTACCTTTTGATACCGCCAAAAAGAAAAATATTGGAGATAGATGGACTTCTTGTATATACACATTTGAGGATTTCATTGAAGCACTTGAAGAGACTGAAAATAGAAAGATTATCAAGTATCTCAAAAACCGTTCTGGTATTTGTGTAAAAGAAGTTATAAAGAGAAAGCCGAGAGCTGATGAAGAAGTCACGTACCGCCAGGTTAAAAATGTGTTGAATATGAAGTTCAATCCAGCACCAACGTTGATTATGAAAAATACATTTTCAGTCAAGAACTTCAAAGAGTTGGTGGAAAGACTTGATGCACTTATCAAACACTGTAAGTTCAACAAATGTAATGATGAAGAAGCTATGCATCTTAAAGTTATTGATGGATGCTTGTCAGATTCATTCAGATTACAAATGTTGAGAGAAACGCTTAATCGGGAGCAAGTATTGATGGTTGCCGGGGCAGAAGAGCATGCTGAAAGATAAGCTGCTGACATGGAGGCCAGAGGTGCCCTGAGCGAATCAGTCATGAGTGTGAAAAATCTTCAAAAGCAAAACACGGAAGGACAAAAAGATGATGTTCACCCATAAAAAGAAGTTATGTTTTAGATGTGGATTTTCGCTTCCACATGAAGAACTTGTCCCACCATTGGACAGATATGTACAGGCTGTGAGATTGAGAACCATTTTGTGAAGATGAGTAGAGCAAAGGAAAAAGTAAGGGGCATATTTAGAAGCCCCGGGTGCCTCCTTGCGCCACAATAGTGGATTTTTTTTTTTTTACGCTAATGTGGCCCAACAAGGCCTAAATCGCTGTGCCATATTTACAAAGTGGTGCAAGGCATGCATTGTGCCACTTTGTAAACCTTTTTGGCATTTTTAATACCTGCTTAAAGCAAGCATTAAAGGGGGCATGCCATTGATTTCAATGTGCCCCTATGTAATATTCAGGGTTAGCACTAAAAGTTTGGCGCTAACCCTGAACTGTACATCAATAGCGTCAGAAATTCTGATGCTATTGCCCCTTACCCTGTGCCATTGTGTGCCGATTTTTAAATATGGCGCACACATGGTGGTGCTAGGGAGGCACAAGGGGGCACAAGAAAAGTGGCTCTACATGTAATGTAGATCCACTTTTCTTAAATCTGGCCCTAAGTGTGTCATGGCTCAAAGACAAATTGGCTGCCTGAAAGTTCCAGAAGCAAAGTTTGACTTGTGCCCAAAAGACCAAGCGGTGCTATCAGTTGAGGCAAATGGACACTAAATGACATAGTTTGTCATCTAAATCATCGTTAAGCAGTTCTTCTGTTTCAATGTTGAGTGAAAGTGAAGTAAGTGAATGTGCCCTGTCAATGTTTACCTCAGAGAAATACGTGCATGTTGGGGTGGTAGCACGTGAAGAAAATGTCAGTCAAAGAAAATTTGACTTGCCAGTGCAGCAAATACCTACAAACTCTGTCCAAAGATTACATTGAAAATAAATGTTTGTGCAATACCTTTCATTATCAACATTTGTGCGTCAATAAACATCATGACTGAGGATAAATTCAATGAGCTGTCTCAATTACTGAGGCTCACGCCATAGAAGGGCTGCAATGATGCCCATAAAAAGTCAAGGTTCATTTGTAGTGACAGTGATATGGGACTGATTTTCCTGAATTACAACTTTAATGCTCATCACAAACTAGTGAGTCTGTTTACTCCATTGTTTCATAATTTAGGAAAGATTAAGACTTTGAAACTAAAACTGCATATTAATGAAGATGTCTCTCCTGTTCCTCAGAGACATAGATGAATTGCTTATCATTTACAAGAAGCTGTTACAAAAGAGCTTGAATTGCTATTTAAACATTACATTATTGAGTGTTCCACTGGTCCAATAGCTTTGGTGTCTTCCATAGTGGTAGTGTCCAAAAAATATATTGAAGGAGATGTAAGCATGCATCAGGCAAACAAGGCGATTGAACGAGAATTACATTGAGGTCCACACATTGCTCACATGATAATTCAATTGAATGGTGCAGAGATCTTTTCCCACCATGATTTAAATGTTAAAATAAAGATTATTATCAGATGGAATTTGAAGAACGTTTCATTTACATTACAACCTTTTCTACACATGTTGGTTGGTTTCAGTTCAAAAGATTGGGGCTCTGATTTATACTTTTTGGTGCAAAACTGCATTAACACAGTTTTGCACCAAAAAGGTTTAGCACCTGCTTACACCATCTCTGAGCACCAGCTGGGCACCATATTTATGGAATGGTGGAAGCCAGTTCAAAGGGCAGGCTAGCGTAAAAGAAATGACGTTAGCTGGGTGGGGCTGGCGGTATGGAAGAAGGGGGTTTTGCACCAAAAAATGACTCTCGGCAGGTTAGAGTACAAATAATGACTCTAACCAGCCTAGAATCATTTTCTGTTGCAAAACCATCCATACCTTATGACTCCTGTCTTAGAAAAGACAGGAGTCATGCCCACCGCTCCAATGGCCAGCACAGGGGACCAGGGTCACCAGGGCAAGGCCATTGCACCCAATGCCACGTAGGGGGGCCATTTCAGGGCCCCAATGGCAATTTAAAAAAAAAATGAAATACCTACCTGTACTTACCTATATTTACTTATACTTACCTGGGATAGGGTCCCCACGATGGAAATAGGCCCACAGGTCCCTTAACGCCTGACCTTACCCAGGCATTAAATAATTGTGCAAAGCAAGCTTTGCACCATTATTTGACCCCTCCCCCCAGTGCGTGATTTTAGCACAGGGATAAATATGGCACTAAGGCCATAGAGTAATTTTTTACACGGGAACGCCTACTCTTCTTCTCATTGACGCAAAGTATGTTTCCACGTCCAAAAAATGACTTTAACTCCACAACTTTGGCGCTAGACGGGTCTAGCCCCAAAGAATAACTATGGAGTTAGTTTTGCACCAAATTTGCATTAAAAATTCACACAAATTTGGTGCAAAACAAGTATCAATATGCCCCTTAGAGTCTGTAATGGATGTTCCTGTGCACACAGACTGGAAACTATCAAATAGCTGGGGGCAGCCTGTCAGTGCGTGACATATGATAAGCATACCTCGATAAACAGTGAGTTTTTATTGGGATATAAGAAGTATGAAGCTCGTGAATGGAATGAGAGGCAAATTGAGGATACAATACTGTGCCGTGGCATTGACTGGCAGAGGGAGGATACCTAAGCATATGGTGTCATTGACTCTTACCCCGAACATTTATGGCACACATTGGCATTGACTGGGAAATGGTGGTGGTTACCTCAGCACACGATGTCAATGGACGGCATGTGATGGGGATACCTGTGAACATGATAACAATGGCTGGAAAACAACTTTTACTAAATTTCAAAGAATGGCATTCAGGGTCAAAATGAATACATTCACTACCAGTTACGAGTTGATATTTGGGAACACAATTATTGAATGGCAAGGAATTATTTGTGATAAATGTGTTCACTAGAATAAAAAGCTAATATTTTTGGGCAGCTTTAGTTGCTTATATCATTAACTTTGTATGTAGGTGGGCAAAATGCTTACAATGGGAGTTAGCACTTTCAGGACAATAAACGAATTTTGAAAAAAATATAAAGTGATGCTAAAATGGACTAAACCTTTGTTTATTCATTAAAAATGACAGGATAAAATTATCTGAAAAATTAGGGCATTGACACAATATTTCGAACTCATATTTACGTGCCGATTTGTGCTGAAGTCGGCACCTTTTGATGCGGGAAACAACATTTAATTACCTCCTCATCCCTTTCTCATTCGAATCCGTATGGAGTTTCGTGTGCTTACCTCCCCCAGACACCGCATGACCTTGCTAAAACAAATAAAAACCTTCCCATCCTCTGTCTTCTTTACAGTACCTATTATTAGGGGATGGACCCAACTGCAGAAGGACAAAGGAAGGTAGGGAGATTTTGATTTCTTTTTAGCTAGGTCGTGTGATGTCTTGGGATAGTGAACACAACTCATTTAATAGGAACTGAGGTGAGGAAGGGTCAACGGAGTAATGTCAATTGCTATAAGTATTCAACGCATAGCCCATATTGTAGAATTTCACAGTAATGATAGTTTGTGTCACTTTAATTTAAATATACATCACTGTTGTATTAGGCCTGAACCTGTAATATCTGCATTATCTAGCTCTCATATTAAAGCCTTTATTATCTCTCTAACTTGTAACATAAACACTGTGTAATGTTTCAGATTATTACTTCTTGATAAATTGTACATTGCCACCTGCACTTTCCAAATACATTTGCCATATTGTATGATAAGTAGTCTACAGAGAAGGGACATGACCTTTTAAGAACTATGTAAAAAGGTGTCAAATTTGAGAAACTGAGATGAAAAAAATGCAGTTTGATTCCTTTTGTAAAATTTCTTCAAGGTATACTGCAGAAAAACCACTAATGATTATCTGTCATGCAGTATTGTAATTGTTTATAATGTCCTTTCAGATGTGCCTGTAAGGTCTGCAATACAGCGTTATGACCAGTTATTCCAAAGCTTAAAAAAATAAACACCTACAAACCATGAGGAAGCCATCAATCTGCCAGTCAATCCGTCCTCAGCTCTAAAACTGTAGAAGAGTGAAAGTTATAGTAAAGGCTCAAAACCTGCAGTGTTAGACCCATTTCCATGCTTGGACATACCCTACGCACTTTTCCTCAGTTCCTCTGCAAGAGTTTTCATCGCTCTAATGAAACATAACTTGTAGTGAATCCAAGTCTGCTGGCGATGGGGTAACTTCTTTTGATTTCGGAGGTCATCTGGTGGCCACTTTTGGAAGCCTCCTTAAAAGCTAAATAGGATGTCCTTGTTGTTAATCCATCTGCTCCTATCACTACAAATATCCTAAAATCAACTTCAGACAACTTTGTGTTTAATTTGGGCCGGTGGTTGTTGCTGGAGGCCACAGGCACTCATTTGTGGGGACTGGCAGTTATTTTTCTTTATGAGAAACTTATCAAGAGCAGGTGAGGGGGAAAACAACAAAGCAGAAAGATGGAGGAAGCGAAAGATGGAAAACCTGTCATGGAAGGAGAAAGGAAGAACCTGCAAAAGTGAAATACAGGGACAGGGGATTGTCTGGTGGTGGAATAAAAGGACATGAGGTGGATTCCATACTACGCAGCCTTGGTATTCGGTGCATTGACATTTAACTGCACTGGCCATAGACTTCACAACTGAGCTTTGGTCATCGCCCCTAATTGTTTATCAAATTGAGCAATGGATAACCATCCACACTATCTCTCTTCTGACCGTGTCAGTATGCCTTGAGATTATTTAGTTTCTAGAGTGTGTGTTAAGAGCCACTTTTAAAATTATATATATATATGTATATCTGTATATATATATATATACAAATATATATATATATATAGAGGCCCAGTAGAAGGCATACAGCTGAAATGCTTAACCCCGATTATGTATTTGTTTTGCACGCTGGAGATTGTGCAACGCTCATTTAATAAGTTATAGATGCAGAAATATTCGACTGGGGAGGATCCTGTATTGTGCTGCCGTGTCGGTGTTCTTGTGGAGTACACTGTCTATCTATCTATCTATCTATCGATCTATCTATCTATCTATCTATCTATCTATCTATCTATCTATCTATCTATCTATCTATCTATATATCAATCAAACAAATCCATACTTACTTCGGGAGAAGGAGCACGGACTCTTCGGATTCAGAAACCTCCAACAATTTTAATTTAAAAGCTTCACCAACGCGTTTTGGCTGTAGTCCTAGCCTTGATACAGCCGAAACGCATTGGTGAAGCTTTTGTATTAAATTTGTTGAAGGTTTCTGAATCCGAAGAGTCCATGCTCCTTCTTTCGAAGTAAGGATTGATTTGTTTGTTATATTGGGCAACTGGCACGCGGCATGGACTGCCGCGTTGAGTGGCCCCTGCTACAGCTGGACTTCGAGTGTTGTGGAATATATATATATAGATATATATATATAAAAAAGAGTGTCGCTGGTGTTGCAGGGTGCTCCTTACTATAGCAGCTCTCCACCTAAAATTGGGAACTTCCCAGAGTTCTCCATTGTTTTTTGTATTATTTATGCGTCACTCTAACCCTGAAAGGGCCTTGGTTAGACATATATATATATAAATGTGTGTATTGTTTTCAAATATTTGTTCATATTGTGTATGTGGGCAGTAGAGAGTACCTGTTCTGGAGACAGGGGTAACAACATGTTTTTCAGGCACTGTTTATGCTGTGCAGTCCTTAATTTTAAATGTTACAAGAACACAGTTTTAAGTTAGAATTTCCTGTAGCGATGTGACACTATACTTAACATGCTTTTTGCCTTCCTTGTGAATCATTTGTGGCGTTGTGCAGGGGTGTCCACCACAATATCGACCCTCACAATATTGACCTACAACTGTATTGTGACCATAGTATTGACCCCAGAAATATCCTAAATGGAAATGGAAATTTACTTTTATCTCCTTTGTGATGATATTTTGGAAAGCAAGATTTTGGTCTCGAAATATTTGTGGGTCAGTTTCTCGATCGCTATACAGTAGTAGAACACTGTTTTGAATTTTCCAGAGAATATCCCTGGTTGCTTGCACTTTTAATGGTTGTTGTATGGTTAGTCCAGGTATGATTGTCATATTGGGACTCAATAAGCAACAGTCAGTTTGTGAGTCACTAGCAGCATGTGTGCTAATCGAACCAGAATCTAATCTCCAAGCTGGAGATAACGGACATGCTGCAGTTGTCATGCTTTCCTCAGAGAGTTGGGTAAAAATAGAAGCGGTAAACTATCACTCTGTAGAACTGCTTTCCCACTGGGACCCTTCTCTGTGTTAAACACCTGAAGTTATTTAGCACCTCCGGCAGAATTATCGAAGGACAACTGAAAAAGAAGACATTTATGTGAACGTGGTCAACCCTAAAAAATGCGCCTACCCTAATTTCACTTCCTCAGTGGTTCTTTTAAGTGCAAGGGATTGCTATCGCACTGTGTGCTTTTTGAGACAAATCTTTGTGTTTTCAGCCAGTGTATTTTCTTAGTTTGACACTGGCCACACAGCTTCCCCAATGAAATTGTGTAAAACCCACAATCAAATAAACATTGACAAAGCCAAAAGGCCAAAACCCAACACAAGATCAATTGACTTTGCTTGTTGTTCAAAGGTGACGAGTTTGCCAACTTTCTCCACTGCCAGAAGCTCAGGGGTGTGAATCTGGTCGCAGGAATATGACACAGAGTGCAGTGAAGTGTCGGCTACTGTGTTGCCTTGCTGGAAATTAAGTTGCTGCAGGGGCACGGTTTTCCTGCGGCCTAATTTCCATTCCTTTTTGGATGAGGTTTCCTGCTTCAGTGAATCTTCAGCCAGATATGGGAAAGTGGACAACACCAGTCTCGGGTAAATTCAGGGAATAATGCACTTCTTCATAAAGTGTGATATTCTCCAATTTCACTGGACTGAACAGGCATATGTGTGCCTCTCAACAAATAGGGAAAAGAAGGCCTGAAGTCCAGTGTTACTGGGCACTTAGAAGTAGTTTCCTTTTACAGCAAAATGCTGTTTTCCGGCAGAGTGAATTCAAATTCTCTGGGGCCCCTGCAAAGATAAAATCAATACCTTTTCTTTAAAACCAATGCATTTTATTGAAATCGAGTTTCAAACCGTATGTCATTCTTTGACAGCTTCTTTAGATGTTCTATGCCAATACATGCTTCAAGGTATTCTGACTTCTTCAGTGCCTATGCGTTACAATGTTCATATGAGTCCATATTAAATTTTGTATTCAGTTATTTGCACTTTTGTTCCACCCAATGATAATAATAATGTGCCCATACCTATGCCTGGGGTAAAATTTAATTACTGCAGAGTAATTGCCATAATTTTTGCAATTTTGAGTAACAAAATATTTGTAAAATTACTGAGTTTATGCCACTGCTCAACATTGCGTAGTTTTTGGGAGAAAAATGTAAACACAAGATGTACCGTTCAGGTAATCTTTGAGCAAGAGCATCATTTCATGTAGACTTTTTACTCAAGCAGACCACTAGGGTAATTTTTTATTGCAAAGCTACAAATCTGAAGGTGAACGGCAGTGTTTTGAACGTGAGTGGCAGTTCTTTAATGTGAGTGGTCAACAACCATTCTAGGTAAAAAAAAAATTACCCAAGCGGACCATTTAGGTACTTTTTAAATGTTCAACTGTGAATCCAAAAGTAAGCAGCAGTGTTTTGAATGTGAGCAAACAGAAATCAACCTGAAATTATATTTTCATGTTGCATTTTTACCCAAACGGTCCACTCAGGTAATTTTCTCAGTGAGGGATGCATTTCACATAATTAGGTGTAATTTTAATAATTTTTTGGTCATGGTGCGTGTTACAAATTGGGTCTGTATTTGGCAGAGGTATGCACCCTTCCAAATAGGGACCACAATCCTAATCAGGGTACGTCAGATACACACCTTAAATTAACCTGTGGTTGCCCTTAGGCAACTTCGCACACAGCAGTCAAGCTTAACTTAAGAGGCAATGTGTAAAGTATTTGTCCAACACTTAAATTACAGTAACACATTGAAAACACTACAGAAAGACTCCATATCCAGTTTAGAAAAAAAGTGGATTATGATTTTTTATTTAAAACAAGACAATGACAAAAACCTAAAAAGTAGATCGTAAGAGATGCATGTTAAAGATTTAGGTGACAATAGCACGTAGAAGTGCAAAGCGCTATCTGTAGTTATCTGGTTGCATCAGACGAGGACAAAGTCACAAGTTCAGGCCGACTACATTGGAGCACGGGACGGCTACAGGGACCCAATTTAACCTGCTGAACACAGTACCTTAAATTTTAGTGCCTGTACTGCATGGCATTACTTTGCAAGGCTTTGCGTCGTCCAGGACTGGTTCCAAGAAGTTGTGCAGCAAGGCTTTGTGGGCCTTGGGCTGCTTTGCGCTGATCCTGGGGAGCTGTGCAGTGAGGAATTGCAGGGCAGGGCATTGATTTGTGTCAATCTCAGTGAGTTGTGCACTGAGGCTTTACAGGACTTGGCATCACTGTGCATCAGCTCTGATGAGTTGGCATCTGCATGGCAAGGCTTTGCGTCAACCGGTGTCGATTCTTGTGAAACTAGCAGCTGTGCAGTGAGACTTTGATGGGCTACATGTTTCTTTGTGGTGGTTCCGATGAAAACCACAGAAGGCCGAGTATCTTAGGCCCACTTCTAATGGTCCAGGACAGGAGTGGCACACGTAGCAGGGTAGATTCACAGACGGCAGAGTCCAGGTGCTGTAGCCGGTGAGTTGCAGGCACTCTTTGATGTCTCTGAGACTGCAGAAAAAAGGTGACAAGCCAACAAGTTCTTGGAGATTTTTTGGTTCTAGGATGTATAGAGCAAGTCCAGTCTCTCTCACTGAAGGACAGAAGTAGCAGGAAGCAGGCCAACACAGCAAAGTAAGTAGCAAAGTGGCAGTCCCTTCTATAGCACAGCATACAGTAGGTCAACACAGCAATGCAGTTGCAGAGTGACAGTCCCTCTTGGCAGCACCGCAGTCCTTCTTCTTAGCAGTGTGTCCTTGGTTCCAGTAGACATTTGATCTGGTGGAGTTTGAGGTCTAGTATTTGTACTTTGGTGGCCTGATTCTGGAAGGTGGGTAAACCTTCCAGTCTTTTTTTGAAGTCCACAAGGTCCCAATCTTGCCCTCCCTGGCTCTAGACAAACTACAGGGGGTTATGCAGCCCTTTTTGTGAGGAGAGGCACAGCCTTTTTTAGGAGTAAGTGTCAGTTCCTGCCTCTCATTTAGCCCAGGAAGGCCCTTCAGCCTGGTGATAGGCTATCAATATGCAAATGCCACACCCAAGCTCCCTTTGTGTGTGACAGTCTAAGGTGAATGCACAAAGCCCAGCTGCCACCTGTCACAACCCCATGCATGTATTCAGAAACAGGCAGAGGCACAGAATGGTTAAAGTAAGAAAATGCAACTTTATGAAAGTGGCATTTTCAGACTTATAATTTAAAATCTGACTTCACCGTGAGTCATGATTTTACATTGTGAGTACATGGACACCAAACACGATATTTCTCTCTTTTCCCAATTGGAAATTACACTTAAAAGATGTTATAAGGTGATCCCCGTGTTATCATATATCAAAGATAGGCATTGCAATAGTGAACAATTAATTTAAGATTTTTTGCACTATCTGAGCATGTTAAACTTGAAGTACATGTCCAACATTTTAAATGCACTGCACTCTGCCCTTGGGGCTAACTAGGGCTGACCTTAGGGTGACTTGCATGTACCAAAAAGGAAGATTTGGACTTGGCAAATGGGTACACTTGTGAAGTCAAAATGGCAGTTTAAAATTGTACACACAGGCTCTGCAGTGGCAGGCCTGAGCTGTTTGAAATGCTACACCCACCCTACGTATACCATGATCTGGAATGTCAGAGTCAGACAACTGGTTTAAAAATGAAATACAAACTCAAGTAAACATTGGACCGCATAAGCTCTGTAGAAGTGGGAATACCGTGAAACGCATGTTGGCATGAGATTAATTGAGAATTGTCAAAGAATGGCATACATTGAACTAGAAATTTCAATAGAATAAAAAAAGTTTAAGAAGCATTGATTGTGAAGACAACTTATTGAATGTATCATTTGAGGTGCCTCAGCAACTAGAATTCATAATTGAAACATTGCCCAAACCACCCATTGACAGAAAGAAAAGTAAATGTTCAATTTTTAAAACAGATTTACAGCCTGGCTTCCTATTTCTAAGTAATCCTGATGTTGATAGATAAGGAAAATGAAGCAAATAGAGTAAAGTCTATCGATCACCGAGAATTATAAAAACCGGAATGCCTATATTTTAGCTTAAGTCTTCATGTTCCAGATTTGCTGACTGTGCATTGGGCCACATACCCACCTTTTATGCACACATTCTCTCACAAAGGCTCAATCCCTGGGTAGAGCATTCAGAGATAACACAGTGATCACTTTCCAACCTGTCATGAGTTACTTCTTCTTAGTACCTCTCTAGAGGTTCCCTGCAGCCAGTGATTTAAATAGGCAGGTACTGTCCCCCACTGAGTACCTGCAGCTGATAATTTAAGTAGGCGGGTACTATCCGCTATTGAGTACCTGTATTTCTTTAATTTGAAATCCAAGGTATCTGCAAGTCCCAGAAAAGATTAAATACTCTTGATGGGAAAGTACCTGCGCTTCTCAGTAGTAAACTGGTACCCTGCGACAGTGAGCATCTGCACTTTCTTATTTCCATTTCAAGCACTATGGCTGCAGCCATACCACAGCATATGAATCTAAGCCTACATCACTCACGAGTCCTTACAAAGATGCATCAATGTTTAAAGCATGTTAATTTCAGTAGGAACACACACTGCTATTGAAGCGCAGGAGTCATGTGAAGGTCAACACTGAGAGATTAGTTTATATCAATAGTTTCCATCCTACCTCGAATCTAGGTTGTAGGGAACTATTTTTATGGAGGTTATAGTCCTACGTTAGTGTTGATTCTTTTTTCGTTCTACTTTCATCGCTATTCCTCTCTTCCTCTTTTCCCTCTCCTTATTTCGGGAATATCTGCGTCTTAAATTCGGTGTACCATTTCTTTATTGTTTGATGTCCACTGTGGATTAATACTCTACTGATTTTGTGAAAAATCTGAATTACAAAGCATTCAAACCTAGATTCTTCATTTTGAGCTATGCTATAATGATCTCACACGGAGGCACATTTCTCGCCAGTGCACCAGTCTCATTTTCTTGATACCCATATCAAGTCCAATCTGAAAGCCCGTTCAGAGGGAGACTGATATCTGCTGTTAAATATCTGGTGCGTCTACTTCGAAGTTAGAAAGCAACTACATTTTAGGACACATTTGGGGGAAATTATTTATTCCTGCAGTAAAATCCAGGGCGCCGCTGTGTAAAACAGAAAACTTTTATGTCTGAGGCAATACAGAGTGTCATTGCAAAGTGCTCACAGCTCCTATCTGACTACCTAATTAGGTGTGAAGACAAGGGACTCTCAGGACGGGAAGATTGAGCGCAGAAGACATTGCGCTCCTTCAGCCGTGCAGGTATTTGAACTAAGCTCCCCCAGCGGTGTGTCTGCTTCCTCACGTCTGTCAGTGCCATCCATCAGGTAAATGCAGCGGAAGGCCTGAGACATCCAGCGAGACTGTCTTAAGCAGCGACGAGGCAGCAGGCGAGGGACTGCAGGCAAAGTGGGAGGCAGCTATGCGCGGGCTTCGGTCTCGCGCCTGTGTGAAAGAGCAACGTGCTGAGAACTGCGAATCCCTGAGCATGCTCTGATGGGGCTTTTTGGTACATGTTAATTTCCTGCTGCCATGCCCTGCTCGCAAGCGCGTTGAAAGTGCATGTTTTTGTGTTTTGTTACGTTTCTGCGGATGGCTTTGCTTGAACAGACTGCCTGCAGCACTGCAAAGCTTTACATTAAATGATCTTCAAGCCCTTGCTATACAGGCAGTTATGCCCCGGTGCATTCCTTAACATGTATCCTTGATCTAGCCCAGGACTTACTTGTGGTCCTACCCCATTACTTGAATTATTCATCGAGTTCATGGCTCCCTTTGCAGTCCTGCCCCTGTGCAAGGCTGTACTTGAAGTTCTCCCACGATGAATGGCCCGATTACTTAGTAATAATCTTCATTACTCATAGTTCACCGTGCCTTCCTCTCAGCCATTACCTCATTAGGCACAAACCCGCTTCAAAGGACAGGAAATATGACAGGAAATTCTAGCTTTTATTCCACCTGTTTTCAACTGAGTACCATAAATAGGTTGGCATTCTCTAGCACTTCTTGTAACCGAAAACTCTCACAGAGGCCTGGAGCAGGGAGGTTGGGTAGTTCACAATAATTGGATTGAGGACGAGTTCCACTGAGAGTAATGAAGGTTACCACAAAGTAAACACATCATTAACTCTACGTTCCTCGTCCTGATCATTACGTCATGAGATATGACTTGAGTGAGAATGGCATTGACAGTGATGGGTAGAAGTGAGAGAGCTTATCTATTGAGGACATTGATAGTAGATGAGTTTAATAAATCATCTTCATATGAAGTGACTTTGAGGCAGTTGAGTATGTTGGTGCGATCTGAGCGAGATAGTGCTATGAATAATGTCCACTACAAGATGGTAGGTGAAGGGTTGGTTTACTAGGCAATATAGGCTTGGTCTTGCCAACGTGATGTTAAACAATCTGTATTTTTTTCACCAAATAGAGGCTGATGGCATTAAACTTGTCTGTGTAGAGTGAGACAGGTAGGTAAAGCAGTAGGCTTATATAGTGCTTCATTGTCCTGAAGAGTATTTTGTTCCTGTTGGCACTATTATACCAGTGCTTTCATTGATGGCACTGGTATAATATTTGATTTCGGCTGCTGTGATGGGTTGTCTGTGCGCTGAGTGGAGGACATCAGTAGGATTACATAATCAGAGGGTTCTCATTTCTCTTCCATGTCTTTGCTTTTTACTAATGGAGCACTTGTTGACAAGGTTTTTGGTGTACCAGGGTGCTAAAAGCTTCAGCTTGCATTTGTGTGTTTTAATTTGAGTGTGGGTGCTCTCATGGTCTTCCCGAAAATCATTGAACTTATTTAAAAGGATATTGATGTCGGATATAAAGTTGGCAAGGCAAGAGATGAGTTTGAGGTTTAGGTTGTCAATGATGAAGCTTTTTAAAAGATCTGAAAGCTTGTTGGTCTCTTTTGTCATGACCCTGGGTTGTTGGTTGGAAACTGAGTGGGCAGATGGGGTGGCAAAGTAATAGGTCAAATTTAGCTGTATGGGAGGTTTGCATTGGATGGTTGATGATGTCAAGAAGATGAGGTTTGTGTTTTAAGCGTGTTGTTTAGTTGATAGGCTAGATCATGTTTACTGTGTCAATGAGTTTCAGAATGATGCCCCTTTTTGTGCGTGCATTATTTGGGGGGTTGACCCTACACAGGAGGGTTGTGTAGACATGTCAAAGGGATGAAGTGGAGAGCAGTTCTGAGAACCAGTCAATAAAGCCCTTGTTTTGACCAGGAGGTCTGTGGATGAGATGGAAGGTGTTTGAATGAGTTGTGGAGAGTTGAAAGTGACATTTGAAGAGCTCCATGGGGTTTTCATTTGCTTTTTTTGCGCTAGTTGTAGTTACCTTAGAGCCATGTTATAGTTACTTGAAAGAACTCTAAACATAACTGTTGAATTTCTATGGTTTTGTATGAGTAAATTCAGAACCTAAGTATTACATCCCCGTAACCTATATATATATATATATATATATATATATATATATATATATATATACATACATACCAGTCCAAAGCTGTATTACTGTGCCTGGAGTGGTAAATGGTTTTTGTCATTTTACAGCTCGGCAAGGTTGACACTGTGTCAAACCTCTGCTTAAAGACTTTGCTGTACAAATGGCTTAATAATTTGTCACTATCTAGCTCAGCGTGGATAGCACTGTGCTAATCCAATACATAAAAGCTTTGCTAGATAAACAGACATTTGAGGTGAGCAAATCTAGAGTCTCTCTGGTGTTACAGAGTGCTCCTTACTAGAGCTGCTTTCCACCTAAACTTGGGAACTACCCAGAGTTCTCTATTCTTCTTTTTTGTATATATATATATATATATATATATATATATATGATTTACTATTTATTCCATCTACATACCTTGAAGGTATATATATCATCAAAGTACATATATGTGGCTTTAAGTAAAGTAAACCTATATTTATTTTTATTGTCAATATTTTGGTACTCAATATTATGTCCTTGATGTTGCAGTATAACATTTTAGAGCTAATACTACCTTGAAAATGTTGCAAAATGTAGTGACAATGACACTAAATTATGTGAAAATGTGGAAAAGTCTCACTCATGAAAATGCCTGAAAATGTACCACATGTGCACATCTTGTTTTTAAAAGTCAGAGATACCAGCAAGAGGTTGGATGAGAAAACCATCTTCACCCCTAAGACTGTTTCACTCAGTCTCCTACACAAAACAATTATGGGGCATGTTGAACCTAATTGTGAAGCATATTGTACATGCGAAACATCTGATATTTCTAGATTACCCTTAATGCAAATACATAAATATCTTCAATTTAAGTGGCATAATACAAATTTCACATGGATGCAGTTCAATTTGTTTGCTAACAAAGATTCACAACGTTCCACATTTCTTCTGTAAGACTTTTCCCGTCATGAAAATTAACTTTGCCTTCTCCCAAGACGTTTTTCTGTGCCAGATAATTTTCACAGCATTGTAGCATAATTTGTACCTCAACCATACACAGCCAGATGGACAATGTGTGCAGACTTTTTTTGCTAGAAGTTTACCTTTTGCCCCACTTTTATGCACCACGGAAAAGGTGTGCCATTTTGTTCTCTAGGGTTACAATTTTCCTATTATACGATTTGCATGAAAATGTAGCAATGCATGAAACGTTTCAGCCTTTACACTTTTCATAGAATGTTGTAATGGAAGATAACAGAAAGAAAACTGCAGTTTAGCCGATCTCTAATCCTTAAGTAATCCATTTTCTTAAAACCCTTTTTGTAACGTTAGACCTTCCAATGGTTTCCCAAAACATATACTTATCAATAATAACTTCTGTTTTATGCTACTCCATATCGAACACCTCTGTCATGTCTGTGTGTAAACAAATAACAGCTGTTTCTCAGTGTAATGCTACTCAATTTACCAACCTCAGCTTCTTCCATAAACCAGTGAGGTAATGTGTCATCTTGGATTTTTGGTTTAGTGCAGACAGTTTAGCACTGACAGAACAGTAGGCTGGGATGTAATGGTTGTTATGAATGCCTCACATGACAATACTATCCTTTCTGGCAGGTGCCTGGAATCCAGTAACCTGCGTGTCATTCCAGAGGATCATGCTAGTGTGGCATTTGTCGACTGCCTATCCCCAGAATAATCTTCCCTCTACCACATTTCTGTTATATTTTATCTTGTTTTTGAATTTCTAAATCTTCCCGAGTGTGGTTCATATGGGATATAACATGACATAGGCTGACATCATGCAAAAGTCAATCTTAAAGTTATTTTGGACATCAGTTGTGGGTCCTAATATTAACATGGAAGATATGCATTGAATGCAGCTGTTAATCCCACACTACATACATGCCTTTTCCCATTCCATACCATTTCTTAATTACCACTTGATGAAGTAGAATACATAGGATAAGGAACATATTAAAGAGGTATGACTGGAGAGTCAGGAATGTAGTGATGTATTCATCACAAACAACAAATCAGAAAGAGAAATGCAACACAGAAAACATAAACAAGATAAACATTTCCCATCTCATAATATGCATTAATTTCGGAGCGATCTGAGATAATAACCAGGCAGATCTTCAGTCAACCCTAGGGAATCCTCTCAATTTAAGGAGTCTAGTCTGGCCTGGATCTTGTGCAGAGCTGCCGACTTGGCATTGAGCAAATGGTTCCAGCCCTCAGTGCGGCAGAATGAGATGGGCTAACAAGGGATTCATTACCGCCGCAGCATCCGCCGGCCCTGGCACTGTCCTTCCTGCAGCCTAATTGTGACATTCCTCATCTCTAAATGACAATTCTGCAATTGGCTAGTGATTTACATCTCTTCGATGTCAACGGCGTGAAGATCATTGTGGGTTTTGGTTTCTTAAATTCTGCCTAGGGAGCAAATTCATTCAAATCCACTAGGGCCTGTCCTTGCAGGCACTGGGCTGAATCATTGCAGCAGTTGCTCCAAAGGTCTCAGCCGTCAGTGTATGTGCAACTGTTCCGATTAATTGAGGAACTGTCACAACTTTCCCTTAGTACTATCACACAAAATCGCCTGAATTTTATTCTTTCACACTTTGCCATTAAATTCACACATTTGCATGACCTGAAGACTGCCCATTGATGACTATACACCCAAGGGAAACAAGGGAGTAGCAAGTCAAATACAAATCACTAAAACATATGATGTGAGAGTCCTCATACTGTTCCTATAGACAGCAGCATCACTGCAGAGTTTTGGGATATTTCAAACTTTTCTTTTTCGGAGTGTGAAGAAAAAAGTTAAGAACCATTATATCAACTTGTAGCAGAGGTGTATGGAAGGTAATTTCCCTTCAACTTTCTTTACTTCTTCTTCATGCAGCATTTCATGAAAAAAGATAAGTCTGCAAAAAAAGTAGCTAGTCCCTAATTTCCCCCCCTTTTTTCTAAAGAGTGTAGCTTCAACAAGTTCGGACAGTTTATAACGTTTTGAAAGAACTTCCAAAAGAAGGAAAAAGTAAAGTTTCGACATCGTTGCATGCCCATGGTATTAAGGGAGACAGCAGAATCGTTATCTGATTGAAAAGTATATCATAGCCTGTAGAATGGTAGAGGAAATCTTTCTAACACAATACTGAGGAAACAGAGACAAGATCCCTGCCATAAAGTATAGAGTGGTTGTCTTAATGTGGATTTCGCTCATTCGAAATATTGAGTATGTTTATAAACGTTTATAGCGAGTTATAGCAGGTCAGGAGCCAAGAAGATCGTCTATGCTTGTGAAATTGCTACACAACTAGTCAAATCTTGAAAAGTGTCATCTGGATAGACAACCATGCTCAATTTGACCAGATCACATTCCCCTGGTGGTACTTGAAGCTGAGAAACATTATGTGTAAATGTTTCTACATTTATTGACATGCTAGGCATGTTCCCACATCTATAGGAAATATCCCAGGTCAGCATGGAATAATACATCTGAAAAACAGAGATTATTTAGATAACTGGATAAAAGTCTGCCTTACTTGCAACATCCCTCTCCGAGACAACTAAAGCAATCAAGGGAAAGGCACACACGGTTTCTGCAGTTTATAGAATATTCCACTGCTGTACAAAACACATACCTCATCAGGAACTTGGCAGCCCCAACTATGTGCAAGAGCAATCTTACCAATAACACCATTAACTTCTGGGAACATTGCCAGTTTTCTTTTATTTTTTGTTAAATGATATGAACTCTGGCTCACACCTCTTTAATTTACCATGGTTGTTCTGGCTCGGCTGATACACCTCACAAAAATCATAATGGAAAGTACCTCAATATAGCTCCAAATTACATGGGTTTGAAGTGTATGTTTAAGAATCGAGACCATAAAGTGTTATGGACTTTTGTGTGTAGTTTCATGACTGAATGGAAGACTTGTTCAGTGTTATGCAAGGGTTTACGTAGCTTTCTGAGCTTCTGCAGGAAATGGCATCAACTGATGCTAATATGTTTGCCGACTAATGAGCCCAGGAGAAAGGTAACAATGGGGCAGGTGTGGTCTCATGGGCTGTAGGTTGCAGTCAGGGTTTGAAAGTTTGAGATGATAGCGGAGAATACAAAAATTACAATTGTATGTTAAGGAATTCTCATAAAATATATCGGACAATGATAACATGTGTTGCTTACAGTGCTTAGAACCAGCAGAAGAATGTGGTGCTTCGTGAAAATTCAAGTTCATTAGGGCAAAGGTTTTGACAATCTTAGCACGTCTAGCTTCCTGCAAATGCGCTGGCCACTGCTGGTGAAGCCCACTGGCTTTTGTGTAAGGGATCACAAAATTAGACAAAAATGGAGCAAAAATATTTTCTGTTCAACTAGTGAATGAACAGTGGAGAAAGATAACAATAAAACCATGCTCATCGTGCCAAAAGAAAGATATCAATAAATAGAGCAGTGACATAAAGAGAGGTGAATCTGAGATAGAGGTGAAGTAGATGGAAGACACACACAGGAAGATAAAATGGAAATAGAACGGTGAAGTCCAGATTCTAAGGATCTGCAGAGATAGTTGAAGTAAAGAGATGGAGTAGAAAGATAGGGGTAAACTGACAACGTGGTAGAGAGAGCTGAGGTTTTGAGACAGAGATAGAAAAAAGTGTGGTAGAGAGAAGAATTTCAAAAAGATGAGGTAAAAAGAGGTATGGGAGAGACAGTAGTGGTATAGAACTACATAGATTTGTACATATTTGAGGATAGGTACAGAGAAGAAGGTTGAGAAAAGGAAATAAGAGAACAGAAGTCAGGAAAAATAAGAATAGTGCCATGGGAGAAAAGGATAAAGGAGGCAGAGAAAGAGGTATTGGGGTAGAAGAGAGGTGACAAACATTTACAGAGTGTGGTTGAATGATAAGTGTGATAGAGAGAATGATGGTGATTTAGGGATTAATTAGGTAGAGAGATATGAGACAGAACTAAACAAAGAAGTAGCAAGAAAGATACAAAAGTGATGTCGAAAGAGAGTAGAGAGGTAAGCGAGAAAGGCATGGAAAAGAGAGGGGTAAGAACATGTTAGAGGGAGTAGACTGAACGATACAGAGAGCAAAGAGGAGAGAGCAAGGCGGGGAGAGAGATGATAGAGAAAGGTATATCGAAACATGGAGAATGGTGAGGTAGGGATAAGGAGCCAGCGGTAGAGATAGGCAGACAGAGGGATTAGGCTACAAAGAGATGGGAGAGCCAGAGAGCAAATGGAGTCTTCTGACTTTCTAATAATTTTACCAGGAGGCTTCAAGGAGGATGGGCCTTAATGAGGAGGCCTTACAAAACTGGCAGTGTTACGGGATTGGTTGTGTCCCCTTCTGAAAGGGGTCTCTCCTGACAATTTGGGATGGACTACTCCCATGAGGGGCAGGGTCAGTGCTGATGTTCATAAGGTGGGAATTAGACATGCCATTCTTAGGATGGTCTTCTCACAAACTTTTGCCTTCCTCACATTATTTTTTGCTGATCTTCATTTTGGACTCTGCACACTTTACCATAGCTAATCAGTGCTAAAGTGCATGTGCTCACTCCATAAAACATATTAACATTGGTTTTTCCCCGATTGCCACATTTAATTTACTTCTAAGTCCCTACTGTAGTGGTACTACATGTACCCAGGGCCTGTACATGAAATGTTAATTGGGACTTGCAGCACTGACTGTGCTACCCAGTTAAGTAGTACTTTAAACAAGTCTCAGGCCTGCAATTGCAGCATCAGTGTGCACTTTTAAACTGCCATTTCAAACCTTACTTTCTAATGTATATATGTCACCACTAGGGTAGGCCTTGGAAAGCCCAGAGGGCAGCCTGCAATGTATTTAAAAAGTTGGACATGTACGTTTAGGTTTTACCTGTCCTGGTAGTGAAAAACTCTTAAGCTTGTTTTTCACTATTGCAAGGCCTACCTCTCCCATAGGCTAACATCAGAGTTACCTTAGTGTATTTAAGAAAGGGATCATTTCCAAGTGGGAGCAGGCGCCAGTTCATATTTGGTGTCTTTTGAATTGCAATGGAAAATCCTCTGATATGGTAAAGCTGGATTTTAAATTACAATTCGGAAAATACCACTTTTAGAAATGTGGCCTTTCCTGCCTTCACTATTTAGTGTCTGTAGCCTGTCTCTAGGTCAGATGACTGGGTGTAGCTGACAGTTGGGCTATGTGTATTCCTCCTGGACAGCCACATACAATACAGAGCTTAGGTGTGTTTTCATGGGCCATCCCTAGCATGATGGGAGGGCTGATCTGGCACAGCTCTACCAACACTTGAATATGTTGTGCCCTGCCTCCACACAAAGGGATGCATACCTCCTTTAGTTAGTCTGCAGTCAGGGCACAAAAGGTTGGAAGCATGTGCACTTTAAAGAGAATGTCTAGAAGCTTCTCCTACCATCCAGAAGAAGGGCACCAGGTATAAATATTGGTCCTCTGGCACCGCATCTTCAGTACACCTCTGGACCTGTGGATACTCTGCCTGGAAGAAGGACTGCTGTGCTACTGAAAGTACTGCTACTCCGCAGGACTGCTGCTCTGAAAGACTGCTGCTCTGACCGGCTACCTGCTGCCCTCTTGTCTGGGGCAGAAGCGCTGGACTTGCATCTGCTGATCCCAGTACTCAAAAGTAACTCCAAGTGCCAGTTGGCTGGCCTCCTGACTACAGCCTCAGGGACAAAAGTCTCCAACACCCTTGAACCCTGCACTGAGACTCTGTCATCTGTGAGTCCTACCCTGCCAAGTGGTGGCACGCTAGTGCTGGGCCCTTTGAAGTGAACCTGATGATGATCTACCAGCCCATCTGTAGATCCAGCAGAACCCACCCATCTCGTTTGCTTCATGACACAACCCCGAACAGAACTGACGCATCGTCGCTGCTGCAAGGGTTCTCCAGATGCAAGGACTTTGCATCGACCAGGCAGCCTGCATATGAACCACCTCCTGTATAAAGCTTTCCTGACACAGACCCTCACAACAAAACATCTCTCAACGATGGCAGCCTTGATGACAATGCAGCAGGACCTCGCTTCGCAGGCCTGCAGCACCTTGGAACTGAGGCTTCACCTCGTGACGCACCCTCGGCGCGGGGCCTTACAACACTTGCAAAACAGGACCTAAGGTACTCTTGTTCAGCAGGCCTAACTGGACCCCTGTAGACAACCCCCACTCCATTGTGGTCAAACTGAACTTCTGACTTTGTCCTGGTTCGGCATGACAAGATATCCACAATTGGCGGTTTGAGCTTTTTAGCACTAGTTCATTGAAATATTTAAACCTTCATATCTCCTGTTCTGCAAACTGGATTTTGGTTTGTTTTATCTATTAAAGATTACTCTGTTTTTCTAAATCTGCCATTGGATCCTTCTAGGATCTGTTTTCACTGTGTTTGCATTTAAAGAGTTGGACAAATACTTTCACATTGCCTCAAGGTGAGCCTGACTGCTCAGTGCTAAGCTACCAGGGGCTGAGCATATGTTAATTTTGCGTTTGTGTGTGACTTCACTGTTATAAGGACTTTGGTTTCAGCTTGAGTAGGGTTTTACCTCCTCAACCATCAAACCAATTTCTTACAGCTGGCCCCTTTTCAAAGTGGAACTGTGGGCAAAATACAGGGGATTTAAGCACTAATAAAAACAATCACTAGTGGTTTAGGCTATTTACAAGTAATTCTTCAGTCACCTTTTGTGTGTAGAAGATAAAAGTTCCACCCTTTAAGTTCCACCCATCATAATAGTCATCAGTAATACATTTGACGTTCCATAGTCATGATCACAGAGCAGATGATGTAGTAGAGGCCGCCCCCCTAGACTTCTTCCTCTCTCCTAATCTTCTTGTCGCTGCTTCTCTCTACTTTACAGATTCACAAGGCTTACAGAGTGGTCGACCCAGTGTTGCAATCAGCATGGGAAATGCATTGAAAGCATAATTTAAATCATAAAAATAACAAGCAACCTGAAAATTAAATTATTACTGCCAACTAACCACAATTATAATTTGTTCATCTATCTTGCACACAACCCTGTCCTTCGCATGGCTAAAGACTACATCCTAAAACACAAACTGCAACAAAATGCTTGCTAATAAGCTCACAACAAAATACAGCGCTTTTCCAACCATACATATCGTCTTGAGACCCTCACGGGTGAGTAGCGCGCGTTATACATTTTTTTGATTAATTGATTGATTGATACACTCCCACTCATTGTGGTGATCTACTTCTCTATAAATCCAGCCCCGTCAGTGTAGTGTGTGGTGATATGGTATGTACATTCTACAGAATAACATAATACAATATTTCTAGACACTAGACCATGTGCTGGGAAAGGAAATGTTTGATACAGTACAAGTGCTATGATATCTAATTTATACCGAGACAGAGTGATACAAGTTCTAAACTGTTGAAAGGAAATATTGACAGCACAGGAAATAATCAATGTTAGGAACATCCAGCATTGCGGAGACCGACAGTTAAATGTGGTTTTGCCAAAGGTATTCAGGTTAATGTTGAAGCTGAACATTTAGAATTGAAGGGAACTAAAACATAAGTGCGTGACATTTGGGATGTTTTTGTATATTGCAAAGGGTCATGAAACTTATCTGAAATTGAAACGTGAAATATAATGATTCAAAATAAAGTTTTGTATTCTCATTGCTTATTATTTTTTTGGACAGTGCTTAAAGATATAAAAGTCTGGTTAGTAGACAGAGAACCAGGGATAGGAAGGTGGTGGTTTATAGTAGGTTCAACACTTTATTCATTGTTATAGTTTAACAGATTGAAAATGTAGAATTTTTCTATACAAAACTTGGAAGGGGAAATGATGGATATATATATGTATATATAAATATAAGTCTATACATATATATATATATATATATATATATATATATATATATATATATATATATATATATATATATATATTTTGTGAAACACAGACTTCGAAATTCTCAAAACTCTCAACGCATATGTATCTTTCAACTGATTTAGAAGAGTTAAGTATTTGCTTTGTTAGTGCACAGATGGACATTTATTTATTTAATAAACAGGCTTCATTTTTATGAATCAAGTTTGTGTTGGGCACACTTTCATTAGTTTTTTTCAAGTTTTTTTTCCTTTGTAGAGTTTATTTGTTGTCTCACAAATTTATTTTCACTAATGTCAGAAATTAAGTTTCTGGTTGGCAGTGGTAGCAGGAACCACATTCCTAGTCAGGGTAAGTCACAAACTCACCCCTGGTTAACCGATGTTTGCCCTCTGGTAGCTTAGCACAGAGTAGTCAGGCTTATCTTAAGAGGCAATGGGGCAGGTTTATGAAAAGTGGTACTGCACCTAGTGCACCGCCACTTTTCTTGAGCCCCTTAGCGCCCCCTAATGCTACCATAGTAGTGCTGTATTTAAAATACAGCGCACCATGGCGGTAGTTAGTGTGACTAGCATCATAATTTTTTTAAGCAAGTCCGGCGCTTTGCAGGATTATCATAAAAAATATGACTCTAATCCTGCAAAGCACCCAGAGGCCCATTGTAATCAATGGGAGCCTCTTTTTAACACCTACACTTAGCTGGCATTAAAAATGATGAAAAAAATGGTGCAACGGAACCTCAGATTTCTTTGCAACATTTTTACAGTCCCCATGGCGCAGGCATAATGTGGCAGAAGGGGTTACAAAATGGCGCAATGCAACCCTTGCGCCACTTTGTAAATATGGTGTGGTGTTTTTCCTCTTCCAGGGCCTTTTCTTGAGCCCCTTAGCACCCCCCTAATGCTACCGTAGTAGCGCTGTATTCAAAATACAGCGCACCATGGCGGTAGTTAGGGTGAGTAGCATCATAATCTTTTAAGCTAGTCTGGCGCTTTGCAGGATTATTATAAAAAATATGACACTAATCCTGCAAAGCACCCAGAGGCACATTGTAATCAATGGGAGCCTCTTTTTAACACCTGCACTTAGCAGGCATTAAAAATGCTGAAACATATTTATAGTCCCCATGGTGCAGGCATAATGTGGCACAAGGGGTTACAAAATGGCGCAATGCAACCCTTGCGCCACTTTGTAAATATGGTTTGGTGTTTTTCCCCTTCCAGCACCACATTAGCGTATAAAAAATTACGCTAATGTGGCGTTGGAATGGCGCAAGGCCAGCATAAATCTGGCCGAATGTGTAAAGTATTTGTACAACACTTCAAATGGAAAAACAGTGAAAACACCACACATAAAGATACCACACCTCGTTAGACAAATAGAACTTAGTTTAATAAATAAAACAAGACCAAAATGACAACAATCCAATAAGCAGAACTTCAGATATGATTTTTAAAGAATAAACAATAAAATAGCACTTAGAAGCAATAAGCACCTATTTGGAATATCTGGTCACGCTGGACCGGGGCAAAGTCAAAGGTTTAGGCCGACCATGATGGAATGCGGGCTGTATACAGGGACCCACTTGAGCACACTGAACAAAAGTACCTTAATCCTGGCTCTGTTGACGTCGAGGAAGATGCAGGGTGCAGCTGAGGTAATGTCTCAGATCCGATCAACAGCAAGAAATGTGTCAGTTTTCTCCACACAAAGTCGGCAATGTGTCAGTTCTGAGGGCGATGCACTGGTTCCGAATGTGATGTACTGCAACTGCTCCTGCAGCAGAGGATGTGTTGATTCCGAGTTTGTCTTGCTGGTTCCAAAGGCAACGTGGTGGGTCCACTCTAATGGCAACGAGGATGCACCAGCTCCAATCCACACAAATTTGAAGATGTACCAGTTAAAATCCCTACAGCTGTGTTGATGCGGCTGTTCCATAGAGGATGCATGGGTTTGGTTGAAGCAAGCACCTTAGGCCTCACTTCCAAGTATCCAGGACTGGGATGGCCCCACTTGGCAGGGTAGACACGAAGATGGCACAGTCTAGGTGCAGCAGCAGAAGAGATGGAAGTCTTCTATGTTCCCGAGTCTTCTGAAAACCGGAGGTAAGTCATCAAGCCCTTTGAGTCACTCTGGGTTATGGGGTGGAGAGAAACAGGTCCAGTCTTTCTCACTCCCAGGAAAGAGGCAGCAGGTCAGCACAGCAAATCAGGAGTCCAGCAGAATAGAAGTCCAGCAGAGTGACAGTCCTTGTAGCAGCACAGTAGTCCTTTTTCCTGGCAGAGTATCCACAGGTCCAGATGTGTACTGAAGTAATGGTATCAGAGGTCTAGTACTTAGTGCCTTTAGTGCACAGAGGTCCTCCTCTCCTGCTCTGGCATCAGACTCACTGCAGGGATATGCAGTCCTTTGTGTGGGGACAAGACACAGCTCATTCAGATGTGTCAGCTCCTTCTTTCCATCCTGCCCAGGATAGCCCATCCGGATGTAGATGGCCCATCAGTCACATTTAAGCTCCCTTTTGTATGTGGCCGTCTAGAGAGAATGCACTAAGGCCATGTGTCACCCACATTCAGAGACAGGCATAGAGTACCAAATGGCTAACATAAGAAAATACCAACTTTCTAAAAGAGGCATTTTCAGAATCCGACTTCACCATAAGATCCAGAGACACAAAACTCAAAAAATGTATCTCTTCCAAAGTGTGAATTACACTTATAAAATGTAATAAGGTGATCCCAATTTTATCCTACGGGAGACATAGGCCTTGCTGTAGTGAAAAACGACTTTGGGAATTGTTCACTATCACAACATGTAAAATGTTCGAGCGCTTACCCTGCCTTTTAAATATATTCTGCCCTCTGGGTTATCAAGGGGTTACTTAAATATATATAAAAATTGAAGGTTTGGGCCTGGCAAAAGGGTTATTTTAACAAGCTCACACATGGCAGTATTTCTCACAGAGGCTCTGCAATAGCATGCCTGAGAAATAATTAGAGGGTTACTTAAGGAGGAGGAACAATCAGTGTTGTAAGTGCACAGGTAGAATTTAATTCGCAGGCCCTGGGCAAATGTAGTGCACTTTATTATGGACTTTTAAGCAAATTAAATATGAAATTGGGGTTAAGCCAAAGGTACCATGATTTACTGGAAAGAGCATAATCACTTTAGCACTGCTATCAGTGGTAAAGTGCAAAGAGTCGTAATGCTAGACAAAATGAGGTCAGAAAAGGGGAGGAGGAAGGTAAAAAGTTGGAGAGGAACACCACCCTACGGATGTCAGATCTAACAATTAACAAATTGTTTTTTTTCAGTTTTGTGAAGGCTGAATTTCAATTTGCTATAAAGCAAATTTATTTGTAAAGTTCACCTGATAATTGAGGCAAATGTACCCACTTATGCCCTCAACGAACAGTTTAAAATTGTTAATGAGCAAGTACGTGGACACATACAAATGTGAACTTAGGTAAATAAGAATGATTATGACTTTTGGTTATTGATTTTGACTTTTGGCAAAGATTCTATCTGTCAGTCCAACCAAACTCCTTTTCCCCATTTACCATTTGGGGCATAGAGGAAATCATTTTGAAAAATCGATAGCCCTAGTGTGTGTGTGATCTCATTTTAGCATCCACAGCCAAGAAAGGTAAAATTATCAATTGCCTATCTCTCTCTGTTTAGCAGTTGTATTATTTTTGCCATCACCATTCACAGATACATTTTTTCAACTACAAACTCACCCTCATAGTTATAACGTAGGTGTTACCCCTAACATTTTGGCCTTCAACCCTCTGGTTCGCTGACCTGTTTTTACAGGTTTTAGAACTCAGCACCATTTACCACTGTTAACTTTTGCTAACGTGCCAGTGCTCCCTCCTTTAAACATGGTAGAAGTGGCTTAAATCCAATTGGCCTATTTAATTTAATAGTAAGTTACCTAGTAAGGTAGCACTACCTCTGACCAGGACCAGTAAATAAATCAAACACTACTAGTGGGCCTGCAGTACTGGTTGTGCTGCCCACCCAAGCAGCACTTAAAATATATCTCATACCAGAGATAGATTGAACCTTGTGTGTGTTCTTTTTTAAACTGCCAGGTACAAGATAAACTTTTTGCCATGCCCAAACCTTCCTTTTTAATACATATACATCACACCTAGGGTTGGCCCTGGACAGCCCAGAGTACTTGTTGCAATATATTTAAATAGTAGGACATGTAGGTGTGTAGCTTTACATTTCCTGGTAATGAAAAATCTTAAATTCATGTTTTACTATTGCAAGACCTACTTTTCCCATAAGATAGCATTGAAATTATCTTATTACATTTATTAAGCTGTCATTTCCAAATGGAAGGAGATAACCAGTTCATGTTTGGTGTCTTTCAAATTGTACTGAAAGTTCATAGATTGTGGTGATGCCAGATTTTAAATTATTCATTTATAAATACCACATTTAGAAAGTTGGCATGTTCCTGCCTTAGCCATTTGGTGACTGCAGCCCGTCTCTGGCACACATGACTGAATGTAGTTGACAGTTGAGCTTTGTGTATTCCTCCTAGACACACACACACACACACAATTGGAGCATAGGTGTGCCTAAATGGGCCGTCACTGGCAATATCAAAGGACGGAGCTGTGTCTAGCTGCACTTACACTTGAATAGGCTGTGTTGTGCATGTAGTACTTATCAATAGACTAAGTAATGACACCACAACCAATAAATGTATCAGTGCACCTATTTACTTTTCTCATTAGTCAGTGTGCAGTATAATGATTTTACTTTGGAAATTTAAGAACCTTTGCTAAGAAAATGGTCCCCAAAAGCCATTCTTCACAATGCCAGGGAATTGGCTGCCGTGCCCTGTGCCGGTTATTCAAGAAACAGAACACTTTAATTCACCTTCTGAAAAGAAAATATGCCATTTTTGACTATATTCATGAAGGAAACCAATGATGGATAATAGACTCCCATTTCTTTGGTGACAAGTGAGACTATCATCCAGGCAACTAACAGGAGACTACCATAATTTTAGCAAATTTTAGGAGAAACCTGAAAAACATGGGGCCAGTAAGAAATGGCAATCATGTAGGTATGCAACAACCTCTTGTCATCATGTTGGGGATCAAAGAGAAGTGGCCCTAACTTAGGCATCCAGTGGGAGATGGATGACACATGGAGGACTAAAAAAGACCAGTGAGAGAGCCGTCAAGTAAGCAACAGCAAGAAATCTTCTTCAGCTACAGGAGCATCAATGAATGACCATCACCCAGGAGACCAATGAGAAATTGCCAGTCACCAAAATATATTATATTATATTATATTCGTTGCACAGAGAGAAGACTACATAGATCACAGGGACTGAGCCTAAAGCATAGAACATTTCACGTTTAAGTTGTAAGGCAATATGGTTCAGGGAGATTGACTTACAGGCACAGAGACTTTTATGTATACATGGGTTAGAGCTTTTACGTGGTGGGGACGGAGCCTTTCACAACTGAAACTGCATTGCTTAGGGAGAAGAACAAAGGGCCAGATGTAGGAAAGCATTTGCGAGTCGCAAACGCCAAAAATTGCCGTTTGCGACTCGCAAATCGCATTTTCCTATTCAGAAATGCATATTGCGAGTCGGGACCGACTCGCAAAATGCATTTCAGAATCGCAAATAGGAAGGGGTGTTCCCTTCCTATTTGCGATTCGGAGTGGTATGCAATACCATTTGCGACCGCATATGCGGTCGCAAATGGTGTCGCAGTTACCATCCACTTGACGTGGATGGTAACCCACTCGCAAATTGGAAGGGGTCCCCATGGGACCCCTTCCTCTTTGTGAATGGACCCAAAACTATTTTTTCAGGGCAGGTAGTGGTCCAAGGGACCACTACCTGCCCTGAAAAAATACCGAAACTAAAGGTTTCGTTTTTTTTTTTAAGTGCAGCTCGTTTTCCTTTAAGGAAAACGGGCTACACTTAAAAAAAAAAAACTGCTTTATTTAACAGCAGTCACGAACATGGAGGTCTGCTGACTACAGCAGGCCTCCATGTTTGCGAGTGCCTATAGTCGGTAGGGGGCCTCAATTTGCGACCCACCTCATTAATATTAATGAGGTGGGTCTCTGCGACCCCATACCGACTCGCAGACGGTGTCTGAGACACCGTTCTGCATTGCAAATTGCGACTTGCAATTTGCGAGTCAGAAGGACTCGCAAATTGCAAGTCGCAATTTGCAATTTTCCTACATCTGGCCCAAAGTGCTTACAGTCTTTTCCCTTTCAGAAACCATGTACACCTAAAGTTGTAGGACTCGGTCTCTCAGTACCAGTTCCTTAATCTGTGCATAATGAAAGAGACAAGGCTGTGTAACCCTGTGAAACTATCCAAGAACCATGTAAGAGAGAAAATGTACTATGCTCCAGTACCAAATTCCACTGTGCAGTGTAGCCTTAGTGATCGGCTCCAGGTCTCTGTACAAATCCCCTAACTTAGACATTCTGAGAAGTGAAAGGCTACATGTCCTTTAGCCAATCTCTCTGAATCATCTGTTCTCTGCTCTACTGCCAAACTCCCTGAGACGTGCAGACTTGGTGAAAGGCTCCACGCTCTGAGCCAATCTCCTAACCCATGTATTCTGAGAGATGAAAGCTTTATGTCCACAGGTCAATAACTTTGCATCACATAGACTCAAAGGTGAAATTGGCTGTGCTGGGTGCGCATCTCCAGAGCTCTGTGACCTTAGTGGTGAGAGGCTCACTGTTGTTTATTAGGCTCTGGAGGAAATTTGCATTATTAACAAGCGTAATTTCAGTTATTTTGTGTTACTCTTGTTACGTAAAATTCCTGAAATACACCATTACGCCATTGCTGAATTACACTCTTTTTTGGGTAAAAATGTGCGGTAAATATACTGTTAGCTGTAAACATTTATCGCAAACACACAGGAACAAGTGAATTAACAGAGTGAAAGTGGCTACTGCATGCCATGTTATTGTTTTTTGCCCTGTCTTTTTAGGGTGAAATGCACACTTGCATCCAAATTAGAGGCGAGGACGTATTTTTTGGTAAAATACAGCACCAGATACCAGTTTTTCATTTCACATAACTGCCAAAATTTCACATTGTTATACAAAAGCAATTTATGAGAATTTCACACACTTCTAGTCATTGTGTTACCACTGTAACCCATTTATAAAAGAAAGACTGTGTGCCCCTTGACCTTCCAACCCTAGCCACAGTCACGGCTGGCAGCGAGGCAAAGTGGTGGGCAGGGGCGAGACGGGCTAAATAAAACATAAAAATAATAATAAAAAATAAACTTCTCGCAATCACCGCCGCAATGCTGAATTGCCGCACAGCCGCACCCCCTCTCTTCAGGTCTCCAACTCTCCACTGCAGGCAGGCACAGGCTCACTTCCTGCCCTGCGGCCAGTCCTAATGCTGCTCTCATGTTGCTGGAAGCATTAGAGCTGCGTCAGGATTGGCCTGAGCGCCCTGGCTTTGCGCTCCCAGGCAGACTGGGAGCCTTTGCCTTCTGTCTCCAGCCCAGCAACACAGCTCGGGATGGAGACAGCTCAGTGTGCAAGCGAGTTTGACCATCCTGAGACTGCCGGCCAAACTCACATGCGCACTGAGGGGAGTGCACACCACTCCCCCTCCCTACCTGTCATCCCCCATGGCCCAGCCCCTTGAAAAATAAAACAAAAATAAACACAGTTTAATATCGTTATATTTTTCACGTTTTGCAGCTGCTGCTGCTGGCAGGTGGGGGTCTCTTCTGCCATAGCCACATACCCTCAGAAGTGAAGTTGTCTCTGGCTCTGTGACACTACCCATGTTATACACAGTTACAGGTGAAAAGGCTTGTCTATCCCGTTACTAGGTCTTAGAATCATATGACCTTAGAAATTAATGTCTGTGCCATCCTTACCACCCCAGGCACTGCTTGGTCCTTAAATGAAAACCCCTATGACATATACATGAATTCATGTACTGCTTTCATGAGCGGTTGTATTATTTCAAGGCAGCATGATCCATCGTAAACCAAAAAGCAAAATGAAATTGCCAATAAAGATTTTCTTCTGACTTACAGTGTATTTTTTCACTCGATTTAACACGAGCCCGTACAAGCTTCAACATTTGTAGGGCAACTGATGCCATTAACATAAATAGGAGCCAACGTGAATTACTCGCTGATATTTGCACAGAGATGCTGTTAATCTAATTAGCTTTAATGGAAATTCCCAGCATAATGCCTACAGCATGAGAGACCTTCATTCGCGGGTTGCAAGAAGCCCGTGGTTAGCAGCAGGCCTGTTTATTTAAATGTATCGTGAATGAGTCACCAGAGGTCATCTTAAGCATGCTGTGGACAGAGGTAATGGCCGCGGGGCTGCAAGTGCACATTATTTCTGACCTGCAGTGTCCTCTGCTATCCAAGTACTTGCACAGGCCTGCCAAAACACCTCACTTCAGACCTCCTGTGCCCCATTTTATCCCAGGACCTACACAGCTCCGTCAATGTATCTCATTTCACACCTGCAGCATTATTGCCAATCCTAGGACTGGTACATTCCATAGCTCTGCCAAATGACTTCTAATATGACCTGTAGCGCAGCTTGTTACTCCATAGGGAAACACTGTACAGGCCTTCTAATGCACCTATATTCTTAATGGCAGCACACACTCGTCATTGGAGTAGCTGGTAAATGTGATTGTCAGTGAACCGCACATGAGCGTTGTAGGGTATCGGACCCCTTGGACTACAGCAGCAGGTCCAGGGTCGAACTAGGACAAAATTATAGGCCCAAGCACCGAAATAAAAGTGCCCACGTTAGCGAACCAGATAACAAGAAATATGTGCCAGATTTGTAAATCAGAAGAGTTTGGAACTTGTTGCGTGAGTATTTTGCAAAGGGAGATTACATGCATGTGTGTTTTATGCAAGCAATGTTTGTTATAATATCACAGAAAATAACAGTAAAAGATCGGCCTGTTTGGCCATAAAACAAGCCCGCAAACTGCTTAAAAAATCGGCAACCACACTGATGCCACCACATCGGGCACTGTCTGATTGCCTGGTAGGCTAGTCCAAACCTGAGGTACATTATGCACCCTTACAGAGACTGCTTCCTGCTGATGGGTGCCAAAACTACAACATATCCATGTGTGAAAACTATGAAAAATATCAACACACAGCCTGTTTCACGCTACATCTCTAATGATGCCCTTGCAGAGGACTGTTGCAAGCTTCAAATCTGTGTGTGACTCTTTTGTTGAAATCTGAACTACACTGCCCCCTGCTGCCCAGTGTCTTGAACGTCACACAGCACTACGTCTGCAATTCATGCCTGAGCTGAAGTAAATTTGCTATTGCGAGAGTGTGGGTTTATAGGCCCTTTACTTGGCTTAAGTTATGGCTTGCATCACTCATTCACAGGCCAGTTGCTTCACAGAGCTCCAGCAAAGCACCACAATCTGTCCTGCTGCACCCTTGCTTCCAGGACTGGGGCTTCGAACAGCTGTGCCAACACATTCCAATCCATTCCTACTATCTGATGTCATGGCCTTTTGCACAGGTCTACTAAGGTACTCTATTTCAAACCTGAAGTTCCATGCTGTTTCAAGTCACTGAAATCTTAAAAAACACACCTAAATATCTTGGCCTGACCTGCACAACCCCCAATACTTCCATGCAAGGCACTTGACACAGCTGCATCAATGCATCTCAAGCCTGACGTTCCTCTTTCTCTGCTATTCAACGCCAGGAACTTCACACAGCTCCATCAATGTTCCTCAATTCTGACAAACTTCAGTCTCCTGTAATCCCAAATCACACAATTCCACTAATCCAAATCAGTATTCTGCATCGGTAATCCCCTGCAAAGCCAGGTATGAGACAAGACACAGCTCCATCAATGTACTTCAATAACAACCTCTATCCTTCATTGCAATCCATTCTCAGTGACATTATACAGCTTCACAGGTGCACCATGATGGCGACGGAGCGTCGCCTACCTGGCTAAGCCACCAACTGAAAAATAAAATTATAGTTTACTATTGTTTTATTTTTCAGTTGCTTGTTCAGCCAGCAGCATGTGCAGGGAGGAGTGGGCTTGGCCATGGGAGGGGGGGCGAGGGGATGGGGAGTGGAGTGGACTTAAGTGCACATGTGTGTTGGCTGGCCGTCTTAGTCTGGCCAAACACACATGTGCACTTATGTTTCTGCAACTCAGCTGTGTTACACAGCCTGGTTGAAGAAAATTGTACGGACCCCATGCAGTGTCTGAATTGCACACCAAGCCACTCAGACCAATCCTGGCACTGCTCTTGTGCTAAATTTGGCATGAAAGCAGCGCCAGGATAGCATGGGGAGCCTATTCTGGTGTCCCAGGGACTGCTGGGACACCAACACCACGGAGAGGGAACAGGAGCGAGGCAGCCGGCATTGAAAGGTATTTTTAAAAATTATTATTATTTATTTTGAATTCACCCCCCTGTCCGCCCATGCCCACCCCTCCCCTTGAGATTTGTGGCAGCTGCTGCTGTTTAAGACTGTCAGCACACATATGCTCTTACCTGAAAAGCCTTTGCTATGCTATGTCAGGATTTACACACAGATCCACAAATGCACATCATTTCTAACACCCCCTGCTATCACATGGTGGGAAATTTACACACATCCGCTAATGCACTTCAATTGTGGCCTGCCACATTCCACACATTTTAAGGAGAGAGGAGTTCCATAGGCCATCAATGATCCATCATATTTGCATGAAAAAACAATGACAGTTTCAAGAGGACATGCCAAAGACCTTCTAAAGCTCTTTGATTAGCAGCAACCTGTGCCATTCCAGGGGCGGGACATCATGCCGTTCCACCACTGTATTCACTCTACCTGTAGAACTCCTGCTGTTTCAAGATATGTACTATGTGCAACTCCACCAGTACATCCAAACTCTGCTCTGCAAGCAACTCTTAGTATTCCAGAAGGAATCTTCAACACAGTTTCATCAATGAATCTTATTAGTAGTATGTTCTGAGGCGAAATAAACAAAGATATGGCTTTGCAAGGTGATTTGATGTGCTTCAGTACCAAATTGGTTTACTGGTTGAGGGGGGTGAAATTCTACTCAATCAGTACCCACAATACTTGTCAGGGTGAAACAAAAGCAAATCCCAAATTAACCTGTGCTTAAACCTCTGGTATCTTGGCACAGAAGCAGCCAGGCTTAACTTGAAGACAATGTGTAAAGTATTTATGCAGCAAACAACAGTATTAACATGAAAACACAACACAAGAAAAATCCCACACTAACTTAGAAAAATAGAGTAAGATTGAATAACTTATTTGACACCAAAACATCAAAAATCCAATCAGTGTAACTGAAGATAAGCAGTTTCAAAGATTAAGATACAAATAGTGCTTAAAAGTGTAAAGCACCAACTGTGGTTATCTGGTTGCACCAAACTGGGACAAAGTCACAAGTTCAGGATGACCTTGATGGAGTGCAAGCTACATACACTGACCAAGTTAGGCCTGCTGAACAAAGTATGTTAAATCCTGGTTGCAGAGCTTTGCAAGGTCCTGTGTCGAGGATGCATCGCACAGTGGTGGTTCTGAGGAGCTTCAGGGCTGCAATGAAAGGTCCTGAGTCAAAGACGGCAGATTAATAGACTGGTTTTAAAACTGCACACACAAGCTGCAATTGCATGCCTGAGACATGTTTAAAAGGGCTACTTATGTGAGTGGCACAATCAGTGCTGCAGACCCACTAGTACCATTCATTATACAGTCCCTGAATACAGGTACTACCAAGTTTCTAGGAACATATAAGAACATTACATGTGCCAATAGGGTGGAAACCAAGAGAGAGAGCACAAGCACTTTTAGCACTGCTTACAATGATTATGTGTGAGAGTCCTAAAGCCAGCAAAAATGAAGTAAACAAAAACAAAAGGATTGAAGGAAAAAAGTTGGAGGAAACCACACCAAGGATGTCAAGTCCAACAGCTTCTGCCCCTGCTTTTCAATCAAACGTACCACCCTCAGCTTGCAACTTCTAGTCAATCTTGACTTGAAGGATGCCTGCATCTTCAGTTGAGAGCAAGACTCTACCTACATTTGTTCAATGCACCTTATCGTTAACCTGTGTTCAGTTGGCTGAATAGATGGAGTCAAAGCAGAGGGGTAGTAGCCCATACTGATATATAAGAGTGGCCTTAGAGTCCGTAGAGTAAAAGAACAGTGCAATATTTTACTTTATTAAGCTTTGTGTAGCACATGAAACCCCCCTAAAGGTTAACTCCAGGTGTGCAAATCCAAACACAAGAACCATGGCTGCATTATGAGGATATGTGCCAAGAATACTTCCAACAGAGGACGGTGCCGGCTGTTACTGCATGTTTCTGATGGGGGTGGGCTTTAGGAAGGGTCTTGTCCTCTCTGAAAAGTCCCTCATTTGGAAGGTGAAGATAAAAATTAAGTAACTTCTTTGTGAAAGTAAATTCTTCAATAGAAGTGGTTGATCCACTAAAAGCTCAAGGCCCTGCTGGATCCTCAAGACCATAACGAGCCGAGGTTTCATGTTACTTCTGCCTCCCTCCCTCTCTCTACCCAGGATATGGCGTTACTGTCAGACTGCCGTCTGTGGAACTGGGGAGCCAGGTTTGAATCTCGTGTTGGTTCAAAATCATATGATTCTGAGCAAATCACTTAATTCTCCCATGCTTATGAATAATGTGTGTGACCTTATGTAATGAAAGTGGTGTTCATAAAAAGTGCTCCACTACCTTAGGTTGAGTTTGGCTATTCTTTAAAAAATGCACTAAGAGAAATAAACAAAGCCTTAAATTAGGAAAGACATATAGATACCCATTCACTGGCTCAAATTAAGCACTGCCCGTTTAGTGATTGACTTCCAGCAAGTGAAACCAGAAAACCTGGGTAAATGGTGGCTTCCGGGCCTAATTTGTGCGAAATTAGGCAAATACTTAATTTCACCAGAGCTACTTTTGTCATCATTATCATGCATGAAAGCACTTCCATATATGTGAGCTCAGAAGACCAAATGTAACCAACTATCACTTTAAATAAGTACTTCTCTGTGCAGTGCTATAATGTGCCCTATTGATGTCAAAGCTTCCACGTGTTAATGGAATGTACTTTTGTGAACTTTAAAGAGACATTATCATGTTTTACAACAGGTTTGAGGTATGGCTTACATAGCAAATATATTCAGGGCTCGGCTCTTGCACGGGCTCTAATATCTGAGCCAGAGCATTGGCTCGGCTCTGGCTTGGCTCTCTCTGTTAATTTGTTGTCTTGTCAACCTTTATTCTTCACGTACTGTGGTATTGCCCTGGCCTAGTTCCTATCCTGTAGTAGGAGCATATAGCGACCTATGGTAACTGTAGCCTTTGACAGGGGGAGGGGCCAAACATAGACCAGATAACTCTTCCTCTTTCTTTGGACTAGCAGAGGACATCTGCTAACATATTGGGTAGATGTTCAGAAGTGGGATTACAGAAAGGGCAGTAGTCTGTTTCCGCAAAATCAGTTTATGCAAGATACCTAAACACTGCTGAAAATCAGTTACTTTTGTGGATTGCTTGTTCCTTCATAACAAACCTGACACATCTCTAATATTTGCAAATATATTTTAGTATCTCGAGCATCAAACAGCTCTTGATAAATGTGCAGGTTAAGAGAGAACTGCTTTGTGACTCTCCAACTTTGCAGCTCGAGCCTCCAAGGATATGCAGGGCCCCAGCAGGGCGCTTATTAGGGGGTCATGATACAGCAAAATAGCCTCCTTATTCCAGCCGCAGTTTGCAGAAACACCGTCTGCAGAACATGGTTTTCAATCAGCGCCGGCTGTAAGATTTCAATCAGCTCTAATCTGCCACAATGCTGCACCTGCTCCCCTTTGATGTCTAGTGTTCTTCAATCACCGGCTCATGCAGGAGGGCTAGATGCTCATTGTACGCCGGGCCTCTCAGGCCAGCAGCGCGCAGAGCTTCACCTTGGGATAGAGAGGGAGGTGAGGGCGAGCAGCAGGGCTGGGTGCCTTGCTTGTACGTGTGGGGTAATGGCACTCTCTCAACCTCCTGGGGCACTTGTACTCCAGTCTTCACCTCGGGCAGTGGCGTAACAGAGGCCTCCGCAGCCCAGTACCCTGGCCTGAGAGATCTGGAGTGAGTTCAAGTGGGACCCCCTCCATGTACTTTGCAGGGGCCCCCCACAAGTTTTGTTACGCTACTGCCTCAAGGGGCAGAGGAGGTTAAGGTTCAGCAACAGGAAAAGTAGTCTGTGCTCCTGGGGCCAGGTGCGTAAAAAGGGCACCCACAGCACATGGGCTTCATACCCTTCACTGGGCCCCATTCAACACAAAGCCTTTGAAAATTTGTGAGATACTGGATACTCTGGCCCCTTTATCACATTCCACTAGTGTTGGGCATAATTTTGCATTACGCCACTGCCTGTAGTACTGGTGAGACAGCCTCCTTGGATGGAAAAGTAAGGTGAGGCTGACTAGTAAGAGGCAAACTCTACTATCTGGCCTCACAAGGTAGCATTTTGGTCCTGGGACACTGGTACCCAGGGCCTCTCTTTCAGAGACAGGACAGCTAGGCTAGAGCTGCACTCTGTGTGCATGGGACACTGGTACCCAGGCCTGCACCTTTGGAGACAGAAAAAGATGAGTTCCAGGAGCAACTTATGATGTGACCATGTTGGAATTCCTTGGGCAGTGCTTATCCAACCCTGTTTTCTTGGTAACCGGGAGAAGGTGCGACTGGAAAAAAACATAAGAAGTTCTGCTCGCAATCCTGAGCACTGGTTATCAGATCACTTCCTTAGAGAAATAGACTCAAAGCATATTTCTCAAAGACAGTTTGGCACTGATCATTGTAGGGTCGCAAATCTTGTTTTAGAAGCAAACTCCTTTTTGCAGACTAAAATGTGTGTTCAAATCATGGGTGTGAGGCAGCCTAGTCAGCTGTACCGCTATGCCTCTTAAACATGAATGCGAAAGGGTGGTCACATATCTGGTGGTCACTATTTGGTGGTCTTATTTTTGCGTAATGTGAAGCGATGTTTTCATGTAAATGGTGCATTGCAATACACATGAACAACGTGCAGTTGAAAATAACATTTTAAAGAAGCTGTATATAATCATTGTTTTCAAATATGTTATGTTACAATGTTTTAAAAGTATTACTCTGCATAATCATTTCTTTTTGTATTTCAACTATTAGCAACAGAATTCTTTCAAGCTCAAGTATATTTTTGTTTTCTTTAGCTTTGTTTTAGTGAAGGCCACAAATATTTTTCTTGCTTAACCTTCAACATGATGTTGTTTTTGCATGCTTTTCTATGAGATGCAGGTGCCAGGATCTGAGGTTGAACTAATGAAGAACCCATTGTGTTCGAGAGATAGGAAGACTTGCAAGGGGTGTTATTGTCATGAGGGGAGTAGTTTGGAATGTGGCTGTAATTCTTCTAAAGTTCCTGGGAATGTGAGGGGGTCACAAGGTCAGAGTGGAGAGTTTCTAGAGGGAACCTACCAATTAAAAATAATTTGTTGATCTGTTTTTCAGTGAAGATGCTTTTGAAATTATGTAAGCTTTGAAGGAGGGGGACTTAAAAGTGTGGTCTATCCAGTGAAAGATTAAGATTATCCTTGTCCTTAGCAGGGACTGAGATTTTCCTTATACTTAGATTCTCTATGGCATCATGCCCCTGCACCTCTCGTAAGCAGACAACTCTTTTGAAGAGTTTGCTTACTGACTCTTTACTCAAAAATATTTAGTATTAGAATAGTTAACCTTAGTTCAAATAGTCAGGCAGGAGAACTTAAATTCAGAATTTGAGCATTGGTCTTCGTTTCAGATTTTCTGTATTATCCCTATTGAGATACACGTCTTTTATATGCTTGCGAAATGTAATATAGTACTACGTTTTAACTCCCTTTGGTGATTGTGTGTATCTACACTATGGTTTTGAGACTCATTTATGTAAGTTTGACTTTGAGTCTACAATAAAGCCTTTGAAACTTAAGATGGTCTCTGAGACTTAGGGCCTGATTCTAACTTTGGAGGACGGTGTTAAACCGTCCCAAAAGTGGCGGATATACCACCTACCGTATTACGAGTCCATTATATCCTATGGAACTCGTAATACGGTAGGTGGTATATCCGCCACTTTTGGGACGGTTTAACACCGTCCTCCAAAGTTAGAATCAGGCCCTTAATGTTTGGCTCCCTGAGTGTAAGGTCATTATATGATGATAAATGTAGGTCTTCACACGTCTTTGGCTTGGTCAATGGAACAAGTTCACAGAAAAAGAAGGTCCATTGAGATTCCTACAATATGGCACATTAAATTGTGAATTATTGAAAACTTGAGGAGGATACTGTATGAAATGACACTGCCCTCCAAAACTGCACAATACATAGCACTTATTTGTTGGGAATAAGCTTCCCATGCAAGGGATAAAGAGAAATATCAGGGTAGAGCTAAGAAAGCTATAATTACTTATGCAAATGCTAGATGGGATGCTGAGCAGAAAAGGTGGAGAACAGACATGATAGAAGGGGTTAAACTGTATCCTGCTTTAACTATAGATGGGGCAAAAGGAGAATGGGAGCAAAAAACTATTCAGACGGAGAAGAAACAAAAAAAGCCTGATGACATGAGTGTGGACAGTGGCGATTCTCCCATACGTGCTGCTCTCTGAATGTCTACCCCCCGCTAGAAGTGAGAGTGAGGACAATGGTGCTGGAAGCAGGGGCATGATTTATTCTCCTACTGACCTGACAAGAATAGCTTCCAGTTCTGTGGTACCTAGTCCCAATGGTGTGTTCTGTGAAACAGCGAGTGACAGCTTGGGAGGATGTGCTCCAGTTGATCCCACTGTGAATTCTGTTGATGCCCTTACCATTCTAATAACTATTGGTCCGATAGTTCCTATTTATAAATCAAAAGGTTCTCGGAGAAATGTGTCCAATTTGGCTGTACCCAGCTATTAGACCTGACAGCCTCAGGGTGGTCATCCCTCAACTTTTTGCCTGCCTCCCTCCACTTTTCAGACACTGTTTTTGCTGGTCTAAGGACTCTGCACACTTTACCACTGCTAACCAGTGCTAAAGTGCATATGCTCTCTGCCATAAACATGGTAACATTTGTTCACCCCCAATTGGCATATTTGATTTACTTTTAAGTCCCTAATAAATTGTTCTACATGTGCTGGACAGGGCCTGTAAATTAAATGTTGTTAGTGGGCCTGCAGCACTGACTGTGCCACCCAAATAAGTAGCCCCTTAACCTTGTCTCAGGCCTGCCATTATACAGCCTGTGTGTGCAGTTTCACTGCCAATTCGACTTGGCATTTAAAAGTACTTGCCAAGCCTTAAACTCCCATTTTTCTACATATAAGTCACCCCTAAGATAGGCTCTAGGTAACACATAGGGCAGGGTGCTATATAGGTAAAAGGCAGGACATGTACATGTGTATTTTATATGGCCTGGTAGTGGAAAACTCCTAAACTGGTTTTCTACTACTGTGAGGCCTGCTCCTTTTATAGACTAACATTAGGGCTGCCCTTATATACTTTGTGAGTGGTAGATTCTGATCTGAAAGCGGTAACCAGGTCATACTTAGTATGGCCAGAATGGTAATAGAAAATCCTGCTTATTGGTGAGGTTGGATTTAATATTACTATTTTCAAAATGTCACTTTTAGTAAGTGATCGTTTCTCTGCACTTAAAACCATCTGTGCCTTACACCCTGCCTCCAATCAGTGTCTGGCCTGTGCTGGTTGACAGCTCCCTTGTGCATTTCACCCAGACAAAGACAAACACAGTACACTCAGTCACATCTGCATTCATCTGCATACTGAATGGGTCTTCCTGGGCTGGAAGGGTGGAAGGTCTGACACTTACATTTCAAAGGTTAGTGGCCTGCCCGCACACAATGGACTGATAACACCCCACTGGGACCCTGGCAGACAAGACTGGGCTGAAAGGGGAACTTGTGCACTTCAAAAACACTATTTGAAGTCTTCGCCACTTGAAAGGCATTTTGGGGCATATAAACTGGGTCTCTGACCCCACCAACTCAGACACTTCTGGACCTACACCTGCCCCTGTCAGAGGAGCTGCCTGGCTGCCCAAAGGATTCATCTGGACTGCTTTGCTGAGAAGGACTGCTGCCCTGCTGTTGCCCTGCTGCCATGTTGGCCTCTGACTTTGCTGGAAGGACTCTGACTTCCCCAAAAGTGTTCTCCAAGGGCCCAGATTGAGCTTGCCTCCAGTTTCTGAAGTTTCAGGGCGAACAAAGTCTTCACCTCTCCCTGTGTGTCGAAAATCGATGCAACGCCTGCCGAAATCTATGTGAAGCCTTCATTGCTACTAAGAAATCACCGCACAGCTGACCGGAACAACACAGCAGGACTTCCTTAATAGAAATTCGACGCAGCGCCTTCCTTGTGACTGAACAATTTGACACATCACCTACTGGATCAATGCAGCTGCTGTGCCTTCTTCTGGAGCATCAAGGATTTTAACGCATCATCCTTGGGCGTCAAAATATCCCCACATCACAGTGAGGAACCAAGATTGTGCACCGAAAAACAACGCAAATCCTGTGCAGCATGGAAAGAAACGACGCATCATCTAAGCCATGTCAGAAAGTCCAATGCAACACCTTACTTTTCCATGCAACTTCTCCTCTGTGGTCTCCATGCGTCCTTATTTTTGACGCATACCAGGTACTGTATTTTAAAAGTGATATTTCAACTTGTGCCTATTGGATCTTTGTCGTTTTGACTTTATTTTATTCAGATAAATATTATCTATTTTTCTAAACCTGTGTGGTGTATTTTTGTGGTATTTTCACTGTGTTACAGTATGATTTACTACACAGATACTTTACACATTGCCTTCTAAGTTAAGCCTGACTGCTTAGTGCCAAGCTATCAGAGGGTGGACACATGATAATTTGGATTGTGTTGTGACTTACCCTGACTAGGATTCTGGTCCCTACTTGGACAAAGGTGTATATCTCTGCTAACTAGAGACCTCATTTCTAACACCAGCAATGTTGAAGAACCGACCGGAGACTCAAACAGTCCAAATGTTAGGGTGTTTGTTCCTTTAATTCCAATACATACAAGTCCCTCATGATGAGGAAGTGCAGATACGACACTGAATATTTCTGGCTGCACTTCAATAGGTACTTATCAGAAGATGCCCACCCATACTAATCCTGCATTGGAAACACCACTAAATTTGAGAAATGATGTACAGGGAAGCAATTTCATGCCTATTATTCCTGCTGTAACTAGAACTATTAGTGCAAAGGTAATAGAAGAACGGGTGCAATTCTTTAATGAAGGCACTCTGCCTAAATAGAGTACCAGTACGGATGTAAGTCAGGGAACGATTCCTTTAATTGACACCGAAAGAAAGGACTTCGGATGTAGTGAGACTGGTGGCAGAATTAGATGCAATGATATTTGGATACCTTGGGCTTGAAAAGTTAGAGACTTACCAAGAAGATGAGCTCGCGTTTACGTGTAGGGGTATTGTTAAGCGTGCAGGCCAAGTTCATGAAAGGTTGGCTGAATGAGCTCAGAAACACGATGTTGATCTAAACAAGAATAAAGCTCTACAGAGGAGCTATCAAGTGTGGTTCACTGAGAAGGACATTGCTGATATGAGAACTCCAGGATTGAAGAATCAGATTAAGGAATTAATTCAGAATATTAGGAAATGGAGTGAGTTAGATAAGTGAGACCTGAAGTGGGTTAAAAAGAAGGAAGTAAATAAACCTTCAGGTGAACCACCTCTAAGTAGAGCAGAGGAAGGTGTTACAATCTTTCCCCTGAGAGAAGTGGCTAGTTGGGGCTATTTACATGTACCATGGAGTAGAAGTGATCTTGCTTCATTTACCAATGATGTTCCAAAATTACGAGAAAAGCCAGTGGAATTGTACAAACAGGTTGAACGTTTTGTGAAAATCTTACAGGTGTCATGGGTTGATTGAAACACACTGTTTGACATTGTCATTTCAAGTGAATTGTGGACACAATGGATGATAGCTGTTCGGTGGCCTAAGATGGAACCACCTAGAAATGCTATAACCAAAGCTCCTTCACTGCTGGCTATTCAGATGGAATAGAAGTGCAAACCCAAGATGAGGATGGTGCTTTTAAGTGGGTGGAATCTGAATCATGCAGCATGTTGTTGGTATTGCTAACAGTGGAAGATTTGCACCAGATTTGAGACTCTCAAACATGAAGTGTGGGATTTTTCAGGACAAGATATCGAACTGATTAGAGGTATAGAACCTGTCCAAATCACTGATGAACCTGATGTTTAATCCCCAAGAATGCCACAATATAGTTTAACAGCCTAGACAATTGCTGGAATAACTCCTGTAATCAAGTCCATGATACAGCAGGGACTGTTGAAAGAAATATTGGGAAGTCCTTGTAACTATCCAATTGTGGGTCTTCAGAAACCTAGTGGGAAGTACAGAATTCTACAAGACCTTGGAAAAATACATAACCTTGTTGTTCCTTGTTGCCCTGTGGTATGTAATCCAGCTGTAATATTGTTTCAGATTCCATGTGAGGCTGAGTGGTTCACTGTCATTGAATTGTGTCAGGCTTTCTGTTTGATACAGTTGTATGAGGATAGTGAGTACCTTTTTGCATTCAGGCTTGGAAACATGGTCTTAACATGGTGTTGTGTCCCACAGGGGTATACTGAGTCACCATAGATCTTTAATCAGATTCTAAAGAAATATCTGGAATCTTTGATTATGCCTGGTAATTCAGTCCTGATCCACTAAATCGACTGCCTGATTGTGGCGTTGAATACTCAAGAAGCTTTCAAACAGGATACTATTGCATTAAAGAATGACCTGGCTGATAATGGACATAAAGTGTCTCTAGGAAAGTTGCAGTACTATAAAAAAGAAGTCCGATACCTTGGACATCACATTGAAAAGGGAGCAAGAAAGGCGTCACAAGAGGAAATCTCAGCTATACTGAAAATTAGTCCACCAACTTCGCAGAGAGAAGTCAGGATGTTGTGGAGAATGGTGGGCTACTGTAGACAGTAAATACCTAACTTCTCCCTAGTGGCTAAGCCTTTACAGAGGCTGACACACAAGGATGTGTCTGATCTGGTACCATGGAGTAAGGATCGCCTTTTCGCGTTTCTAGAGCTGAGAGAATAATATCTGTCGTGCCACGGCGCTGGGGATGCCAGGTTATAATAAATTGCCTACACTTTTCTGCATTGAGAGGGAGGGCTGTGCACTCTTACTGCTATCCTAAATGCATGGAAATGCTAAGAGAACAGTGGTGTATTTTTCAGCCACATTGGATCCTGTTACTTCTGCTTTACCTGGCTGTCTAAAATCTTTAGCAGCCGTTAGCACAAGCATTGAGAGGTGCAAGACTATTGTTATGGTTCACCCATTAACTGTATATGACCCCCATTCAGTTGAACTTTTGCTATTTAGAACTGGACTCAATATTTTTATTGGCAGCTGACTCACTAAGTATGAGCAAATAGTGCTGGCTGCAGAGAATGTGATGATTAAATGTTGTGGAATTTTGAAACCTGCTACTCTGCTGCCAATACCGAGTCAGGAAAATGTTGAAGATTGTGAATGTGACCACAATTGTCTGGATGTCACAGAACTATGCACCAAGTCGAGACCAGACATCCAAGATGAATCATTGCCTGAGTCTAATTCAGTCCTTTATGTTGATGGTTCCTGTTTAAGAGTTGACGGAGGAAGTCTGAGAGCAGCATATGCTGTTTGCATCCTTTCTGGAGTGGTTGAAGCAGCTTCCTGGCCTCAAGGGATATTTTCAACTCAAGTTGCTGAACTGATTGCTCTTACTAGGGCATGTTTTGTCTCTGACCATTTAAAAGTGACAATCTTTACTGATAGTCAGTACGGCTATGATGTTGCCCATGACTTTTGACAACTATGGTCTCAGAGGGGATTTATGAAGTCTTCTGGATCTCCCATCCAGAATGGCAAACAGGTGAGAAACCTCCTTGATGCATTACGGTTGCCTGAGAAAGTTGCAGTGGTAAAGTGCCCTGCACGCCATACTGGAGATGATCATGTGTCTTTGGGCAACAGATACACCGATTAAGTTGCTAAATATTGTGCTTACAGTGTACATTTGATGGTGAAATCACAAATGAAGGAATGGATGAGACTAACTTTAACCTCTTGTTGAAAACATTTGACACTTGGGACGAAGTGAAAACCTTTCAAGAGGAAGTGTCTGAGGAAGAACAGCAGAGTTGGGTCAGAGTGGGATGTGTTAACAGAGATGATGACATTTGAGTTTCGATGGATTGAAAACCATTATTTCCAAATATCTGTTACCTCCCATGGCTAGATACTTCAATTGTCCCGCCCATTTTAATAGGGATGCTATGGTGAGATTGTTAAGGTAGCCCTGGTTCAATTTAATATTTATGTTGATGGCTGAAGCATTGTGTCACAGATGTACTGTGTGTCAACAGAACAATTTATGAAAGAGACCTGCAGTCACACTGAGTCACATAGGAAGGCCAGGAGGGCCTTTTTACAGAATTCAGATGGATTTCATAGAGATTCCTGTGTACAATGGATTGAGGTATATTTTGGTAATTGTACGCATCTTTTTTCGATGGGTCGAAGTGTAGCCAACTAGGTAAAATGATAGCCTCACTATGAATATACTTCTGTTGAGGGATCACATCCTCAGATTTGGTATACCAACCACTTTGGAATCAGATTGAGGAACTCATTTTCATAATGAGGTCCTAAAATTGTTGTGTGCAGCATCACAGATAGACCAGCAATTGCATTGCAGCTCTCGACCAGAGGTTTCTGGTCTTGTGGAGCAAGTGAATGGTATGCAGAGTCTAGATTTGCTAAAGTTTGCTTCAACATCTTTAAAATGGCTTGATGCTTACCTCTGGTGTTGATGAGTCTTCTGAGTCTATCTGATCAAAAGACTAGATTGTCTCCCCATGAGATCATGATGGGGAGGGTGATGAGACTGCCAGAGATTCCTGAGAATGCACTTCTGAACATTACTGATGACATGGTCCTAGACTATTGCAAAGGACTAGCTGATGTAGTGCATTCTGTGTCTCATCGGTTTGGACAGCAACAGCTCCTCCGAATCAAGAGCAGTGCCATGATCTCAATCCTGGTGAATGGGTCTTGATGAATAAACATGTGAGAAAAAATGTGTCTGGAGCCTCGTTGGTGTGGGCCATATCAGGTGATCCTGGTTACCACAACTATTGGAAGGATGGAGGTCTCCCCATTTGAATCCACGCTTCCCATACTTGCAGAGTCAAGTGTCCCCTTGATATGACAGTGCCTGCTATGGAAGAGCCAGTAGTAAAAGAAAGACAACAGGACCAAGTCAACCAAGCTGCCAGGGACCCACTGAGCCTCAAACAGCACTTGGTCATGAAGAAAGTGGTCTTGCACAAGACACAAATTAGAGCAAAAAAGAGAAAAATTAACTTTGCCCTGTGGTGTATGAGTCAGATACAGAACAAGAACTAAAGAAGAGAGTAGTGCTGGGAGGAAGCCTTTGGAAGCTCAAGACCGTTGACCCAGAAGATGAGAACAGGGAAAAGTGAGTTAGTCCAGAGAATGAGTGCCACCAACAATTGCTAAAGAATAGAAAGCTCATACCTGAGTGAAAGTGAAAACTATGGTCTGGCACTGAGACGGTCAAGAAGAACAAAAGTACCCAGGCACAAGTATTCTTCTCCAGAGTGGACCTACTTTGCAAATGACAGAGTCAGAGATAAAGAGTTCTGGGAATCTTGAAATCAACATATTAGTTTGGATGGACTGCCATGGACTGAACATAGTGGTTGAACTGCACATCGAATGTAATCAATGAGCTTAGTTTGTGTGGAAGTTAAGGACATTTACATTGGTAGGGATATGGAACTGATAAGATTACCTAGGCCGGAGTAGAAGAAGAATAAGGGTTGTCATTTATAACATGGAATAAGGCTAGGGAAGTCTCATAAAGGTTTATACATTGCTGCTAAATAAACTTTGTTTGCTGTTTACTTTGGCAAAACCAACAAAGCAATCCTTGTGACTGCTGTGCATATTTGAAAAAGAAAAAAATCTACTTCAAAAGACGTAATGGAGCCAAATAAGAAAAACAGATGTAGATACATATTAGGTGCTTTTTCACTTATTTTTGTAATAGCATGGATAGTGTTGCTAATAGGAGTGTTATCCCCTACACGTCCTATAGTGAAGTTGTCCCCTAGTTTTACCCCACAAACTATTAGGCCTCAAGGTAAAGGTAATTATATGTTAGATGAGAAATCATTACACTTACTTGAGTCTAGAGGAGATTATTCAGCAAAAGTATACTTGAATCTGTTTTATGAGTATGTTGATACGAGGAATGCAAAGGACTGTTACGTTTGTACACAGATACCTGCTTTGGTGTCAGAAGGTATTACATATCATCATATCCCGTTAACCTATGGTATTTCTTGAAGTCTGCTGTTCAGAATATTTTACAATGAGGGAAGTTTCCAATATTATTTCTCAAATTATGACTTGTGTTGCCAGAAGTTCCTTTGTTTAAGCACCTGAATAAGAATCCATATTTTAAAGGAGCAGAACTTGCAGGGAAATATTTCTTTCTACTGAAACTTTTAGACACTACATATAAACATAGACTACATTTAACCTGTTAAATGACTGAAATTGAGAAGTAGTTCTTGGATTTAGTTGAGGATCGAAGGAGGGTATTAGATGCCAAATCCAAAACAGATAAAGATCTAAAGTTACAACATCAATGGAAACAGGAGGGGATAAAACATAAAGACCAAAGGAATTTACCAGCTTTAACCTTAGACTGGCCTCACAAAGGAAGATTGTTTCATACATATTGATCAGAGTTCTATAGATCCATTGTTCATAGGGGAGAGTGATTGTGAGCATGTTTTTGATGTCAGAGAGAAAAGTGAATTATTTTTAGATGGAAAGGATTCTGTGATCCTTGGAGTGTATTTTATCCTTGGACAAAATGCATAGTTAAAGTTAACGAAAGGATGCCATGGTACGTGTTATCTATCGATCTTATTTCCAAAGATCTATCATGTAGAACATCTTGAAGATCCTGTGTTGGAGACAAAGCATAGAACTAAGTGAGGAGCTAATGCCTCAGAAATAGTGGGAGATATTTTTGGAGTATTGATTCCATCAGTGGGAGCGATGCTGAATGACATATGGAATAGAAAGCTGTCAACAATAGTGGATAATCTGGCTACTAGTATAGCAAATTCATTGATGATGCTAAACACAGAGATGGCAACGATAAGGTCAATGGTTTTGCAAAATCGTCTTCTGCTAGATTTGTTGCTCACAAAAGACAAGGTGAAACCTTGTGCAAATTGTGGAAGCCAATAGTGAGCATGCACTATATATGCACCTTGAATGGACATTAACGTGCTATGGGTGCATTTTCCTACATTCTAAAGTGTCAAACTCGTACTGGACACAAATTCTACATGTGCTAATTTGCGAACGTCGGACAATCACACAATAATGGTTGCACAACTTGAGCCCAATTTTCATGGCCCGATCATGATTGGATTTCTAGTTTAGTTGGCTCAGTTAGGCTCAATAGTTTATATTCAGAGCAGAAGTTCTGGAGACTGTCATGAATCAATCAAGTGATGGTGCATTGAGTTTTCCCGATGGTGAGAAGCCGGTAACAGATTGAAAACTATCTCCAGTATGCCTACATGAGATCACATAAGAGATCAATTAGCAAAGGGCACCTAAAAGGTATTTTCAGCAGTTTCCATAAAGGGAACATAGACTTGTTCACTTCTTTCTTTTTCATCCTTTGTTTGACTGTTGGATGTACTTTGTTGCTTTCACTGAAAGTTCTACTGTTGTGTGTTGTAAATTTAAACATCTGAAAAAATTTCAGTGGTACTATCTGGAATGAGTATCCTTGTAATGGTGCTGATCGTGAAAGTTTTTTGTGAATTGCTACTTTGAAAAGTGATGGACTCTCCTTGTTGTGTACTTTGATCGCCACAAACTTTCGTAATCCTCGGTTGTTCCTCTTGGGATGTGGTCTGCACCTATCAGTTGGATGTAGTGCTTGGATTTATTGTTTGGATGGGCTAACTAGGAGTTCTCAGGTCTCCGTTGGAGGGGGCCAGCTCGGACAGACATAATGTAGAAACACTGAAAAGTAAGAGACTGGGTTACAGACTGAGAGTGGTCACTCTCACGATGAGGTTCAAAGAGAACATACTGAGGAGGAGGAAGGACGGTGTAGGAGAAAACGGTATAGGAGATGGCTACAATGGCATGGCGACAGAAGCATAAAAGAGATAGTTGCAGGTAGTTGATGACATCATTTGTGATAATATGCGACACAAGAGCTTATTTTTTGGGAAATGGGACCCATTTTTATCATCTTTGACTAAAAGAAAGGCAGGCAAATGGAGAAAGAATGAGGAAGAAAAAATTAAGGAAACAGTGACAAAGGCAGGACGCAGAAAGGAAAAAAACCTGCAAGCATTAGACAGCAAGTGAAAGGTAGTGAAAGACTAGGCAACCTTTATATTCGTCAGTGTTCACGGCTGCCCCCCAAGAAAATCTTTGGGCATTTGCAGTTTATTTAACCGCAAGCACTCTAATTTGGTATGTTTTCCAATGTCAAATGCCTTGTTAATATGAATGTTTACCCTTGAAAAATAACATGCTGCTACTCTTTCGTGTACTATTTAATTTGACCCCACAAAAAATGATCACAGACAATTTAGGATTTACTTTTATTTTGGACTTGCATTTTGCCAACGGCCAGGGATTGTAGCTACTATTGGTGCAGTGGCACCAGGGCACAGAATTCTCAGGTGCCAATTGAACCTTGATCATTTATACATTTTACTATCCCAACATCAATCAAGGGGTCCATTTTCCTTGCTTGCACCAGGGCCCACATCCTTGCTATATATTGCCTGTGACCTTGAGACCTCTATTTTCAGTCAATGTTTTAACATCCATTTTAAACCACTGTCTCTAAATATGTGCAGTGCAATATTGCTCGTGGAGGGCTTGGCCTTTTCCATTTTTTAGATCATCCACATAGGATATATTTATATTTGCAAAGGTGGTACATGAAAAAAGTATACTGTCAGGGGTTATCCTAGAATTCCAGCATGAAGCAGGCCCTTGTAGACCAAGGACAGCCATCTCAGCATTACAGCAGTGATGCGAAGTTTAATAACACACGGATAATGAGTAAAAATGTCCATTTGACAAGTATTGTCTCTGACTCCATGGAATTCTAAGCAGCATCTGTGGTCACTTTGTCTGCCTCGGCAGCCTTCCTGTTGCAGGTTTGAGCACTTCCTTTGAAGGACAGCTTCCACACACCCCTGCCGGCATCCTGCCTTCTGTCTGCAGGTAATGGGCGCTGGAAATAAGGTGTTCTTCTCTCCTGGCGGCCTTCCCAGAAGCAATATTTCATATCAGGTTTGGCGGCATATTAATTATCTTCAAAACAGCTGGACCGAAGGATAAAGTCTCTGTCTCATCGCACAATGAAACAACCAAAATGTCTGCTATTAAAGTGTGATTTCATCAGAGCAATGCAGCAAACAAAATTATCCTCCCAACCACCCGCGGGCTAAAGTAATAACATAAAAAAACTGTCATCTCAGTTCAAGGTTGATGTAACCATATTTCATTAAAAGGGCTGCAAAGCATTCCAACCAAATGAGGAATCTTTAAATTACCTAGGTAAGCAATCAGCTCCGGATCGTAATTGGCAATTTGCTGAATTTTCACCAACAATTAAGCAACATGGAATACGGTTTGCTGCAGAGAAGGAAATGTTCTCTCCTCCCTCAAACCATTCCACCTTTATTAGGTACAAGGGAGCTTTGCATTCAATGAAATCATATAAGATTCTCCCACAGTTTTTGGATTGAGCTGCGAGCGACAATGGAAAAGGAAACGTAGGCAATAAGGTGCCAGCCAGCTTGCAGTGCCATCATGCCTAATCTAATCGCATCTGTAAAGCACTAACAACTTTCAGAGGGCAACCAAGCGCAGACCAAGATATTGGTAGGAAAGGGATCCGACCTATTCAGAAGTGAACCATGGTACAGTTTTCAAATTCCGCTCTGAAGCATGTAAAAACATGTTTTACAAATATTTACCCCTTTTATTATTCCCATGTATTACTCATAGGGTGCCCAACGTTGGTCCAGAAAGGCTAGATCCATGCCATATTTTCTAAATCACCACAGACTTCATAATGGAGTTTCTTTGTAATTCATTCAATAAAAATTTTATTTACAACAAAATCCTAAAATTCTGGTTTAGAATTTGCAATCATTGACCTATATTGGACACCCATGTAATACTTGATGAGCCATAGTACCCACTTCAAATAAAGTTCAGATGTGTAATAGAATCCAGTACAGTTTGTGCAAAGAAGTCTCATGCATCCTTAGGGTGGGTCTTAGGCCCATATTTATACATTTTTAGCACCTCATTTGCGTCATTTGTTTACGCAAAAGCAGCACAAACTTACAAAATACAATAGTATTTTGTAAGTTTGCGCCTGCTTTTGCATCAAAAAATGATGTAAATGTGGCGCTACAAAAGTATAAATATCGGCCTAAGTGTCCTCAGGGATTAAGGCCCAGATGTATGTCCATTTAATTTTGCTAGTCTCTAATTGAGACCTTTTGCGAGTTGCAATTAGAGACTGGCAAAATGAAATTTAAGAATGTGTCTCAGACACATTTAGCGATTCCCAATGGGGTAGCAAAGACCTACCGCATGATTATTCATGAGGTAGGTAGCAATTTGTGACCCTATGGGGCATGGCAGCACTCACAGGGATGGTGGCCTGCTGGTGACAGCATACCACCATGTCTGTGACTGCTTTTAAATAAAGCAGTTTTTTTTTTTTTTTAAATGCAGCCTGTTTTTCTTTACGGAAAACGGGATGCAATCCAATCAAAAAAACGAAAAGTTGTATTTTTCTTTTTTCGGTGTAGACCGTGGTCTGTGGGACTACTACCTGCTCTGAAAAATATTCAGGCTCCCATTTACAAAGGGGGAAAAGGGTCCCTGGGGACCCATTTCCGTGTGCAAATGGATTACCACCAACTTGAAGTTAGTGATAACTGCAAATGTTTTGCGACCATATTCACGGTCACAAAACATTCCTACATGCCAGTGCGATTCAGTACCAAGAAGGGACCCCATAAACACACCCTTTACTAATACCGGATCGCAAAAGCAAAATGTGATTCAGTAAACAAGCTATTGAGTCACATTTTGCGGTGGTACATAGACCGGTGAGAAAAATGCTTTGTACATTTGGCTCCTAACTTGCTCTCTATAAAGGATGCATACACCTTGACCCATGACTGAACTGCTTCTTAGAGTTTAGTCTTCCCATTATATGAGGTAGTCCAAGGTCTACAGGTTTCTTTAGTTTGCGACCTTATAAGTATAAAAAAGACTGATCTACTAACTGTCTGTTCTCAAAAGGTGGCTGCAAATTTCATAACAGTTTTTTGTCTGATTTTACGAACCGACCTAGGTCGGCCGGTTTGCAAAATCACCATTTGCAGCAGATCACAGAATCACCTACTTAATGTGTAGAAAGGTCACAAATAGCAACCCTCTGTCTTTGGGTTACAAACAAAGGGACAGCAGACCTCCATCCCTTTTGACTGCATGCCCAAGCGGGAAGATTTTTTTTCGAAGAGCAGACTGAGGTGGTCATTCTGACCGAAAGACCGCTCCGTGGTCAAAAGACTGCGGCGGCCATTCCGGCTTTCCCTCGGGGCCGGCGGGCGACCCCCAGAAGACCGCCAGCCGGCCCAGCGGAACAGCCCCTTCAACAGTGAAGCCGGCTCGGAATGGAGCCAGCGGAGTTGAAGGGGTGCGACGGGTGCAGTGGCACCCGTCGCGATTTTCACTGTCTGCTAAGCAGACAGTGAAAATCTCTGTGGGGCCCTGTTAGGGGGCCCCTGCACTGCCCATGCCAGTGGCATGGGCAGTGCAGGGGCCCCCAGGGGCCCCACGGCACCCGTTCCCGCCATCCTGGTTCTGGTGGGTTCCCTGGGCCAGCGGGAAACCGGCGGGAAACCGCCGGCTCCCCTTTTCCGACCGCGGCTTTACCGCCGCGGTCAGAATCGCCCAGGAAGCACCGCCAGCCTGTTGGCGGTGCTTCCGCCGCACTCCGCCATGGCGGTCATGGACCGCCAAGGTCAGAATGACCCCCTGAGTTCCTTAAAGGAAATGATGCTTCAGTTAGTTGTCAAGAAAACATCAAAGACAAAGGGCAGGGGTCCTCTAGACAACTGTCTACTCCCTGTGATTTTGCTAACATAATTCAACAAGCATTTGCAATGCAATGAGTCTCGCGTTTTGCTGTGTTAAGAGCTATTAGAGTTGTAAACTCCTAACCGGACTTTTCTTGTCACATTACATACTTTAAAAAAATGAGCAAAGAAAAAGAGAAAAGTAGTCCATACGGAAAAAATGGAGCCTCGTATGTTTCCAGTAGTTGGTCAGTGCGCACAAAGAGGGCTAAACACCGGAAAAGGCAGGATGTATGCATGCCTTTCACAAATGAACGCGGACACATTTTAAAAGGCAAGACCACAAACCAATGTAAGAGACTGACGTGCCATGGGCATGGTTAGAAGCCCAAAGAGAGAACACATCAGGGGACGGAACGCTTTGCACTTGCACCTAATAAGGGGAAGGTGGCAACTGATCCCCTTAGTGAATCAGTTACCAACTCCCTTAAGGAAAGGGGAACTGGTTAATGGTTTGAAACTGGGCCTGCAGTTGTAAACCAAGCACAAACAGCATGCCAAATGGCAATTTGGAGGGAGTCCTACTTTCACACTTCTTCCACAGTGTGATTTGGTATGGGTTGCAAAACCCGCTTTACAATCAGAAAGACTTTTCTATCATGTAAAATGGGGTTTGTACACTGGAAATAGCAATTTTGTGGTTGTGGTTGCAAAACGTGATTTTGTGAATAACAGGGAATGTGATTGCAAAATTGCTTTAAACACCAGACCCTTAATTCTAATTCCTTAGAGTGGGTATTACCCAAACTGTTCGATAACTAAGTTTCTTTCTCAGATCTGATGCTTTCAGTCTTTGTAGCCCTGGGACCTATTCTGAAGTCCTGCCAGAAGAACCCCTCTCTCACTACTGACTGACTGTGACCTGATACTTTAGCAGACTCTCTCAACTATTTGGAAGCTGTAGAAGTGACCAGAAGACCATCTTGAAAAAACATTGGGAACATTTTTGACTTCTGGAGGATTCGGACATGGAACCAAAGCTATGGTTTGCGAAGTAGTCCACTTTTAAGTTTTTGATGGCCTGTTAGAGGCTAAGGTGGGATGCCTGAAATCAAGTCTATGACACAATGAAGCCCTTGTGACTCTGCTACAGGTTCCATCCATAGCCTGCTGGGGGGTTTTTTGAACTCCAAAACGTCTTCTAAATGTGAAGTCATAGGCTCTGTAACAGGATGACGCACTAACGTTTACTTAACTTCTGATTTATCTAGGTTGCTATGAAATTTCACCCCATTAACCTCATCTATAGACCCTTTAAACATTCTTGGCACTTCGTGACCTAACATTTCATATGTCTAGTTCCACTTATCCAATTTTGGCTCGTTTTGTGCTTTTTCTTATTTATTTTTTCTTAAGTTGGTCTGAAAGTTTTTATAGTTGGTTTTCAGAATGTTATGTTTTGGTAGTATTTAAATATTTAATAAATATTTCTCAGCGGAAAATACTGCTACTTTGTTGCGTAAGTACAGGTGAAAAGTTCAGGCATTCTGTACTTATCTAATAAGGCACTTCTTTACTCACATCGTGTGAGTCCATATTTTGTCCTCCCATCACTCAATAATGTAGTATCTCATATTGTCCCTGCCAGACTTGCTTTGCTGATGAAGAACTTTATCCTGCCCATACACGACTTACCTCAGCCTATGTTTTTTCCTTCTGCATATGCCAGCCCTTTCTTCTACCTTTGGTTGATTTCCTCTCAGAATCGACGGATCTCTTCATGTCCATTTAGAATAAATGTAACCTATGCATATAATAATGCCCAGATTAAAAAACAGTAGCCTTATAGAACTGCTGTGGTTATATTGCATTGTTCAAGAGGCCCACAATACCATTTTTTGTCAGTTATGTAGAATACATTCCAGTTCATTTTGCAGATGAAGCTATTTCTCTTTTTCCTTGGGGTTGCGTAAAAATGGTAGAATTATCACCTCAAATGAAGTCTACTGTGGCTTAATTGTGAAAACTATACTTGGCCTCTTTCAAAGTGTGATTTTTATACATTTCTCTTACAGCAACAGAAATTGTGCAAGGTGCAAAAAATAAATTGTTCCACAGAACTTTAACATTTTGACCTACCACCCAGCACACACGATGATCATTCATGTGCGCGGGGGACAAATCCAAAACGCATTGAGACCCAAAATAGGGCTTTGTGGTCTGAATCCTATTCTCTCTCATTACCGAGCACGGCTCCCATCAGATTGCTAGGCTTTAGAGAACTGACAAAGGCAGCAACAATACTGTTTACAGTGGCATGACAGACCTGTGTTTTATCTATTTGCAACTAGGAGACTCACCTAATGGCCTCTCCCATCTTTTAAAGTTAGTCAGCCAATCCCACCCCCAGGGTTTTTCACCCATCTATATGGGACATAGATGTTGTATGTGTACACCATGCATACATGGAGAATATGTGATACATTTAACCATGGTAACTGGAGTCAATTTTTCAGTTTCTACATCCAAGTGGTACATGAGATGGAGGACTGGAGATAACCCACCTGGCATATGTGAATTGGAGGGCTCTTCCAGGACATCTTAGGGATCCTTTGCAGAGGGTCAGACTTTTGTGTACGAAGAGAAGAAAGGGCATGTTGAAACCCGGGCTACCTTTTCCTAGCCCATTGTTTCCTGAAAGAATTACCCATCACATGCTATTTAGTAGTTTAGCCGGATAGCCTGCCCAGCTTTACAACCTTGTTTTGGGTTTCGCATATCTGGGAACTCCACGGCTCCTGCTCAACATCTTGTGAACACCTTAAGAAAAAGACCTTGGCTGGATCAGTCTTAGTAGCATAAGCAAAGGGGACAGAACTGCCCAGGACTTTTCTCAGAAATTATTATTGGACAACTAATGTTTGCAACTTTGGTATAAGGATGTGTCAGAACAAATCAAGCCTTGGTTCCAAGATATTTCAAACTACAATTAAGGATCTGTAGCTCTGGTTTGGAGGTACTTACCACTGACACTACTTGCCAGTTTCAGGAGTAGAAACTGGGGATCATTGACCAAGAATGTCAGGAAAGGCTGTCTGAACCCTGTTTTGAGTGAGAGAGCTGACCAACTTTTCAAGAAACGCATTAGCATGACATGCTGCTCAGATGAAGAAGAGCAAATAATGGAGACAAGGTGGGATGATCCAAAGAGGCCTGCTGTGCACAATGAGAGGACCTACTCTACTGGCATGGGACCCGTGAGTCCCTAAAGTGGCCCAAAACTGTTCAAAAGCTATGTACTCCCTTGGACGGATGACACTCAGGAGCTCAAATCTGTCTGAGTTCTGCTTTGACAACTAAGCACCACTAATTCACAAGATGCTAAATGAATTCTGACCATAGTCAGTGGTCCTAGCAAACAATTAAGCCAGAGTGCCAGAGGAGACCCATACTGCATCAGGATCCAAGTACACTCCATGAGTGGGCAACTAGCTTGATTGGGTAGTGTCTAGACTGAGGAAAATTCACTATGACAACTTTGTAGCCTCCTGGACTCATGCTGTCTCAAATTATCTGGTCACCTCACCAGCGGCATAGAATGCAAATACAAACCAGTCCAATCGGTCAAGACAAGGACCTGTTTACTGTGATTAGTCAGCTGTATGGTGCATACTAGGAGTTGTAGCATATTCATGTGAAATTACAACAGAATTACTCGTGATTGTGTGGTGTGACGGGAAGACCATAGCCGAGCATTTAGAGCTATTTACTTAGCGCAATGTGCACCATTATGTCGAAAATCGACACAAAGATGCATTTTGTGCTATGAAAATAGTGCTCAATGAAACATGATATGAAGAGCAGTATCCCACAGCCACCTGCACTCTCTAAGCTCATTGTTCTTGTGCTCCTGCAGTAGGATTGTTGTGCCAAATTACTCATAATTATGCAACCAGGTGTAATTAAATAATTTCGCATCAAAAGAGTAATGCAAAATTATTGAGATAACTCCAATTACTCCTGTATCAGTAAAACATTGCCCAGGCCTAGTGCATACCACATCAGTAGGAAGGCCGGAACAGTGCAGCTGCAGCCTGAGCTATAACGGGTCTGACACTAAAAGGAACTATACTACCCCTGGAACCCTGCACATGGGGAAGAAAGTCCATATTAACAAGGTGGGGCGAATCTACAGATCCACAACGTAGTTGATTGAACTCCAACCCGACGGCAGCCCCAGAGAATAATTTTGAGATTGTGGCACAAGATGTGTCTCATGAGTTTGTCCCAGAAGAGTACTTCCCTCAGTAATAGCTGAAAGGTATTAGTAATTCCCAATTTAATTTGTGTCTTCTGAAACCATTATGTATAATATTACAGTGTGTGTAACTTAATTAAAGTGATTTTTCTTTTTCAAAAAGTAAGTACTGATTGGATATTGAGTTATTGACTTGTATTGGTAGATTTTTGAAGTTCTTCGACTTCTTGCCATTACTGTCCTGAGAGTCAGGTTACAAAGCAGCATACTCTGTGCTCGGTTTTGGCTCAGCAGTAAGTTTACGTCTGTGACACCAGTGGTAAAAGGCTCCGAATCTCACAATCTGAACCAATCAAGTCTTGTTTACCTTCGCACTCCTGGCCAAGTTTCCATGCTGAACTAAGCACAAATAATTTCCTGTGTTAGACCCAACAAAAACAAATACGACTCTTGTGACTCTGCTCAGCTATAAAGCATACAACAGTACAAAAAGACCTCCCGACTACGAAGGGAAATGCGTTGGAGGAAGGATATACGTGTCAGGAATCTACACACCAATGGTGAATAACACAATACACAACAACACAAAATAATACTAATGATTAATATACAAGGTCATTAACTTGCCGTCAACCATCAATCACTAGCCATAATCTACTAAGCTACCAAAAAAGCCAATCTTATAGCCCCCATATTCCAAAGTCACTAAGCCTCAGTTTCAGACCCTCTCTGGCTACCACATTTGTCAGACTATCCTGTAGTAGTATTGACCTGGGTTGGACTTCTCATTTTCAACCCAAGTCTGCACTGTTTGCCATTTAAGTACATCAACAAAACATCACACATTAGTGAACACTATGGGGCATATTTTCTTGCGCCCTTTATAGCCCCCCTACCGCCACCATGTGTGCACACCATGGCGCAGGGTAGGGGACAATAGCATCTTTTTCATTACATTATTGATTTACTCTGTGGGAGTAGTGCCAAAATATTGGTGCTACCCCTATAGAGTACATAGGGGCCCATTATAAATAACACCTGCTCTGAGCAGGGATTTTGGGCTCTTTGGGCCACATTAGCATAAGAAAATGGTGCAAGGGGCTTATAAATATGCCCCTATGAGTCTTGAGATAGCATATACGAACGCTCTATGGGAGAAATGTAATACAGGAGTAGGGCAGTGTAGATACAGGTCCTAATACTCTATATGAGAATAAAAGTCCGTCAGATTGCAACTCTTCTATCACACTCTTCCAAACAAATTCACAAAAACAAAAAGTGCACAATGTGGGAGGGCCTTCAGAACCTCATGAATGAAACTAAACTCTTAGCCACATTGCAACAATTAAACACATTCATATTTAACCATGCATGCATACCATACTCTGCCCTAGAATAAAACAAAGAAGTTGTAGGCCTATGAGGCCACATAAGGGGCAGCAACAAACTATGCAATAAAAGTTTACTGACACTCAAATAGTGTTGCTCCAAAGACATTAATTCAATGTCAGGACCAGAGCCGAGGATTATGCCTGCTTTCTCCACTTTATTAAATAGCAGCCAAACATTAAATAAATAAACTAGTAATCCCATGGCAACATGGGAATCGGAGTACATTAAAGAACCATTCAAAACATATTGTATTAACCAATCAGGAACAGGCAGTCCATAATATAGTCCATTTCTGTTTCCACATTTCCTTTCTTCGCTGCTCGCAGCCGAGATAAGTTTACCCTTTTATTCTGTTTTATTGATTTTAGAATGATTACAGTGATTTTATCGTTTTATGTTGATTTTATTTCCTTTCATGTAAAGCTAACGTCGCCGGAACATTATCGCTCTTTCGCGATCGTTTATATCTGTGCATCTCTCGCGGAGTTCGACCGCCACCAGGTGGCGCCCGTTTCGAACACTGGTGCTGAGGCAGACGCACTGAGTTGGATACACAGCTTCAATTCTTCTCAGCTCGGGAGCGAACCTGCACGCCCACCTCAGTCAGTGTGGTTTCTCTGCCTCACAGCCCATTGCCTGGAGAGTGACGCCCTTTAACTGTCTGTCTGTATTTAAATATTGACTTTTTTGTACGACCCAGTATTTCTAAGGGGTCTGTTATTTTATTTTATTTCTTACTTACTGCAGGGTCTATATTTGGGTATTTCTGCCCTTGTGGGACATGCTCCCAGGCAATATATATTTCTATACATATATATTTAACCCCTTTTAACATTAGTGCACTGGGGAGAAGTGTCCCAGGCTCAAGCCCTTTACCATCAGTGTGATTTCACACTCTTTAACCTTATCAGCTGACACCCAGCTTGTATAAATATTTGTCCTATATATATTTACAAATAATTATTTTTATTCTGATTTGAGTCCCTCATCTATTTCAATATGGAATTAAATGATGAGGAGGATTTTTTTGATGCTGTAGGGGCCTCTATTTACAGAGCAGTTTCTCAGGTAATAGGTCCTCTTGAGGGCAGACTCTCTCAACAAATTGCACAAGAGTGTGCCAAATTTACAGCCTCTAGCATAGCTCCCTCAGCTCCACCTCTTCTCTCTAATAATTCTCAGTCCGCTTCCACTGGCGCAACTCCAGCAAAGCGTTGTCGCGAAGCAGGAGTTGATCACGATGCTTTCAATCATGTTAAAAATTCCCTTTTATCCCTCGTTGATCCCTCTCTATCCTAAGATCCTTCAGGTTCTATGTCCATTCAACCCCACTCTCCATCCCTTCAATATACTGATTCCTCTGGGGAACAGGAGGATGATGATGCCAGCCCTTCCAGACCCTGCCTTCCCTCCACCTCTCAACCTGTTCCTCACGAATCGCCATCGGATATTTCAGACATGTTAGATTCGGATGACATTATCCATCCTAGGTCTTCCGAATGGGCTCTGTCTGACAAGGTCACTAATTATGTGGTGGCTCGTACCCGGAAACCGTCAGAGAAGGAATCCTGTGACTGCCTTAGACCTGAATGCCCCCATCCTTCCCTGTCAAACAAAGTTGCCATAACTCCTGAACTTGACCCGCGAATGTCCAAATTCTTGTAAAAATTCATGAAAGACCCTAAGAAAAGGGAATAGACAGATCATGGTGGGCATGTCAAGATAAACTCTTGGATGTTCTAGCCCCTTTAACCAAAATATTACACATGGCTGAGGATGCTAAGACCTCGGGAGTGCTTGTCTTTACCGATATTTTCTCTGGTTGGGCACAACGTGCTATCATTTTTTTGCGCAATGCAAACTGTGCTTTCTCTACTGAGCATCGCTATTCTCTGCTAATAAAAGTGGATCCTAAGCTGGGAGACCTTGCTGATTCTGAAGCGGGTGCAGTGGCTCAGGGAGGATTATTTGGTGAACCATTCATGAAGGAACTAGGCAAGTTTGTGAATACTTTCACTTCCTTGGTGGGGCGCAAATGTATATAGAGTTTTCCCCTCCCAAATATTCCACGGGCCGGTCGAGGCAGGGGTCGCTCGGCCAGCTGGGCTCAAGCACACACCTTATACAGAGGACAAGGCTCCAAGCAAGGCCAATTCCAAGATCAATCCAGATTTGCCAACTTCTACCCAACAAGAGGCAGATCCTTCAAATATTGAGGTGGCAAAGGAGCCTCAACAACATCCCTTTCCGGTAAGTGTTATCCCTTCTTCCCTTCTAAAAGTAGGGGGCTGCTTGGCGAATTTTACCCAGGCATGAAAGTCAATAACAAGCAATGCATGGGTCTTACAGACAATAAAAGGCTTTCAGGTAGAATTTGTTGGGACTCCCAAACATGTTTCATGTTCAAGTCCCCTTGTATTGTTCTCTCAATATACCATTCTGGTGGACACAGAGGTTTCGGCATTTTTGGACAAAGGGGCTATTTCTTCGACAGTGCTGCATCCTCGGGGGTTCATCAGCAACCGGTTCCTAGTAGACAAAGCTGATGGAGGTCGACGAGCAGTCATCAATTTAAGAAAATTCAACGAATGGTTGATTTATCGCCATTTCAAAATGGAAGGGATTCACCTTCTTCGTGTTGTCTTGCATCCTCTAGATTGGTACGTCTCGACCTAAAAGACCATACCTATCTTCCCACACAAAGGCATTTTCTTAAATTTATTTGGCGAAAGCAGACATTGGAGTTCATAACCCTTCATTCGGTCTATCTTCGGCACCATGGTGCTTCACAACGGTCCTCAAGCCAGGGCAAAGGGGATACAAATAATTGTTTATCACGACAACATCTTGCTCTTGGCTCAATGTCCCAGAAAACTCTCTGTCCAACTGCAGATAACAGTCAACTTAATGCAAAACCTAGGGTTTGTTATAAACTAATCCAAATCTCTGTTAATCCCTTCACAAAGAGCAGTCTTTCTAGGTTTCACCATAGACTCAAGTCTCTGCCACCTTAAGTCATTCATCTCGCAAAATGACGAAGATTTGCCACGAATTGCGACGCACTCTAACCAAACAAAGGGTTTCACCTTGGCAAATTACCCGCCTAGTGGGACTCTTCACCTCTTCTATTCAAGCAATTCTTCCCAGTGCTCTCCGTTATCGGGCTTTTCAACGTTTGAAGGTGACACACCTTTGCAAAGACATAACATACTCCCCAGAAGGTTCTACTCTTTGAAGAATCAATAGAGGAAATACATTGGTGGCTTTCACACATGGAGGCCTAGAACGGGAGAGCAATCTTCGGCTCTGCCCCAGATCTCATAATCGAGTCAGACGCCAGCAGATCAGGCTGGGGCACTCGATGTGGAGATTTTTCCACCTGGGGAATATGGTCTCCGGAGGAAAAAAATTTGCATATAAGTTGTCTGGAGCTTTTAGCTGGTTCATTTGCAGTCCTGGACCAAAGACTCAATTCAGTTATGTGTCCTCCTACAGATGGACAATATTTTGGTGGTCCGCTATATCAACCATCTAGGGGGCACTCGCACCAAAGCACTCTCCAATCTGGTGACCAGTTTTTGGCAATATTGCCTGGATCATCAAATTTAAGTCACTGTTCAATATCTACCGGGCAGTCAAAATCACATTGCAGGCTTTTATTGCAGACATTTCAGGGACTCCAGTCTTTGGAAGCTTCATCCAGAGGTGTTTTCTCATCTCCAGGATCTATGGGGTCCATTTACAGTGGATCTATTTGCATCCAGGTTAGATCACCAACTTCCCAGATTTTTCAGTTGGATACCGGATCTATTGGCTACCGCCACAGATGCTTTCCTTTAGGATTGGAGTCAGGAGAAAGGATACGCTTTTCCTCCCTTTGTGATGATTACTGGAACATCTGCTCAAGTACGTCACCAACAAACAAGCATAGTATTGATTACACCAATTTGGAACTCTCAAGTTTGGTTTCCAGTTCTTCTGGAACTTTCTTAGGATTCTCTAATCAGGCTCCCCCTGTTTCCCTCGCTTCTTCTCAACCCTGGACAATATGCCACATCAGATTGTTCTGGAAGGCTCCCTATCCTTGACAGTGTGGTGAATTTCCAGCGACGATGGTCGGTCCGGGTCTTTCGCAACAAGCTGAGAAGCTATTATCAAAAGCATGGGCTCCCAGCACATCTAAGCATTACAGATCAGCATGGGGTCGATGGGCCCGTTGGTGTTTGCAAAAGAGTTTCCATCCTTTGGAAGCTGATGTAGTCCATGTCCTTAATTTTCTGGCATACCTTGCTTCAAAAGGACTGGTATTAATAATACTTTCAGATGGACACTGTATGGTGGATGGGTTTCCGTTGATGTCAATCAAGTGCTGAATCTGTTTTTGTCTTGGTAACCTAATCAGTATCTCTCCAGAAAGAAACTTTCAGCCAAATTAGACATGCTTCTTTGTCTTGTATCCTGTGAAAGAGTTTCTGATGTCCGTGCCTTAGATGTTTCAAATAGAACCATCTCCCCTTCGGGAGTCTCCTTCACGGTAAGTAGACGAACAAAAAGTAATACCAGAGTGATCTCTTATCCTGCTTTTCCATACATCTCAAAATTGTGTATCATGCGTTGCCTTAAAACATATGGGGAAATGACTTCAGATATTTGCCCGCAGGGAGAGCAACAGTTTCTTGTTGCACTGCGTAAGCGGCATAAAGCAGTTTCCTCACCTACTATTGCTATGTGGGTTAGTTCGGTGATGCAGTAGGCAGTCTTTCCCTCTACGGTGCTCACTCCACATGCAGAGCTATGGCTTCTAAGGCATTTACTTTAGGTGCTCATCTGGAGGATATTATGAGCCCAGCAGACTGGCCTTCGGACTTGACTTTCAAAAGATTTTATTTCAAGACAGTTTTTGATATGGCTCAATTAGTTGTGGATAAGCTTTGAAGTAGCATAATCCTTGCATCCAGTCCTTACATAGAATGAAAAAATTCCTAGCTATCGTAACGGAAAGTTTCAATTCTATTAAGGTCTCGGAGGCGAGGATTATCCCACCCTAACAAGAAAACATTTTTCATGTAAACCATACAAATTTAAAGGGGCTCTCCCCATATTTAGTAAGTACTTCCTAATTATTCATCCGGATTCATACATCTAACAATTTTTAGAATGTAATTGATTGTTTGAATGTAGCTTGGTACTCTTCCTATGAGACTTTTTCTTTGAATTTCCAAATACTTTGTTTTCAAAATGATCCTTTGTCCGTAGGAACTGAAACAGTGAAACAAGATGCTTAGCTATGAATCACGGCCTGACTCGCGAGACGAAAGAGGAAACGTGGAAACAGACAATGGACTATATTATGGGCTGCCTGTTTCTGAGTGGTTATAACTATATGTTTTGATTGGTTCTTTAATGTACTCCGATTCCCAAGCTGTCATCGGAATAGTAGTTTCTTTATTTAATGTTTGGCTGCTATTTCATAAAGTGGAGAAAGTAGGCATGATCCTCGCCTCCGAGTCCTTAATAGAATTGAAACTTTCCGTTATGATAGCTAGAAAATTTTACATTCTCCGGGTAACATTTCTTATGCCTCAAGCAGCTTTTGCTGCGCTAGTTACCCTCTTCATTCAGACCTCAAACACTTTAATAGAGACTCATTTCTCTTGGGTCTTCCAGCACTGCCACCATTTCAAAGAAGAAACCTATGCCCTGGGAATGGAATTACCACTCAGCTACCCCTCCTACATAAAGGTTCATGAATTGGGTGCCAGAAGGAATGTTCTTTTCCTTAACTGCCAGAATCCAGCAGCATTACGATGCCGACCAAGATTGTCAAGGAACAGATTAGCTTAAATTTCACCATTCATGGTTTCAGCAGAAATGTCCAGCTGCTGTCCATTGTAAATAATACTAGCAGTAGAAGGAGAGGAAAATTGTTGCGCTTTAACCGTAGAAAATCATTGAAGCTTTCAGCAGGATAGAGTACTGGAGCAGTACAGATCCACCATGAGCTACGTGCTCTGGCAACATACCACCATTGGATCTAGGCACTCCCATCAATGCAAGGCCGTTTACAGTGTGGTGTGCTGATGGTAGAAAATAATCAAAGCATGGCACTGCCAGCAGAAGTCCTTGACCAGAACGGACTCCATGGACGCATTGTGCTCCTGGCAGTAGTAAGTCATTAGGAGTATGGTATATGACACCAGAAATTCATAGAAGCATCTTCCTCTAAACAGTGCAAGGTCATCAAGAATAAGGGGTTTTCCCAGCAGGTTATTAAAAACGTGGCTTTTCTATCAGTAAACAAAAGACAGAGCCTGGCACACCTTACAGAAGCAGACTGTTAAAAGTGTTATTCCCAGCGCCGAGAATGTCAGATATAGAGGGAGAACGAGGAGGAGCCGGGGAGTGAAGAAAGACCCGAGAACCAGAGGGGAGAAGGGTAACTCAACGATGGTGGGGCGGGTTAAGAGAGCGTAAAGTTACAAAAAGGAGAAACAGGGACACAAAGAGAGAGTAAGACAAATAAAACGGAAATGATGGAGAGAAACAAGACAAATATTAACTACGACAGGAGAGCGAGAGAGAGCGGGAGAGAGACAGAGAGTTTACACCGGCTTGTGGAAACAATAACCTATGATAATCCGGTTGTTTCTAGATTAAACAAAGTAAATATACCCCTTCCTCTATCCGGCAGTATAGTCGTGTGTGTAACTAAATATTGGTTATTAGAACCAAAGGACAAAATCACAAAACAAAGGGCTGCGAATGGAATGTGCACTTCTGTTTACATTTCCGTAAGGGAGATGCAGGTATTGAAAGGCCATGGGGTGAAGGTTGTAGTGATGCTACTGAGAGTGATGGTGTGAAGGTGACAGTGGGAGTATCCTAACTGCTGATGAAAGTGTTGGATGTGACTGCGGTTGAGAAAGTTTGGTTGTGGTGATTGAGGTGGCAGTAGAGATTGAAGCTTTATCGGCATGTGTGGCAGTAGTGGGGGGAGTACTGCACTGGTGGCAGAATTGGTGATGGCGGTTCTAGCAGTGCAAATGTTAGTGGTGCAAGTGGTGCTGTAGTGCTGTGACAATGGTGCACATGGGGCTAGGAGAGGAAAAAGAAGACGGTGTGAAGTATTTGACGGTGGTCACCGTGGTGAACAAGTTGGTTCCGTTGTAGGTGGTAGGGAGAAGGGGACAGTTTCACTACATAGGTTACTGAACAGCTGCTGCTGGGCTTCAGACCACAGGGTGGGGGGTATTGGTGAGGGGAGCCTGTCAGTGGTCATAAACATCACCAATGAGGAGGGCTTCCTTGCACCCTTGTAAAGTGTAATTAAGAATTCATGTACAAGAGCAGAATGATTAGAGAGCAGAGAATGTTAGCGGAAGGCTCTCTACAGTGCCTCATTACGCTCTTTGTTTTCTCTCCCCGTTGGGTAATTTTCACTACGTCTCAAGGTTTGTTAGTATTTACTCTGATTCGTGAACAGATTATGAGACATCACAGACCAATAGGAAGGCCGCATCCGAGTCAGTAAAAAATATTCCTCAACCAATCAGTGATAGACCACAATTCACTTTTCTAATGGCTGCTTCTCTGCCAATTGCTGCAATCACTCTCTTTACTCCATATATGTTTAGGAATGTACAATCTCATTCTTCTAAATAAATGGTCCTAAACTTTAACCTTGATGGAAAGAGGTGGGGTCCTCTCTGTCAACGTTTTGCCATTTATCTCCCAGATGCCTATCACTGTGATGGGAGGTGCGGATCCTACCAAGCAGACTTCAGAATTCCCACTTCCATGTCCAGCAACTCGAAGAACGTGTGCCATGTTTCGCTCCGGTGGCAGTATTAGCTGCCCAAATATCACGTGCTTGTGGAGAGGAAGGATAGTGATACTGCTGGTAGATTGGGAGGGGTTACTGGTCCATTCTCTCCCCTTTTTTTCATTCGCTAACATTGCACTTGAAATTTTCTCCATCCTGCAGTGTAGTTACAGCTCCCTGCAAGCCCCAGCAAAATGAATATAAAAAATCTTCGCTTGTCAGAAGGTACTTACATTATCCATCCAACAATGCTGCACTCATAGCTTTGATCATCTTGCAGTTGTGTATTTGTAACTTTGTCCAGCTAACCACAATCCTGTAACTATAAGAATCTAATAGTGATTGAGGCAGAAAAGCTACCTTTTAACGGAAGTAAACATGACTAGATCAAATGACTATTTTAAACTCGACATGAGCAACATTGTATTTATAAACAAAATACCCAATGGAGGTGATCTGAACATTTTAGTTTGGGTGGATTGGTATCCACCACAAATAATAAAGACACTATCCTGTCAGGTACATTTAAAGGATTCAGTAATTTAAACCTTAGCTCAACACTTGAAAGCTATTGAACACATCAGGCGAGCTTAACTTGGAGAAAATGCATAAAACATTTAGAAGCACCAAAACAGTTAAAAGTTGAAAACACATCACAATACAAATCTCACTCTAATTTATACATCGAAAATATGGTAAAATTGAACCAACAAAATAGCAACAAAACACAAATAAGGGCAACTGAAGACATGAATGTTTTAAAGATTTAAGAGAAAGTAGAGCCAACTGATGCCTATGGTCATGCTAGACTATGCATGATTTAAGGCCATCTACAATGAAGAGCAGGTCATATTCGAAGGTAGATTGACCAAACCTTGGCCTGGATGTGGCTAAGTTAAAAAAAAACATTTCTAATTTTTTCGGCGGAAAAACTCTTCCCCATGCAGAACAAACCTGAAATCCAATACTGCCAAACATAAACTTCACAACCTATGTCCCGTTTAAGCTCCGGAGTTAATGTTTTGAAAAAGTTCCCAAACTTCTTTTGGAGCCCAAAGGGATACAGTTTCAAGGACCTCAGGGTGAGTACTTATAGACTGTCAGGGTGCACGGTTCAGGGCAACAGCAAAGTCTAGTCCAGGTACATTTGTCACTGGTCAGCTTGGATTCTTCACAGGAATTTTCTCTTCAGATTTTGTATGTTCCTGAAGCCATCCAGAGGATCGGCCTTACAATCTTTGGGGATCTATGTGTCCTTAGATTTCAAGTGGAAAAGGGCCCAACCTCCTCAGGTCCTTCTCATAGGTCAGACATGCCAAGAGCAGCAGGTGTGGTCCACCTGGCGTCATTTCGTAAATCCAGCAGTTTTTTGATGAAGGCTGGGTGAGGGGTTTAACTTTGTAGGGTTCATCAGCCTGTGGTTGGGGAAACCCTAAGGCACTCTTAGTTCATTTCTGATCAATGGAGCAAAGGTTTCCATACCCTGATCTACCTGCTTTAGCAGTAGTTCATATGTGCTTCACTGCAAACAGGCCTAAAATGTGATGTGTCAGTGTGATCAGGTGGCTCTCTATAGGGTGCACTAGAAAGAAGTACACCTTGCACGGAGTACAATGGATCCACGAGGTTTGCAGTTGCACAAATAGATAGGTCTAATGCTCTGTTTGTGGTAGTGTGGGCGAGCAGGCCTATCAAGGAGTCGTGTTAAGCATTTGTTATTCTCACTAAGGCCCTAAATTAGTCACACACTCAAAGAATAAATCTGAGACCAAATTAGAAACATAACATTTGCTTTTATATATGTTTTCAAGAACTTCATTATAAGGTAAGTGGTTTTAAAATTAAAAATACTTTACAGTTTCAAAAATCAACACTGCAATTTTCATAGTCTTCAGTGTTAACCTATGAGAGGAAAGAAGAATGCATTTTTTCAGGTAAGTACTCGCATTACAAATCTAGTCTTTGGTGTTTTAGGTCAACACCAGTTAAGGTTCAAATAAGCACCAAGAGCGCACCCGCAGCAGCACGGGAGTGGATGGGTGCAGATGTCAGATTTGGGATTGGGTACCTAATGTTAACCAATGGAGACTGGGAGTGAACGAAGATGCGCTGTTCACAGGTGAGTAAAGCAGTGTTAGGAGTTGATCTCCTGGGGTTGAGGTAAATACAAGGGGAAGAACAAGGCAGCTACAAACTTACACCCTCAGTGGCACAAGAGTGGCCGGTTGCAGAATGCCAACGCAGAATTGGTTGCCCAATGTTAACCAATCGAGACTGGGGGTGACCAAAAATGCGATGCTCACAGGTGAGTAAAGCGGTGTCAGGGGTTGATCTCCTGGGCTTGAGGCAAGCACTGTGGGTAGGGGGCATAAGGCAGTACCAAACGTACACCCTCAGCGGCATAGGGACAGCTGTGTACAGAGTGCCAATACAGCATCGAGCGCCCAATGGAACTCAATAGAGGAGGTTGGTTTTGAAAAAAGGCTGCAGGCTCAGGCCAGGAGGCTGAATAAAGAAACCCCACAGCTGCCTAGTTAATTTTGGCTGTTGAAAGACTCAGGGACAACGAGGTTCCAGTTCCCCAAAGTCCAGGGGCTCCAGATGCAGGGGTGTCCTTTCAAATCAAATCATTAACATTTATAAAGCGCGCTACTCACCCGTGCGGGTCTCAAGGCGCTAGGGGAAAAAAGGGGGGTTAACACTGCTCGAACAGCCAGGTCTTTAGGAGTCTCCGGAAAGCGGAGTGGTCCTGGGTGGTCCTGAGGCTGGTGGGGAGGGAGTTCCAGGTCTGATCGGATCGGTCCTTTGACATCGGAAAGCAGCTTGGGTGGTCGCGGTTGGGGGAGTCTTATGATTGAGGCGGCAGGCTTTGAGGCAGAGCCTGGCAGGAGTCAATCCATGGTAGACTCAGGTTCAGAATCACTGGGGAACCTTCACAGGACCGGTGGACCACATAGACTCGAGCTGTGGGCATCAGTGCAAATCTTTAGTGTCTGGCTATTCTCAGGTCATCAGGAACCTCAGTTCTCGGGTTCAGGGGTGCCACCTAAATGCTGAATGTAGGGGTGTTACAGGGGTGCCAGGTGGTAGCCAATGGGCTACTCACCTTTAGAGTGATGACACCCTTCTTATAACCACTTCCTTTGGGAAGTGGACATAGCTCTAATCCTATTGGCATAATTCCTTCCAACCAAGATGGAGGCATTTAAAAAGTAGTGTCCATTTCAGCTTGTCCACCTTAGGGGTGGCACTGACATGAAGTGGGCACTCCTCCTGATGTAACTAAATTTTCCCCCAGACCTGCCACCACAAGTGGGGTCAGGAACTGGGGGACGTCTTCCTCTACCATTTGGAGAGGCCTGGGTCCCATTTCAAAGGCGTCAAGGCCTTTGAAGATCCCCACCCTCGAATGCCCATCCTGCCTGGACGAGGTGTTATCACCTCCGTTGATAGTAGGCCTTTGTTCTGAGCCCTTGAGAGCATTGGCTCTCACCTCGGGGCCAGAACACTGTCTAAGATGGCAGAACTGGATTGCCACAGTCATTGACCACACCAGGGGTTGGTAGGTTTTCAGGGGGCACCTCAAAGGTGCCCTCTGTGTGCATATATTAATAAATCTATCACTGGATTCAGTGAGGGTTTATTAATATAAGATGTTTGATACTAAACATCCCTATCTTCAGTGTAGCCATCATGTAGCTGGGGAACTCGGAACGACCAGTGTCCAGCACATGTACTTAAAATGGTTTCACAGGTCACTTGCTATGTCTGAGTATTGACAAAGACATAACAGAGGCATAGCTGCTCATGCAGCTGTGCCCAAACATGAAATATAATGCTCCCTGCCTTAGGGCTGCAAGGTGTGACTTGCATATATTGCATGCAGTGCTTGAGGACATGGCACACAGGCTGAGTTCCATGTCATGTTTAATTTTATCTCTGCAACAGGACACAGGGTCTACAATGGCAGCACTGTGTGCAGTTAGTGAGAGGGTCATTGAGGGTGGCACAGTCTGTACAGCAGCCCTCGAGGGCCCTATTTAATGCCTCATGCCCTTGGTACCAAGGATACCATGTACTAGGGATTTACAGTGGCAGCTAAAGGGCTTGCCAAACGGAATAATTACTGTGTAGTTTTGGGAGAAAGAGATCTGGCACTGAGGACCTGTTTAGCAGGTACCCAGTGCACTTTCAGTACAAATTGCCCCAGAAACCAAGCAAAAAGTAGGGGTAACCATGTCAAAAGGCAGTTTCCTACAGTCAGGACAAACCAAGATGGCAAAGGTCTTCAACCACACTAAACTTGAGCTCCGAGGCTCGGGGTCTGTGAGTGGGGAGTGTACCATGGTAATCCTAGTGTCCTTCCATGTCTAGCACTGAATTCCAGTTTGAAGCAGGAATTGCACTCACAACAAACACTGAGACAGAAGTCTGGTAGGGCATAAGTCGGGTCCTTTAGCAACCCACACAGAGGATACTCATGAATTCTTCAAACATCCCCTTTACTCAAGTTGAAGTTTGAAAAATGTTTACATGTGCTTCAGACAGACCTGTAATGCAGGATTGGTCAAGGGGTTGGGGGTCAACAGGAGGGGAACAGCCCCCAGCAAGTATATGTTATCTGTCCATTCATATCAGCCTTTAGTGTGCTCCTGATAAGTTTAGACCTCTTTTAATCACTTCTCAGGCTGAGCACAGGCTATGAGTTGGCAGAGGCTAGTGCTAATTAGCCTTTTGACATTTTAGGCAGAAAGGTTACAAAGGGTAAGGTTCTAAAAGCTATGTTTCCTTAATATTTATTAAAAATTGAACTTCATCATTGAATACATTTTTTGATAACTATTTAACATAGTGGTTTAATTAATTTTGTAGCTGGTCCGATTCCCAAGATACAGTGTTAGTATTTTAAACTGTCCTCGCATTTTCTACATAGGACAGCTAGGCTTGCCACAATGAAAATAGGACTTGGGTATTTTCATAATAGGGAGATGATAACACCAATTTTCTATATGTTCCCCTTTTACATATCCTGCACCCTACCTTGTGGGCGATAAGGGCTGCTTAAGATTGAATATTTAAAGGGAGAATTCTACCTGCTAAAAAGACTTACCAGGTTGTACTACAGGTTTTACACTGCAGCATTCAGACTACAATAGTAGACCTTAAGCTATGTTTTCTTTTCTCACAGTAGTGGATGGTAGAACAAGTGCTGCAGTCCACAGGTTAAATTTTAACGTTCCCTGCTACCGGAGTATTTTCTGTTTCACATACTTTGGCCCTATAAGAAAGTTTTTTTTAAAAACAATTATCCAAACTGTATACTTTACAGGCTACTGCACATTCACAGGGCACTGCACAGCACTGGCCCAATGTGGAGACTCTATAAACCTGCAATACAATGCAGCAGAAAATGGTGTGAAACAATAGATATTTTCTCACAAATAACTTTTTGTATCTTTAATGATTTGATTGCACATTATTTTACGGAATGACAAGGGTGAAATATAAATGCTCCTACTTTTTTATCATGTTTCTTTGGGAAGGATACCACAAGCAAACGTACTTTCTCAAAATAAATGAAAGATATGGTCTATAGGCAATGATGGAGTGAGACAACGCCAGCTGTTACATACCCTGCAGCCACGTAGCGCCCAGTCTTCAACATTTCAAAGTTTATCGTAGAAACGCCTTTTTAAATAAATAGTCACAAACATGAGACACACCTCGAATGTAAATGTGTGTTTTCTTTAAACTTTTCATAAATTTGTATGCACCTTACTCCAGTAGAAGGAGCCCATAGTGTCACTGCAAGTGGCAAAACCGTGATGGTGCTCTTTTAACAATAGTTTGCTACAATTTGATTTATTGTGCCCCCTGCTATTAATAACTGTAATATAAAAGGCTCAGTCCTCTTTGGGAACTTTTCGATTATCCACAGCATTTGATTATTCTTGATTAAACGTTTTGCATGTTATGTAATGATAATTCAATCTTTTTTTGGCCTTTTGCCTCAAAGGAAATTACATTTAGTAGACATTTTTTTTTAGATTTGGTATTAACTAGCAAAGTTTAAGGCTGCAATACAAATGATCATCTTATATTATCAGCCAGTAAAATGTGATTCACAAAATAGTTTTTGAATTTTATCATGCATCAAGCAGAGTCAATGAAGATAGCATTAATATTTTTCGATGACGAGCAATAAATAGAGGCCCATATATATAAAAAAAGTGGGGCATGAGCTATGATGCGCCAATTTTCTTTGGCCACCCCTACCGGCACCTAATGACACCATGGTTGCGCTGTATTTATAATACAGCCCACCATGGCGGTCATTAGCACAATAGCGTCAACATAAACGGCATCCACATTTTGACGCTATTGTGGCGCTTTGCCACATAGGTTACTATGGGAGCTTTATTTTCATGTCTGCTGTGAGCA